>NC_089518.1:26082794-26390789 GCF_963924715.1 Thunnus thynnus | reverse complement strand
CCTTTGGGCTCAGGCACTGGGCTGAATCACTCTTTGAAGTGAGAGAGCTTAGTATATATATGTATGTGTGTGTGTGTGTGTGCGTGTGTGTCTGCGCATGCACTCACATGCACAAATACACACATATACACCCCCTGTGGTAGTGCATGCTTCTTTAATCAGATCAGGTGTTTAATTATTAATGTGTGTGTTAAAAGAAGCAGGGGCAGAATATGTGAACAGTTCTGACCCTGCAGCTGTACTGTTTAACCTTTACTGTGGAATAATCTTGTGCTTGTAACAAGGGGTGTTTAAGAGAAAGAGAGCTGTTGTGTATGTGGGTGCGTTGCGCTGTTTTTTTTTGGGGGGGGGGGAGTCAAAATTGCCTTCAAGCAAAAGTGAAGCACAATATACAGAACACAGACGCCTCAGGTGACAATTAAAACATTTGTTTCTTCTCTCTGTCTCCTTGTAGGTGTGTGGAAATCATCGCCAAGGAGGGGAGAAGTCTGAAGGAGCTCTACCTTGTGTCTTGTAAAATCACAGACCACGGTACGATACTTTCAATCAGTGTGCTTTTGTTTGCAGTCAACCTCCAACATTATTATCATAACCATTATCACACACGGTCAATGCCATGATTCAGGACTTGTTTGATTTTGCAGCCAGCCCCTTGCAAACAATAAAAATATTATTGAAAAGTTTCACACAGAATAAAGTAATGTCAGTTGGATTTATTCAGTGCACTTCAGAGATGTTCATACTGTAGTTAGAGATATAACTTTAAGTAGAGATTTACCAAAAGGTTTCTTGACAGCTGACTTTTTGTGAATTCAAGTGTGAGAAGTTCAATATTGCAGGAGGTATATTGTCTCAGAGCACAATATGATGACTGCTCCTGGCAGGATTTCTATGCGTTTGCTTGTGTTTGTGGATTAGAGGTATTTCTGTTGTCTGACAGGAGACATACATGGTGTTTTCCTTCCCAGCGTACAGGCAGGCAGGCAGCGCTTTTATCCCTCTAGCATCATCCCCCCCTTTTACTTTGTTTACACTACCTTGCTTCTCTGCTTGATTCCATTCTGCCATATGTTTTGCAGCATATTTAAGTCTTTTATCAGCTCCAGAACAACACACAGTTGGGGTACTTCAATACCAGAGCATCAGGAATGCAATGCTGACTAACACTGCTTGCATTAATTATTTGATTCCTTGTGAGGCAGGGTATTTGTCTGTTTACGTGTTGTAATGGTGTTGTGTGTGTGTGTGTGTGTGTGTGTGTATGTGTGAGTTTTTTGTGTATCTGTGTACCCTGGGAGTTCAACAAATGACAGCTACTAACTGTGTCTCCAACTACTGTTTTTTGGGTGCATACTTTTTTAAGAGAATACTCAAGCGAACATATAAGTTCTTTTTTATTGCCTATTTTATTTTCTTTTATCCTCTTTCCAACCAAAATACCCACAATCTATGATGTGCTCAAAACAGTGATCTAACTGGAAAGAAATTTTTGTTTCACTTTGATCGTCAAGGTACATTTAATTTGACTTTTGCTTTAAATATGTCCTGAGTACTTTTGAATAGCTAGGGTTTGTGCCTGTTTTCCATTGATTTTATCTTATCTGGTTCTTCTTTTCAAAATTGCCTATTCAAAATTGCCTATTCAGACTTACACAAAGGGACTAATGAGATAACAAAGTGAAGAGCCTTCTGCTTGTTACTCCCATGAAGTTTTCTTGAGGTTGCCTCTTAAGGTGAGTTCAATATTGATTTCTAACTTAAGAAAGTAAGTAGTCTATAGCTTTGATAGTAAGGCTTTATGCCTGTGATGGATAATATTGCTTCAGTTGTTTGCTTTGTAACTTGCTGTTGTCTGAATTATTCGCTTATTGAAAATTTCACAAAGGGACTACTGAGATAAGACACTAACCAGCCCTCTGCTTGTCAGACCCATGGTGTTTGCTTGAGAGCTTACAGAGCTTAGAGTGTTTTTTGTTGTGGGCCTGTAAAGCCCATTGAGACATTGTATGTAATATTGAGGCACAGATGAACTTGCCTGGTATGATGGTGTTTTGTACTCTTTCCATACAGGGGACCAATATATGATGTGTCTAAACCGTAGAGCCATGTATTGGTTTGCTTGACCACTCTCATTTGTATTCACAGAGATTTGTTGCACTTTCAGTTGTTGCCCAATTGGTGCACACTCTCTGTCTTTCTCTTGCAATCTTTCTCTTTTGTTTTTAGTTGGTTAGTTGGGTAATTGTATAAATGTATGCAAAATGAAACAAAATTCTCATCAATTGAAGGGGACCTATTATGCTTTTCCTTATTTCCAGTCATATATATAATGTTACAATGTCAGATGTTCATATTAAACATGGACAAAATGTTAAATAATGAGGTAAATGTATGTAGCAGTAATCCTTGTGAGCAAAAAGCACCGGCTTCAGACTGCTCTGAACACTCGGTTTCCAACATTTTTTTCTAATTTCAGCCCGAGCTGACATCAACTCGTGATGGATTTTTTTGTATGGTCATATGCTCCATACACAGCGTGCAAGTTCACTGCTCTGCTCCACTAACATTATGGCATTTTTCAATTGTTTTGGGGGTAGTCATGCCAAGCCATGACTCAAGTTGAGCTGGCACGCTGTGAGTGTTTTTCCATTACACAGCAGGGCAAAGTAAAACAAGTTGTTTACCTATTGGAGGTGTGCTGGTTGTCTGCAGCTCTTCATCAAACATCATCATCACTATGGCTATTGCTATTCTTCCCTGCATTATTTCTAACTGATCTGTTGAACAAAGAACATATTTCCATATTTTGTTGTGTCGACTGTTTTTTAGTGCAGCTAATGAAGGTCCACTTATTCAGTGAGGAACACATTTAATTTCCTGTAAATTCTTCACAATAAAAGTCTCCTATTATTTAGTCATTTAAAAGCTTTTATTATAAAGCAGTAAAGCAGGAAATGTTGGGTTTTCATCAGCGGTAACTTAATGCGACTCTGATACAGCTGCCCCTTGGTAGGCTTCCAGAAAGTTGGCTAATTAGAACAGAGTGGGTTCCTTGGGAGGGGGGCCTTAAAGAGACAGGAGCTAAAACTGCCTGTTAAGAGACAGAGGCTGAACTGAGGGGCTGCATAAAGGGCCAGTATAAGATAAATAAGGAGTTATTGAACTGTGAATCATGCAAAGCTACTATAGTGAAGTCCCAGAATAAAAATATAGGCTTGGAAATGAGAATAATAGCTCCCCTTTAAGGAAACACTTGTGCACCATAAGCAGTAGTTTATGAAATGTATTCAAGCCAGGTCATGGGGAGTCACAAACCCTCAGGAAGAGTGTTGGGCTGTGAGGTGATTTTAGTGTAGGGGCCACACTCAGTATTGCTATTGTGTGATAAACACTGGCCAATGAAATACTAATTCTCCATGCACAATTATTACAAAAGTGGCGACATTGAGTACATTTTCATGAGCATCACAAACACCCTAAAATGTCTAGAAGTGCTTTATTAGTGAATTACAGAGTGCGGAAATCATGATGAAATGTCTGGGCTAGCCTCTGTTCCACTAGTTTCTATAACTCAATGCAATCTCTGATTCAGAGTTTCTTTCATCAGTCTCTCTGAAAAAATGAAGCGCGTTCCTGGGACTCACTTTCTGAGACAACTCTGCATCCACTGCAACTCTTGCTCTCAGAAGTTGAAACTTTTATGATTTTAACACAGTTAAACGACTACTTTGTGAGCACAGAAAAACTAAAGTCGCCAGGAGAAAACTAGCTGTGACCCTTCGACTAGCTCATGGATGCGCCTCCAATAAGTCTTGGGCCTATGGGAAATGGTGTTCTTTTAAAGGCTGCTAAAACCATAAATATTGAATAAACAATTATATTTGATTGTTTTTTCAAAAAACTACCATCCATATCTAAACATATGAAATGTTTAGATATGGACGGTAGTGGGCCACACAACTTACTGTTGAGAAAAGTAGTTATTATCGTAGTTACACATGTCAGTGGGATTTTGAAGTAGATTCTCTTACTTCTGGAACAGAAACTGGAAGTTCTGGTTTCACTTCAGCTCTCTATTTCATCTGATTGTATGTTGAGCCAACAGGAAGTTAGCCATTTCAGCCAGAGGAAGTCTCTCATGCACATGCTCTCAATCACCTTGGCCCGAAGAAAGAAGAACTCTAGTGCTCATACTCTAAAAATGTTGTGCTAACATGCACAAACCCACAGAAGCCTTAATATGTTTTTTGGTGTAGCAACTTCCATTGGATTGAATGGGGCGATCATCTTGGAACGCAGCATCCACTTTTTCTAAATATATCCATGATGTTGACCAATGCAGACCATTGGCAAGCATCTCTAAATGGGGTATTAGACTCGCAGTTTAACTTTGCACTTTGAGAGACGCCACAGTCATCAATTTACAGCTCCGGGCTTTGATTACTTTTTTGATGTATCTGACTGCTATAAACTTTATCTATTCATCTTTTTCCCCTCTGTGCATTACCTCTATTTAGCTGATTCTGTAATGGTTTTGACAACAGATATGAGAAAAAATATTAATGCCAGGTACTAATTATCAGAGATTTTCCAAAGGAAATGGTGATTATGTGATATGTGTTGCCAATGAGTGGAGACTTTAATGATTACTCTCCAACACGAGTTGCAGTTTGCTGCTGACTTCTGTGAGTTACTGTGGCAATAATCACCTTGACCTCTCTGAACCTGAGCCTTAAAATGTATGAAATGTTACGTGGGCTTGTGTCCACTGGTGTTTGATTAACGACTCCAAGATCACAACAGTACATTAAACCAGGAATGCACACAACCACCCCCTATATATCCCTCTCTCTCTCTTTCTGTCTCTCTAATCATTTTGACCAAGATGAATTGGTGATATCTGATCTTCTTCCTTCACTAATGACCCCTCTGGCCCTCTTTGGCTGATGATGGGGTCTGTGTGTGTTTATGTGTGTGTGTGTATGTGCATATCCTTCCAGAATAGAGATGCCTGTCTTAGGAGCTCTGTGCTCTAACAAAATGATTGGTGGATTTCCTGCTTCAGTCTCTGATAAATTAAATAACAGAAATGAGATTTTACATCTGCCAAGCCGGCCCCCGTTTTTTCCGCCCATCTCCTGTGCTAATTATTTTTATTAATGGCCTCTCTGAGTGCATTTGAGATGTCCACAAGCCTCTTACATTTGAGTGTTCTGTTTTTTCCTCCCGGCTTTCGCTTCCTGTGTGATTTTATAGGAGCACTGAAGAGAGACAGCCAGAGACATAAAGACAGGTTTAGATGGCAGCAGGAGAGAGCTAGGCAACATGTAATTTTACTCTCAGTGCAGATGGTTTTAGAGATTATTTTGCGAGGAAGAGGAAACAAATGGACAAAGCGAGGATAGAGCTTTTTTGGCATAATGATCTTACTGAAAGCCCTATTAGTGCTGTGAAAAAAAACACTTCCTAGATCTCTCATTCATCAAAGAACATGCAAACCAATTAGCTTAAATAACATTTTGGTTGTAATCAAGGCAGTATAGAGTCTTGTTAAACACCTGGATTCTGTGATTCACGTATTACATGAGATTTATGCATTTTGCACACCTGTAACTAACGATTGGTGATGAATTACTATTATGGTCACACTGCTGAAAGATTTAGTTAAACCTCTTCAAATAAGCCTTCTCTCCAGATTTCCTCTCTTTCATTCCACACTTTGTTTTCTGTGTGCTACTTAAGTTTTGTATACTTTTCAAAGCATTTTTCTTTTTCTTTTTGTCTCCCTGATATTATCCTGATATGAAACCAAAATCAGAAATAAAGTATCTTAAACTAGCTTGTTAAGTGTGGCTCATTTAATAAATATAAGAGAAATCCTCTGTGTTTTCATCTAATCAGGCATTAAGGGTACTCTGTAGGTCTTGGACACAAAAAACAGGGAACCCATATGGCATATATTTAGTATTATCCCAAGACCCAAGGTTATTTTGATAATATAACATCTCATCTTCTCATATGGAAACCCTCCAGCTGCAGGCCATTGAACAATTTTGAATCCTGACCATTTGTTTAAGAACCCCTAATCTACAGAGTACCAATTTATCACTGATACTTCCAGACATCTGGGGCTGCAAAGACATTGGTTGACTTTCCAACACATTACACAGTAATTATATATTTACATGACCTGATACAGTAGTTAAAGTTGTTTGAGTTTAGAAATGTTGGGGTTTAGAAAGTGATTGTGTCTGTTGTTGGATCGAGGGGTCAATCAAAATAGTTTAGATGTCATGACAAAGGTAAAAAATAAAATAAACCTCCTTGGTTCCAGTAATTAGAAAGATGCCATGCAATGACGCAGTTTCTTAAAAGACACCACACTTTTCCCCTTTTTTTTTTACACATGGTATAACTAAATAAAAATGGGACCACCTAATTTCCTCACTTTCATAGGCATATGGTCGGTGGGGTCTCAGTTTGTCCATCTCCCCAGCAGAAATAAAAGTACTACTATAAATGGTTTGAAAGCTGATCTTGATGAGAAAACCTACTCAGCCTCTCTCCCAGTGCTAATCAGATCTCTATTCCAGCATTGTCATCCTCATTGACCGACCCTTACACAAGCAATGGCCCATACTGCATCTTCAACACACCTGGATAGACAGCGATACCTTCTCGTCTCCTCTCACTCTCGCGCTCAGTGTGTGGCTTTTGTTTTCATGTGTGTTTTGCATTCACATGCATCCATTTGTGTGTCTACAGTGTGTGTGTGTGTGTGTTCATCTACCTGTGCTTATCTTGTCCCTGGTAGCCCATCTGCTTTATCCAGAGACAAAAAGAGAGACCTTGGCACCTCCGTTCTTTACATATGGTAATTCTCCTCTTTCACCCGCACAATCCCTTACCTTGTCAGTCATGGCCTCCTGTGTACATCAGTGCGAATACAAGATCAAGTGAGACACCTGTGGGAGAATGTGTATGAGTGAAGGGGAAGAAAAGGAGCAGCTTTGGTCTGCTTTTAGAGGACTTTAAGCGGAGCTTCTATAGAGTTGCAAAGTGGGAGGAATTATTTCAGGCTTGCAGAGTGATGGAAGTCAAAGTCCAATTCATTTTTTTGCATAGACAGTGTCAGGTGACTGGCATTTGGAGTACATCCAATGCTTAGGAAGGAAATGAGATTTTCTTGGTTGAATCATCATCGTGAGCAAAATATGAACAGTTCAAAATAAACAAACGTGTCTGTCTATTGTACAGCAAATGGAAGCTACATGTAACACCTTATAGAAACCTGATATACAGTATATTCAGCAGTTTACAGTAGTTTAATACGAGGGTCTGGGTCAATTTCAGATGAATTCTGCATCTATAGCACCATATGTAGTTCCCAATTGCCACTATTAAGGGGCTATTTCGCTGATTTTCAACTTTATCTCTAGCTCTCCGAATTAGGGATAGAGTGTGAAAAACACCTGTAGTTGTTGCCAATGTTCTGTGTCTCTGTCTCTGTACAGTGACATTGTTGGAGATGTGGAAGAACTACAGGCTATTTCAGCTTGGATTTCTGGTCTCGGTCTCTGGGTAGCCGGGGGCTGTGCTCTAGATGCTGCTCAAAAACAAAACTTCCTTGTTCTCTTTGCTTGTATTGTAAACTAGCCACATTTCCAACAGTGAATATGGCATTTCAAGATATGAGTGCAAAGCATGTTATGAATGAGGATACACTTTACAGTGTTTTGGCTAATTCGGACATTCAGCCATACTTATTCAAACCAGAGTAGGTTTGGGGGCTGGGTATCAGAAGCTCGCATGCAGTGCATCCTGGTTCATGTAGGCACTGCCAGCATGGCTCCACGAGCAGGAAAACTCAGTTTTCTTGGTCAATATAGGAATTTATTGCCTCAGTTGACTACATATACCATCAACACTGATTGGACATCCACATAAAACGTGGCGAAATTTCCCTTTAAGTGTTTTGAGTTGCTTCAGATCTGATTTGCTTCTCTGGCTGGCATCTTCTCCATAGAAACAGTGGCTGAGGCTCATATATTCTAGTGTTTGGATCCATCTGTCATACCAAACGTAAAACAGAAATGAAGTTGAAGTGTAGTCTAGTTAAATCATCCAGGAGACTCTTATGTGTTGAGTAACACTAAGGACATCATTAAAAATCTTTAAAATGGGAATTTAAAGTGGGTGAAATACTTTGTGAACAAACTACTCCCATTTTTCAACTATATTACCCCTAATAAGAAATCCTGAAAATGACAGCCCATCTTCCAGACTGTTGTAATTGTGTTGAGTTGTTGTGTAAGAGCGACTGAGCTTCTCAGATTGTGTATTTCGTTTTGTCCATCTGTATTTATCTATCAGTCAGCTTGTGAGATTTTTGTTGTCATTCAATTTTAATTTGTCTTATTCTCTTATTTGGTCACCCCCAGCTCCAAAGCTCTCACATAGTTAACACGCATCTAAATTGTTCTCCACTTTTCCTGCTATGAACCCTGTTCTAAGACCAAACCTCCTTCCTCCTCTCTTTTCCCCTTTCATCCTTCTTTCCATCCATCTTTTAGCTCTAGCTTTCATCTGAGGCGGTTTATTCTAAATGCCCTGAACGTTGATAGATGGGGCTTCCCGGCCCCTCCTCTTGAGCACAACCTCAAGAATGAAGTATGGCTGTATGTATAAGTCTTTGTCTGTGTGTGTATTCGTGTGACTCTGTGCTTGTTTACATGCCTTCGTGTGAGCTTGCGTGTACTTTAACAGGTTTCCTTGCCGCTGGGGAAATTTTGATACACACACTCCCCAGAGTATCATATTGCTTTTTACAAGGTGAGTTTGCTTAGCATAAAAGCAGCTGAAACAGCACTGTAACTATCTTACCAACAATGAAAATGGCATGTGATTGTTATGCTCCCATATTCAGTATGATGAGGCCATTAGGGTTAACTCAAAACTGAGGAGTTATTGTGCTTGCTTAACCTTAAGCCAGTGTTCACTTTCATTATTCTGCACTGTTTGTGCGATTGATGTTCATGTCAAACCCTTCGGCAGGATATCAGTTTCTTGCAGGCCAAGGTTGTTTGGCACGGTGCCATTTTGAAAATGTCACAATATTGGAGTCACTGCAGTAAAGAAAAGTGAGGAGGACTTTAATGAAATGAATGATAAATTATTGTATTTACATGATGACATGATCAAACCTCACGGTGATACGGCAACAATGTAGAAAGCTGTAGCTTCGTTGCACTAGCTGTTCTCATACATCACCTTCTGTTTCTTTCTCTCTTCTCTCTATTTCTCTTCAAGCATTCATGTGTTTCCCCGGCATCTTGTTTGTTTACTGAGCAGTTATTCACCACCATACAGTCTAAGTGCTGCAAACATAATGTGATGTAAACTTAGATAGTGTAATAGCTTGTTTGCTCCTCTCTGTCTGGCATTCAGTAGGTAAATAATGTAACTCTAAAAGCAGTCGATTAAAATGCGCAGAGCAGCACAGCAGATTTATGTTGGCTGCTAAGGGGAGCAAGTCAATAGACAATCTTTGTTTGTCTATCACCACTGCGAGGATGGTTGTGTGCGTATGCGTGTTTGTGTGATGAATAAGAAAAAAGTTATGGTTTCTTGGTTTGCAGTTTGAGTGTGTCTGTTAATGTCCGTGGCCTTTAGTAGCCTATACAGTTAGGTTTTTAAACATGAGAATCATTTTTATACCTTTTGTGTAAGTGACGGACTGGCAGAAACATTTTTTTATTTCACTTTAAGCCTAGGAGGTTTGATTGAATCCAGTTTAGGGACCATCAAAAATCATGCTGCTCTTTTCTTGTGGGGGCATACAAAATGGCCAAATAATAATGATCAATATTGTAGGAAGCTAAAAGCTATACCTGTAAATATGTTGGAAACAAATACATTTAATCTTATTATAAGATTATTTTTAAATTGATTGAGAGATGATAAGTTAGATTATTTTATTGCTGACATTACAATAGCTGTATTGTCAGTGAATATCAGCACATTGTTTAGTTCAATCTCTGAGGTCCTTGGTCTTGGAGAGCTAAAATGATTTTTTATTCACCTGGTGACTTAAATGTTGAAGAGTGTAACCATCACAACACAACCTGACAGGAGAACTACCCAGGTGTGATCCTCCTGACAACAATTCCATTAAGCGTAAAACAACGGTACCGGAGGTAGCCAAGCCCATAGGCCAAATCCCATGACCCCTTTCCATATCACACCATGACCCTAAAAACCAATGGAGCAGTAGTACACAGAAATGACACCTACTAGGAAAATTCATAAGCTGTGTGTTTGCTCCTCGAGGGGGAAGAGATAGTAGGGCAGAGAGGAGGAGAGTAACATATGTTGTAGAGCACTACTGGACATAGTGAGGGCAAAAACTCATAAAGTGGGTTATTATCTCTGCAAATCAATGAGAGTGCTTGAGCTGCAGGGAAAACAACCAGCAGAACACTTAGCTCAGAGATGGACTCCACTACTACTGCGAGACCACCTGGATCCTTGCAGTTTAGGGTGCTCGTATTTGCTGTGTCTTGTCAAGGGCTGCAGCTAACAATTATTTTCATCATCAATTAATATGCAAGCTATCTTCTCAGTTAATCTATGAAATGTCAAGAGATAGTGAGAAAGCCCATCATAATTTGCAAGAGCTCAGGATGATGTCTGACAGGATGATGTTGTGTTTCATCCAACCAACAGTGCAAAACCATAAACTGTGTGTAAAAATAGACGTAGCGAGGTGTGACGTCAACTGTTGGTTTGCATTGGAGCCTGTTTGAAGCCCAGACTTGCAGCCTATACTTGGTGCCATCTTTTCCGTTTCGAGCCAGACCTTCCAAATAAGGCGTGCGGGATGTTGCCTTTCACACTCTGGAAACAGTCAGATGTGTACTTGGGCTACTTTACTTAGCTACTTCAGCTAAATTGTGCAAACAGGGCATCATAATCAAGTTACATTAAACTTACGAAATATTGCAGCAGTAGTCCAACTCAGTGTCGGGGATGCCGGGGAGAGCAGCGGGTGAGCAAACTGTCAATCACATCAGTCAATCAACATCGTCATAGCAGACATCAAAGCCTAATGTAAGTCTTCAAATCTTAGTAATGGAGCAATGATTTGCAATAATAATTTTCCGAGTTTAGCAATTGAGAGCTAATAATGACTTGTTGATAAAACAGAGTAAAGCAGCTAATTCCTGCATTTGAGAAGAAGAACTAGAGAATGTTTGGTAGGTCTGCTTAAAAAACTGCTGAAACTTAGTTTATCAAATTGTTGCAGGTTAATTTTCTGTCAATCAACATATAGATTAATTAATCGTTTCAGCTGTGGTCTCAATTTAACGAAATTGCAAGTAAGCATTAGACATATATTAGACACACCCTGAAGAAGGCGCAAGCCAACATTCGTTGGTGTGTTTTTCAATGACACTAGTCCGCCGAAATAAAGACCTTTTATTTTTCATACCTACCTTGAGTGCCTGGACTTGGATTTTTTATGCAGTTTTTTGGTCATAATTCTTCTGCTCTTCTTCAATACTATTCCCTTCCATGAGCACCGGTGGTTTGAGGGACACCAGCAGCGCTCCTGTTACTTCTCTCTTATACATAAGACACTATTCTTTTTTGTTTTCAAATCAGTGGGAGTATTCATCTTTTAAAATGCTACAGTAAAAAATGCAACAAGTAAAACCCTATGAGTAGGTAAAAAATGTGTCAATCACAAAAAAGTTTGCCTTTGGCTTTAGCCAAGGAAACTCTGCAGAACTGCCTGTCTGTAGAGAATAAGAAGAATGACCATTTTTCCCACCATTTGCAAGTTTGGAAAGTTCATTAGATGATACACAGGAAAACTGAGAGGGTGACAGGTAAGGAGAGAGCAGGAAGCGCTTGAAAGGCTGGACTTGAACCTCCTCAGGGGGAAGACATATAGCTGGATGACCCCTGCTCAAGAGCATAAGTACACCTCTATAGGATTCCAATCTACAGATTCTGCATGTGCATATCTGAGTATATAAGTTGAGATTTTCATTTTCTTACATCAGCCTGTGGTGGTATTTACAGATTGGGAAGCAGTGCAAAGAGGCTGAAATTGAATTAGTTTCCATATATTGTCCTCTCCTCCTCTTTCTCCAGCTAAGCCCTGTGGTCTATCCACTGTTTGCCTTATGGGGGAGAAAAGTGAGGGGGGCTTAAGCTGTGAAGGCTAGGGCTTATGCTGTCTACCATTTTACTGGTCACACACATACACACTTTCTCTCTCTCTCTCTCTCAGCCACTAACACACACACCCTTGCTACGTGGATTACAGTTACGCAAGCCCAGTTTGCATTTGCACACATAGATGCAAACACAATCACACGGGCAGTATACACACATTTTATAGATGCACTTTTGAGCTCATGCTAATATTTTCCTTCACTCACACAATCAAATTGCAGAACACACACTTTGCCTTTAACTTTCGAAAAAGAGAAAATACTTAAGCCTTTGCTATTTCAGGCTTAAGTCTATGGCGGAAAAAGATTAGAATGACTTGGGTGTATGTGCGTTCATAACAGATTTATATGTAAATGTTTGTTTGTGTATACAGATGTATGTGTCCCTGTGTGCGGAGGTGTGTATGTATACATGCTGCCAGAGGATGTAATCATGTCTCATATCTGCTGGATGACAATAATCTTTCTGATAGAGAGGCTTTAGCAACAATAGGCCCCATGTGTTATTATGAAGCTTTGAAATAAATGGTCCATTTGTTCTCTCCCTCCTGTCTTCTTGCTCTATCTCTCCTTCTTTCTCACTCTCTCAGCCCTGTAGTTCCTAATAACAGCGCGCTCTAAGTGTGCCCATGGGACTCAATAACACCAAGCTGTGTAAGTGTGCAGAAGATGTCCCCGTTATTGCTGGCTATAAGGTTTTTGTTTATAGAAGCAAAGTGAGACATTGCATTTTCTCATTTTTCTTATTAGTTCCTGTGCGTACATGTGTGTTTGTTCCCAGTCGAGGCAGCATCATATCCGCTGTGCCTTTGCTTCTGAGTAGCACTGATTCAGCCTGTGGACAGGTGTAAAATGCTCAGTACTGCTATAATGTCTTAGAGATTTCTCTTTCTCTCTCTGGTAATCTCATTTTATTTTCTTGTGCATTGCCGCACTCCTTCCTTTCCTCTCCCCCACTGTCTTGCTCTCTAGATCTGTCCCTTGCTCCTCATTTTTCCTCCTCCTCATCCCTCTCAGGTGTGAATAGAGCTGTCCTCTAGGTTATGTGGGTGTTGATGTGTGTTGGTGACCAGATTTGGGAGTGTTTAATAGTTAAAGCACCCTGCTGTGGGTTCTATAGTTAGCTCTGACTCCCACTGATAATGTTTTGCCAGGTCCTTTAGAGAAATGGCCACTGAAATCATAGCTCTTCGTTGCCTTCCGGTTCTCATGATTTGTATTACCCTGGCTGTTGTGCTACTATTTTTAGTATGTTCTTCTCTTTTTTTTGTAACATTATTGTTTTGACTTGATATTTTTCCAGCATTACTTCCAATTTCAAAACCCCTGCAAAACAATGACCTTACCTGGATGATATTTCAGTATTATTTTGTTGTAGTTGTCATGCTAAAAGAAATATCACATTTCACATGAGGAAACATTGTAAAGTGTTTCAGCATATTACTATCTAGAAACTAAACTAACTAACTAGAAATTATGATATGCTACTTCTGAGCTAATTGTCACTAACTTATTCCCATGAAATAAAAAGAAGGATACTTTAATATGTGTGTTAAACAACCAACAGAAGAACAGCCTACTGACCTGCTAACTCGTGGTGCCAAAGTAAAGATGCAAGAGAAGATCGACCATGAAATTGAACATAAACAAAACTTCAAATGCAAGCAGCTGATAATGACCTATTCCAACTATTCAAGGAGAAATGTCTTGATATGTTGAAAAGTGTTCCTTAATGGTTCAGCTGCGCAAAGGTGAGAACAATGACGTTTCTATAATGAAGTATTAATGTTAGAAATGTCACCAGCATATAAGATGAATGTTCTTGTCCATGTTCATTTCATATAAAAGTGATCACCATTACACCCTTTTGAATTGTAAATACCACTTGACGTCAGTATCCAGCTGTTAATCACAATTCTTTAGGTCTGTTTGGTATTTTTCTGCTATCTCACGTCTGACTCAGTAGTGAGTAATACAAAGGTATAAAACCACTATAGTCTAAAGCCAGCCAAAACCCACCAAGTAACTAAATTTTCAGTGTAGCTGTTTTAGTAAGATACTGTCGTTTTAGATTTTTATAAGCCATAAAGCAGAAGCAGCATGAAGAATGCCAGGGGCTTTTTCGCTGTAGGGCATGCTCTTCAATTGAGATTTCTTCTTCACTGATGAACCTTAAAGAACACTTTGATTTTTAAGCTTGGCCGGCAGTTGCCTTTTATTATATCTGAAGAAAAGTGCATGTAACTACTGGAACTTAAAATAACTGCTCCTTTGCCAGTATTTTCTTTTTGAGTGCTGGTTTTGTAATTTCTTTTCTGTTTCAGTTCTTAGTTTAAAAATTACAAATGTCTCTGCTTGTCAGTTACAACTATAAAAAGATGTATATTTGAAACATGAATGAACAGAAAATATAAAAATATAAGACACTATCAATAAGCCTGATTTATTGTAACACGTTTAGGACACAAGTTTCTCAATTAAATTTAGAATTGGCAATGAAATAGCAAAGCTAAAAGCAACATACTATCTTTTAGATAATTTATCTACCTCACAGTTACACATCCGAGTTAAGATTCCAAACTTTCTTTTTGGAAGGTCACCCCCTCATTTATCTGTATCTCTACATCTGTATATTTGAGAGATAATGCCACTGCTAATCTCTTGCAAGGTCAGTGCTTGTATTGGGTGATTATCCCCCACTGTTTATTCATACTTCCTGCTGATGTCATTTCCTCCTGCTGGCTCTGACCTTTGACCTGTCATTTACCTCCTATCGTTGCTATGGTTTACTCCACCTTGGTGGCCGCAGTCCAAGAGAACATCCCCGTCTTTATCTCTGTAGGATTCCTCTGCTTACAGGAAGGTTACTGTAGTATCTAAATTCAAAATCTATTTGTACTTAAAGGTCACTTTTCATTTGGATTCCTAATATCATCTTTCATCCTCTTTTTTTCCACTCCTCACTTTTTCATCGGCTCCTAAAGTCAGCTGCTATGACTTTTTCACTGCATTGCTTTTTTCCCCCTCTCTGTCCATATGATGTCCTTTCCTGCTGTTACCCAGTTGTTTGACAAAAGTGCTGTACATCATTCAGTTGATGGGGAACGGCCATAATACATAATGCATTGGCCATGTTTAAATGGCTTAGCTCATGACTCTTAAGCATGTTTCAGCAGCAGCTCTGGCAAATAGCCATGGTGTCAAACAGGGTGCTGTCTATCCCCCCTCATCATTTGATCAATGGCAGTGATAACAGAACAAAACCCCTGCCGTTATACTTGGTGCGTGTGTTTTGTGTGTGTATGTAAATGATTATATGATAAAAGACATGTGTAAATCGCTGCTCTTTAAACATGAAAGGCAGGGGAGGGGGTTGCTGTCATGGCACTCCCTTGATTTACTGTAACACAGCACATGTGCTTACTGTAATTCGATGTGTGTCTGTTTTGTATAATGTGTTAGATTTGCATGGGATTGTTCGATTAGCAGTGAGGTCGTTGCTCCCAACTTGATGTAATAATTCTCCTCATTAAAAGTTGTAGAATCAGTTTTTTTAACAATCATATCTTAACAACCTCGTTACTTGCATCATTTCAGAGTGATTTTGGAGGCTCTTGTAAAAAATTTGCATTTGGTATTGGATTTTACACATTCGCCATATAAAGGCTACTGATTTTAAAGGCCTAGTATGTAGGATTTAGTGGCATCTAGTGGTGAGGTTTGCAGATTGCAACCAACTGAATACCCTTCCCTTCCCCTTCCCCTTCCAAGCGTGTAGGAGAACCCACTTGCGAAAAATTCGACGGGCCCTCTCTAGAACCAGTGTTTGGTTTGTCTGTTCTGGGCTACTGTAGCAACATGGCGGTGCAACATGGCGGCCTCCATGGAAGAGGACCCGCTCCCTACGTAGATATAAAGGGCTCATTCTAAGGTAACGAAAACGATTCATATTTTCATGGGATTATACACTAATTAAAACATACTTATGAAGATTATATTCCATTTCTGCCATGTCCCTTCTGCTAGATGACACCAAATTCTATTTTTCTTGTAAAGCTGATTATAACATAAAATAAGCAAAAAATATGATGTTTAGCTCCAAAAAGCAGTGTCATAGTTTGAGTAATATTGTTTTGAACTGCATAAAATAATACACATGCTTTTTGTACCAACAGATAAACGATCTTCTGTGCTCTGACTCAAGTATCTGATTTTATCACTGGATTGTGTTTTTATAGAAGAGAGCATTTTAGAAAACAAGGTTGAGTTTTACTGGAAATCGGCTACCAGGATATTTCAAATTCTTAAGACAAAGCAGGATAAGTGGTAACATCTATCTCAAGGCATATTTTTCTAGAGTATATTAATACTGTTTCCAATTAGTTGCTCAAAACAAGTCAAAGAGACTATCTGAAAGGATTTGGGGCTACCAGTTGAATAGCCTTGGCTTATGAGCGAAGATTAATTTAAAGGTTAAATAGAATTCTTGAGGGTGATACAAAATTGGAGATTAACTATGTTAATTAATTTATAAGATAATTGAAATTTTAAAATTCTCTATAATAAGACTACTTAAAAGAATCCGAATTAAAAAGCTGGCCAGATATTGTAACTAGTCAAGACCATTTTAAACTGAAGCAAAAATGACTGCAAAACATAACTAGTTCAATTATGAGTTTCAAGAGCCATTCTTAAAGAAAGAAATGTCAGTCCTGTCACTCAAAAAAATCTCAAGTGGTCACATAGTCAGCAAAGAGTTACAGAATGAAAGTGAAAGGAGAGGTGATACTGCCATGTCTGCATGTCATGACCTCCCTCTACCTCCCTGCTTCATGTATCACTGTCCTCTTCCTCTTGTCCCCACCTTGGTGTTCTTGTTTGGCACTCAAGTCTGTCTACGGCTCGCCTCCTCTTTACATATTGTAATCTTCCTTTTTCCCCTCTCCTCCTATCCTCTCTCCTTCTGTTATCAGTCTGTCCTGTAAAGCTTCATTTACAGAGCAGCCCTAATCAGATGTGTACCAGTGGAGGGCAGTTTGTGAGAGCAGTGTGTGGCCTGATAGATAGGACGGCTTAGCAGAAGGGGAGCACATTGTAAGCCCTCAATTATATGCCTGACACCCAGACGCAGGAAAGAGACAGTGAGGAGGCCTGTTTGTGTGTGTCTGTGTCATTCTGGAGTGTGTTTGGTTGCGTGTGCATGATTTTATATGCTTATTCTTAGTGTTTACTATTGTGGAGTGAAAAAAGGGTAGGCATAGAGAAAAACAGACCGTAGAGCACCCGAACAATGAGGAGTGAGCGACTACATACTACTAAAAAGTTGTACAAGACACATAAATACCTGTCATATGTGAATATTTTTGGTTGTGAGGGTATTATAGGTGTGAGTGTTTTGGGAAGAATCTGTGATTCATAGAAAGCTGAGAGCAGCTGCCTTATTTGTGTGTAAAAAAAAATCTACTTTTACAAAGCGTATACATTTTCTGACGACGTCAACAAAAACTGAAAATGTATAAGCTTCTTAAAAGTAGAATGTGTGGCAGAGTTGTTGTATTGCATTGCATTAGATTGCACAGGTGTACTCGGCGAGTGTACTGTACATCATATAATGGACCCACAGGACATGTGATTAGCTTTAGCAGTGCAATCTTGGCTTACAGTCACTATCACACAATTGTTGCTTATCACTTACTAAAATCCACGGGTGAAATTCAGCCAGTTCAGTTGAGTGTTATCTTAAAGTTGTCCACAGGTATTCTGGAAAATGTGGAAAGTTACTAACTAAAAGAGGCAGGTGTAAGATAAGTTTAAATACAGTAAGTCCTCTAATACATTGAACATCACATATTTAAGATATATAATGATATATGATAAGATGGTAAGTATTTGAGAGTGGAATTTTATTAAAACCTTAATTTTAACCTGAACAGGAGTGCCATGTGGAGGGCATGAGGGGGCTGTGTAGATCCAGCCCTCTTTCATTCTACTTTGAAGGCCATTTAAAGCTTATGGTAAGGCTGTGTGGTGTTAGGCCCACAGAGACATGAGGTTGGAATCAGATGAAGCATGAAAAGGTGAGCACGGGAAAGCAAACAATGAATTGTGTTTGAACATTTCATGCTGCTGGAATTCACAGCTTCAAGGCTGCCTACCTCTGCAGATAGAATATTTATCTGCTGCATTTTCCCGTAGAGGCGCATAACCTTTGGCGAAAAATCACAGCGCAACTCGACCTTGCTTTTCTGCTTTGTTATCATGTAGCCTCCAGTACAAACAGCAAAGCTTTCTTTGATGCTACTAATATAATAGTTGGGTTTTTTTTTTTTTGCCTTGACCTGTAACATTTGGCCATCCCTTGAATTCTTTTACTGCCAATAATTACAAGTAACATCCAGAAAATTTCCTTAACTTTACCTGTCTCTGAACATGATGCAGTGACCTATCAGGCTTCTGCCGCACAAGCCTCAAAGCTCCATCGTGTTGCTGCTGTTCACTATGAGGGATGAATCATTATCTGCTCATGCTTAACCATCAGTGGTTAAATAAAGTGATTAAATATGGTCAAAGCCAATGACAAAGTGTCTTTAATGAGTGCCAAATGGTGTTTTTGTGACACAATGTTTCAATATGACCACTATCAGCAACCCTGAGATAATAGACATTTATTGCCCATTTTACTTCTGTGTTTTACCTAAAAAAAAAAAAAAAAAAAAAAGCAGTGAAATACCATCTTGCAGTATTTCTTAAAGCGCTTAAGGAGTTGGTCAGCCAACTGTTCTGCTCTGAAGCAAAGTAGTGCAGCAAGTGACAGCCTATAAGCTGCTAGTTGAAGTGCATCCAATTAATATTGTTGGTCTACCAGACTGCAGTGTTGTTCTGATGTCACTGTTGGCACAATCGTTTTGCCAAATTTAGCTATAAGTGTGCAATGATAGAGATTCTTTAACAATTTTAACAATGACATGGATTGGAATAGTTCATTTTGCTTAAACATATGCAGTCTTAAACTTTTTTGATTGTAAAAATGTTTTGTGTTATAAAAAGATAAACACACAGAATTTATTTATTTCTATGTTCCTGTGTTTGTTTGCTTCCATTACTTTACATTTGTAAATGTTAAGTCTCTGTTAACAGGAGATGGTAGAGTAGGAGGGTGTGGTACAAGGTCCCGGAAAACTGTAGTAATGCACAGGTTGTAAACGTACCTACAGCGGAATAATAGTCCTCTAACTGCACACATCAGATTTCATCTAAACATCTGACTGACTGGGTGCTTTTCATGCTGTGTCCATTTGTGTTTGTGTTTAGTTTCAAAATAATGTCTGACTGCTTTGATAAAGGAAGGTCTTTTTGGTCTTGGTTTAGTTAACCCTTCCTAAAAAAGCACCCTGTGCCACACAAAGACATCCTTTCAGGCCCTCGGGTTGGCAGGAAACCAGCTATTACAAGGTCAACGTTACCTTTATTACTTCTTATTAGTCTACATTAGACCTCATGGGAGATTTTACATAAACAAACACACACACAGCTATAAGCTCACTGAAATGGCAGTAGGGATCCTGCCACATGCCAATAGACATACCCTGGGGATCTCAGGTAAACATTGGTGTTTTTCTGTTTATTGTTTGGTTATAGGCAATGACATAGTGGATTTTTTCCCCATCTGCAGTCTCAACACAGTTTTATGGGATGGAAATTGTTGCTCTCATATGAGAGTACTATCCTGTGTTGGCAACACATGACTTAAGCATTTGAAAGGCGTATGTGGACATGCCTGCACATACACTCGCTCAACCACACACAAGCGCAGACATCAGTCAGTGTATTTCTAGCACTAATGAGAATAAAACTCCACTTCTTTGCTGTAATTGTGGATGTGTGTTTTCCTTCTTTGTCTCTAAAGATTATGTTTGTGAGGCCCAGGGGCCCACGGATTGTTTTGAGTGTCTCTCCACCCTGTATGACTGCGCTGCGCCGCGGGTGTTAGACAAAGCAGCCCCATTGGAATGCAGCATACACGTCTCCATTGTGGCATAAGATACATTTTATCGACACCTATTTCTCCACTCCTCGGAGTACAATCAGAAGTATCTGAGTGGCCTTGGCTTCTGGCTAATACAATGAATGTAGACATATATATGCAGCACCCTTAAATGTTGCCAGAGAAAAGGTATTATGTTGGATTGGACTGAAGCTCACTGTATCTTGTATTGAGAAAATACATTGAAAGCGTTTGCGTCTCTATTTGCGAGTCAAAAAGGTTGTAATGGGGTTTTCAGTGTCCACCTTCATTTTTTCCTGCTATTCGCTCAATTATAAAGCAGTCCTTTGTAGACAACATCCATTAGTATCAGTCTTGGCAGTTTCCAGAGAAATACTCCCAGTACATGCATCAATAAAGTAGAATTAGTGGAAATAGGGACAGAAATATGACATGCTCAATAGAATATGGCATTTACATTGACAGTCAACTCATGAAATACATTTCTCTCGCTCTCACTCCTACTCTTTCTCCCCCTCTCCTGTTTTTACTCTTTCTTCCCACTTATTATTCACAGACCATAGTCCATTGCTAAGTGCAGGTGAAAAAAGCCATTAAGTCACTGGCTGGGAGGCTTGTGTGTGTGTCTGTGTGAGAGAGAGAGTGACAGGAAGACAGATTGTTGCCCATTCTTAAACATGACATTCTAATCGGTGTGCATGTTAATTAAGAGATTTTATTGAAATGTTTCTTGTGGCTGGAGAAATTGCAGACTTAATGAAGGGTTTGCATGTTATATGCATGCAAGGAGATGTGTGTGTGTGTGTGTGAGAGTGCGAAGTGCTTAGCCATAAGGAAAAAGCCCTGAAGGCTCTGCTAGATTCACATTTGTTGCTCATATCAATATTTTCTCATACATTTTTTGTTTTTCCCACCTCACAGACTTGTTTTCCTTAATAGTCTCCTCCAAATGTTGAGGTCGAAAGTGGTTTAGTATCTGAGTGTGCTCTGCATTTGGTTTCATTTGGCTCACTCTGCTTTTTTTTTTTTTTTTTTTTCATAAATCCCAGCAGGGATTTGGTTGTGACACTGGTGAACAGGCTTCACTGACATTCGGAAAATATATTAAATATACACCATATGCTCCGAGTAGAGGCAGCATGGCAGGTTCTGTGTTTGTGTGTGTAAATGTGTGTGCATGCCGTTTGGGTGTTTGCACATGTGCTCTGAGATAGAAACATGAAGACTGAAATGACTCACATGATTCAGTGTTGGGAGTATCCAAAGTCTCATTTTAATGTACAGTTCTCACAGATTTTTCTGTCTTCAGAGCACAGTTCCATAAAACTTTTGTACAACTTCATAAAATGTATGTATGACGGCCTGATGTTGCTTGTAGCATGGGTTCAGGGATATTCTATGAGAAGCTTGCGAGCAGCTGTGTATGCGATTATGAAATGAAGTCACTTATGTTAGAGCCAGGCTCTCACTTGTAAAATTATCAGCTAAACTGAACAACCGTATTTGATGTCACAGAGAATGTTCTATCTCCGTACTGAAAGTTTTTATTCATATGAAACCATCTTAGGCCTTTGTAGCTCATTGGGGGCTACTCCTGAAGACAGAACATGAGGCAAACTTTAAAGGCCTTATGACTGCATATAAAGTCAACAGAAGGATGCACGTGGGTGCAATTTGTCTGGGATGGCATGAACTGAGAGGAAGACACATCTGTAGGAGTTGAAACTTGAGTAAAGAAGTCGTGCTTATTCCAGGGTTTTATGAATCTGTTTCATAAATGTACAGAGATTAGAAGAGGAGGTAGAGAAACTGAAGGGAAATGACAGAAACAACTGTCCCTGGTAAGTTCTGAGATCAGTCGAAGCCTTAGCCGCCACAGAAACACACACATACACACAGTCTAGGTAAAAAATTGCTTTGCTCTCTTTGTGAACACATCTTAAGAAAGGCCTCCATGACAATGGCATTCAAATTCTGCACACCCAAGTCCACAGACTGTGTTCTTATGGCTTGGTTGATCTTCAGAAGTGACAAAAAAGAACATATTCCAACACTTACACTACCATTTGCCCTCAGCCTTTGCCCCCAATGTGAGAGCCACAGTGGACTCAGCTACCTACTGACTGTCTGCATCAAACACCAAATATTAAGGAGATTGTCTCAGGTGAACAGTGTTAAAGTTGCTGTGCCTAACCTGGGGCAGCTCCTCAAGGCTAAGACATTGAGAGGGCATGGCAGGTGCATCAAGGATCCACTGAGGTTACCATAAGGGAGGCGTACATGCAGTGCTGCCTACAGATAACTTTCATTGGTTCCAGAAGCAGAGAAGACTTGATTTCATTTGATATCTGCTCTGTTTTGTGCAGCTTTTATTAAAGAGGAGTCTGTCACATTGTACTATCAATTGTCATGTGCCAGAAATCTGTTCTAACGTGGGATTCGAGAAGAGATTGGTTTTCAACCACCCTCAGCTGAAACATTTTCTTCGGGGAGTAAGGTGCCAGCATCCAGTGATAAGTGGAGTTGCTGGTGGTTCTTGACACCATTTCAAACGAGCTGTTAAAGCTTTTGGACAGTGTGTCTTTTTTTCTTTGGCTTTTATAAATTCTTTCAAAGTGCTGCAGCCACCTCCAAATACCTCTGAGCACCGGCAACTTTTGTTAAGAGCCTGCTGTCTTTCTTTCGCAACCACCTCGTGACACTTCGGGTTATCATCATCTTTAGAGGGAGGTGCTACACTTGTCAGCATCCCTTTCTTTATATAAATTAACTTTACTTACTTTTCATGACCTGACCAATTTCAGTAGAGAGTGGGGAGTTTTAGAAAGGACAAAAAAGAGAGACTACTTTGTCTGAGCACATTGTCCGGCTATTGAATCTATCTGGTAACTTTTGTCTGTATACGGTAGGTTTTTATATTTGCATATTTTTCACAACACTCTACCCAAAGCTGGTGCATTTTACATAGCACCTGTGAGCACCCTTTTCTGTGGGTGTGAGATGTGCGTTATGGTAGAGATGTGCCAAGTTGTTGTGGTGCAGTGCATAACCATCACCTTTCGATGAAGAATTATGACTGAACTTTACTTTTTAACAATTTTACTCATCGTAAAATGTTCTTCAATTGTGACATTTTAAGATTTCCTGCCCACACCTGGCTCCTGATTCTGTGAAGTACTGCACCTCAGCAATTATGAGTAAGGCGATTGGGAACAGTCTTAGATATATCTCTCAGAACTGACTGCTTATTTGGGAATGTATTTGTCCGACCCAAGTTCAGGAAATTGCTGGACCGTGCTCCCTTTGACAGCAGCCCTTAACTTTAAAATTTTTTGTCCATACATGGCTTCTTTAAAGTTACAATCCATAAGATTTTCATGAATTCAAACCACCTTTTTGTAGTATTAATGGTCAGCAATTCAGCAATAGCCATTCAGTGCATATAGATACAGTAATTATCTCTCTATGCTGTGGTTTAATTAGTTTGTGGCAGAGTCTGCCATACCTGCACTGAACTCACATTTTCTCCCTAAGTGTGAGGGATTCACAGGAAAAGGATGCATGCATGTAATCCACCACAATTTAATCACATTGATATCAGCTTCACTGTTTACTGTTTGCTCTCTTTACATCATGTCAGAGCTGTATTAAATTACAGCTAATGCAACTGCACATCCTGCTGCTACTGCTTACTAAACTAAAATACACCAGTTACTCTTCTGTGTCTGTTCTGTACTCTTTCTGACAAGGTAAGTGCTCCAATAGTGTTTGTTATAGCATTAAACTGCACTTTAAACCACCTTCACCATGGGGAACCACCGGTGTCACCAAATCAACCAGGACTGAAATCTTAAGGATAATAACTTTAAACGTTATTGTGCAATGTATATATTCATTGATGTAAGCATAAATGCACATTACAAGTGTCTGTCCTAGATGGGACTTTGACAAGATATTATACACTCTTCCATATTGAATAGAAAAAACCCTCTATTGCTTGCTAAATTACACTTGCTGGTATTACTCACTTAACAAACATCTGAACTAATGGACTTTGCAATTAGCAGCATCCACATAGAAAATTTACTGACATTTTCTCTTTCCAAGGGCTCTTTCAGGGACAGCCCATCAGCCAGGTTACATATCTGCAGCAGACGGAGGGCATGGAGGATGGTGACTGACGGACCAGGGACAGGGTGACAAACAAGCTCTATCCTCAGCACTGGCTATTGATTTCAGCTCAGAGCTCTCTGCCTGATATGGCAGCAGTCATGGTCGGCCAGCCACCTAAGCTAGAGCTAGCAGGCTATTAGCCTGGAAAGGGAGACGCAGGAGGAGACAATATTATCGTCATGGCCAGTCAGAATCAGGGATATGATACGTGCGCTGCAAGTTTATGATATCATGCCCACAATAAACAGTGCAGAAGATACAGAAGAGTCTGACTGTGTCGTATCGTATCTGTAATTATGTACTGTGATGCTCCATAGGCAACTTTCATCTCATGTCATTGAAGTTATCTCTCTACATTTTGAACTCTCAGTGGAAACTTAACTGTACTGCTTAAATTTTGCTTCAGCTGCTGTGAAATCATGACAATAGAACATTTATAATTTCACATTAATATTGGTAGAAAAGAGGTCAAAATGATGTGATTTGACATGGAAAGCTTACAGTACTGGAATTTTGTCCATGACTGTCTCCCCCATTTTCTTGCACGATTAACCTCACATGGTGCCAGGAAGAACAACTGTATGTGGTTAACTAGAGGGCAGCGGTTTTTCTGGATGTCATTTACTTTTTTCTTTCCATTACTCTTGTTTGCATTTTCAATGCAGTTGTCATGAAAAGTGTGAACTAAGTGCCAAAGGGTAGAGCTGAGGCAAGGTGTTAAAAGCAGAGGGGTAGGCTGGCCCTCCGTATGATAAGGCCTCTTTCTTTTTTCTTGGCCAACCAGGTGCTTTATTTGGCCTACAGTTAGTACCTTAGCATGGCGATAAAATTTTGCCTCAGCTAGATTCCACAAACATGCGGTAGTTTGTTTAATAGGGTGTAAACCTGTGCTTATACCAAAGTGATGGTGATTTATACCTCACACTAAAACCCTGTGTGACAAACACTGAGGCTTTATTTTGTGTTTTGGTGCTTGTCAGGAATGAGATTTTTTGACAACTTATTTAAAAAATATATTTATACATGTATATATGATGCTTGCATGGATCCATGACAGTGCCGTCTCGCTCGATTTGGTTCTTCCTTGAGCCCCTAATGATTAATGGTGAGTGAGTTCCAAAGTAAACATGGGGAGGCCAGACAGTGCAGACACACCAATCTGGCCTGTTATGTCAATTAGCCTGAGGTCTGTATCAGACTCAGTCACGCTAGCTGTCTGCAGCCTATGGTGGATGGGATTACAGGACTTACTTTCCTCTACCTGGCAAGACACCTAGCTCTACACAGCATCAAAGACAACACTGGTGCCTATTTTCATCTGTTTTGTAGAACTCATTACAGTGCCTTGTGTTTTTTAACATGCAGCCCTCTCATTACCTTCAGTTGGTCGCCACTGCTTTGATCTGTGACAATGTACCGTTACTGCTCTGTGCTGCTGTTCCAGCAGCGTATTTTTTAAATAGGCATATTAGAACCGAAAGTACATCTGTATTTTTGATTAAGGCAGATATGGTTGAAATGTCATCCTCTCCACTCAGGCCAATCCTTTACTCACCTTGTTAGTGAGTGGATGCTCGGTGCACAGCATCTCTGGTGGATTTTCTTATGTAAAGTCAGTTGATCTGTTGTGTCTTAAATCCCTCAGAAATGCTGTTAAATAAGCCCTGAACTGCAGACAGCACTATTTTATGGAAGTGACCACTGGGCTGATGAGATGCAATTGGATTGCGTATCTGAAACACTGATGGCAGCGTTATTTTATGGAAGCTGATTTTACTGTGCCTTGGAGCCTTGCCAGATTGGTGTCTTAGAGTAGGGACTTACAGTCCTCTGGACTCAAGTTATATGTCCTTGTTCAAAGGAGTAGGAGGGGTCAGCTTTTTATGTGCTTTAATGATGAACGGATGAAAAAAAGGGAAATAAAGTGAATTCCTATACTCTTTGATGTATGGGATTGTTTGTGATGCGCAAAGTCCAATTTAATCAAAAGTGGCTGTATTTTACATTAAAAGCTGACATGGATCGGCTGGTTTTTAAACAAATTAGATGCTGGGCTCATCTGGAATGTGTGCTGGACAGTCTAGGAAATGTGCTTTACACTGGTATAAGCATCTACTGCATAAATTAATGGGCCTTGAATGTTTCCTTCCACAAGTAAATGAATTACCACTTAGGCATAGCTTTGTCATACAAGCCACACAAGCTGTGTGAAAGAAATAGATTGGAAATTTGCTAAAGCCTCATTTTCATAGTTGCCACATGTTACATACTTGGAGAAGCTGGAAGAATAATAAAAATATGTTAATCTTATTGAATGTGTGAAATACAATTGTGTATTCTGTGAAATGCATACAGAAACAAAACTGTTCTGCAAGTGTGGGATATTTTGTAAGTACAGCATTTATTGATGGTGGGAGCTAACCTTAATTTAAAGCAGGAATGATAACATTCTTTGGGTCTTTGGGCTGATGCTATCTCTCTGACCATGCATCCCACTTCTCTGACTGCACTTCTCTCATTTTTTATTCCCCCTTGTTCTTTTGCCCCTGCTAAGTTAATATGCTCCCCGTACGTACATTATGAGACTCATCTCACCAGAGAGAGGCATGCCACGGTGTCACACACATCAATACCCACATTACAAATTAACTTTTTCATTGAGCGGCCAAATGGCGAGTGAATGTTCAAATTTTACCAGCCACTTAATAGTTTACCATTGTTTTTTGGCTGGTGGTGAGTGAAGTAAATCTACCAGCCACTTGCATATTTTACCAGCATTTTGCTGGTAACTGGTGCTGATCTCGTGCCCTGCTCACACATAAGTTTATACTCCTTATTCGACCTTCACCGTAACAGTCCACGGGCATCTTGACTTATGCTCACTGTGAAAGCCTGACTGTTGGGCACCTTAATTAAATTAGCCCTTTGGGTTATTTTTCTTCTTTGAAAATCCTATTGTTTCTTATTTCTTTTTTGTTTTTACTGTCACCTGGGATTTTCACACCATTTCTGTGCTTTAATCAGAGAATAGGAGGACAGCAAAAAATATGGGAAATAGGGCTGCAAGAAGAACTGGTGGGATGCTCCTGAGAAGGAAAATGCCTAATGACAACCTGTGATATTGGGGGGGGAAAGGGGCTGAAAACTCCTGACATCAAGACAATGGTTTGCAGTTGTGGAGGAAGAGAGAAAGTACCTAGGTTGATTGTAGACAGAAGCACAGCGAAGATTTGAAATAGGCAGAGGCTGGTCCGGGAGGCTTTTATATGACGAGTTACAGTAGCAGCACAGCGCCAGGGCCTCATGCTTTTACGATGGAGTCACAGTTTTCAGTGAGCCAGTCCATTTTTCACAGGGACGAATTGCTCCTGACAGTCCAATGGCTAGGCCAACATTTCGCAAAATGTAAAAGGTCTGGCGCAAATGAGGTCTGACCTTATCAATAGCTGGGACCCATCCATCTAAAGGCAGACCCCCTGTCGCCTTGTGCAACAGGGCTGCTCACCTTCTCTCCCCCCACCCCCCCACCCCCCCATTGCTGCCTTCCATCTCTGTAATGCTCACTCGCTGCTGCTGTAAGGTTCACTGTGCCTTTGCACATGCACATTTCTCTCTGAATCTGAATCTGTGGGCAAATGGCCCTTTCTGTCTTGGACTGTGAATTGGGCCCCATCTAATTGTTTGTTTATTCATCCACCAGTTGCAATATCTCAGACACCGCTCACTTGATTTTGATTAAACATGATAGATTGATGCATGTTTCCGCTTTGATCTGTCAGTTTCACAATTGCATTGATTGTTGAAAGGGATTTGTGGGCTATGCATTACAATTATCCCTGAGTCACAAGCAGTATCTCAGAAACAACATGTCCAACCTTGAGAAAGTTGTGGGAAGGAATGCTTTTTTTACATGGATTGAAAGGGAGAGGTTAAAAATCAGTCAACCAGTAAAACCATGTGAAAATGTACAATTTAAAATAGATGTAGTTTTTGCAGTTTGTCAAACTTCTCAATCAAGGCCACCCTGGCCTTCCTTCACATGTACCAGTTAATCCTACCATAAACTACATCCATCATGATTCAGGTCAGTCCTGCCTTTTGTCCCTCATTACAGCCAGGTTTACTTACTTTCGTTTCATTATTCTTTTCCTGCTTTCTTTCCTCCCACCATTCCTTCCACAAGTCTCCAAGGTTTGCTCCTGTGTGATCTAGTTTACCATCATATCCATCAAACATAGTCAGTGTGTTGGCCCTAATACAGTACGTGTGTGCATGTGAGCTCACAGTAAAGATACTTTGTGTACTCTGTGTGTGGAAAAGGTGCTCTGCATTCTTGATGAATTATACATGATTGTCAGCAGACTAACAAGAATGGTATCTGGAACTCTTTGTAGCTAGAAACACAAGCTTAAAAGTCCCTGCAATATATTGCCATAAATACAGTGCACAAAACGATAATTACAGTCACAATATGTTTATAGTTTAAAGAATAAAGACAAAACAGCAGAGCTAGAAAAGTTTGAAAACCTCCAGTCAGCCCTTGAACAGTTAGTTACAGAGTAATACTAAATATGAATGTATAAAATTATATTGAATGACACGCTTTTTACATGTTTTGCTGATAGACTTAAATATGTTGTCTGTAAGGTTAAAGGGCTGGAAGGAAAAAAAATGTAGGAAGTTACAAGTGGGGTATATTATGAATAAAATGTTTACCTAATAAAGACGAATGTTTTCTCATATTACAGCTGACAAGATGACTAAAAGAAAATTCAATTCTTGGGTTCTCTTCCACTGTTCTATATCATTAATCTGAGATGATAAGTGCAATGAGTTATTACATGATAAAGTGTTGGAATTTACCATTTTGTTGTTTTCACTTTAGCTCAAACTTACTTGTCTCCTTGTGCTTAAGTTAGTGAGTCTTTACATTTCCCAGAATGCCCATAGTGAATGGATATATTCCTGTATTTTGTCGAAGTGAGAGGAAGAATGGCAGCTCATTGGATTTTCTGTATATACTTACTTTTCCACCATCAGTGTAGAAGCATATTAGCTCATATGCCTTACATGAAATTGTTGCGTAAAGACTATCCACCAGTGACCCTGCGTGAGGTGAGTTTGCTCTTTGCTTGTGTATATTGTCGACATTGTTGTTGGTATGTTGTAGCAGTGACTACTTGCTGAACTGAGCTGAACTGAGCTGAATAGAGCTGAGTTGAGCTTGGCTGGGACTTTGGGCCCTCCCCGAGGAAAGCCAACCAGCTCGCACAGTCAGATCTGCACCAACTAGAGGAGACACTTTGGACAAGTTAAACAGTGATAAATCTGCACGTCAGTATGATTTAAACCACGGCCGCTACTTTCTGTCGACGTTGTGTCATATCGCCGCCCCCGTAGGGCTCATATTGTCCGCCACATGGATCTTTAAGAAGCAAAGGATGATGAAAGAGTGAGAGCTAAGTGTGACAGGCTTAACTCGTGGAAGAAAAAGAACAAGCTTTGATTAATTGCAGTGGAGGTGATTGTGAAGGGAGATGTCGAGGGTGAACAGGTTCTACAGTGGGTGTGTATGTGTAGGTGGTATTGGCTGTTGGCACGCTTGTGTTTGTGTTTACACGTGAGCAGATATCTGCTGTGAGAGTGTGCATGCATAAACAATATGTGGGAGGAGGCATAATCGACAAGAATAAATAAAAGCTACATTCAGGCCTTTTGCTGCTTCTGACATCATTTTTCAAAAACGAACATGGTTAGGGTGGAAAATGATGAAGACAGGAATCAAGATTTTTTCTCATTTTCAACTCTGAAACAATTCACAGAGTCAAAGACTCTGAATGAAATGTCTGACTACATGCTAACAGTGTAGTCAGATATTTGGGCGTGTTATGCTAGTATTGGTGTAATGTAGCTTTGAGCTGCTAGCCTCAAGCAGAGATGTGTAGCAGGCTACAGAAGTCTGGTAACCTCACCTCTCTTAACTCCGCACAGATTTTTTTCATTTTTCAATCTTTTACTCTGCAGCCCCACCTGAGAATGCCTAAAGTGATACTACTTGAGGGAACTTATCAGATCTTAAGCAGCTCCCTCTGGAGCCACTGAAGGCTTTATAGAACTTTCTTCACATATACAGTACTCTCTGAGACATGCAAACAGATTTTTAAGGTGTAAATTTGGTGGAGTTCCACTTTAAGTTATAATTTACATGAAGGAAGTGCAGTATTGTATTGCAAATAATGTGACAGTCCTGAGACAAATGGAAAATTTTGGTAAGTTGGTAATTTCCCACACACAAAATATTCTATATTTGATTGGAAATTTTGTTTAAAATGAGAATTGATTTAGAATCAAATCACATCTTCAAGAATCAAAATCAAATCATAAATTTTCTAAAGACTCCGACCCCTAACCATGGTTATTAGCATGGTGAAACAACAACAAAAACATTACCAGTAAAAAAAATGGAAGACAGTAAAAAGACATTGCATGGATTGTACAAGATATCAGCATGTTGCAGAACTTCACTGCAAAAGATCTGTTCTTGGTGTTGGGGCTCTGAGGCATGACACTGCAAAAATGCAAGCAGACCATGTCTCTTAAATGTCTACAACTTTAGTTTGACGAATGACTCAACCTTACCTGAGCAGGCTGCAGTGTTCCAATTCCCAGAACTACTTATATGTGTGCAGCACAACTCCAGAAAGGTAGAAAACATGTTTTACTAAATAATCCACTTCCTACTCCCATATTCCAGCCAGTTAATGTGGGCCATTAGTGTACGCGCAGGATAATTGGCCATTATGTTCTATTGAGCTGCAGTCCATCCAACATTGCAGACTGGTCCAGAGTACACATTACATTAGCTAAGCTTTTTTTTTTTCCCCCCTGAGCTTCAGGACTCATAAGAGTTAAGAGTAGTTAATTGGAGGGTGGGGGTTGTGAGGGTTTAGAGGCTTAAACTCTGTGAGCAAGGTTGTGTTCATTAAAAAGAAGCTTTATCTGTTTTATAATTTACAAAATGTTTGAGGGTTGGACTGTCAAATCCAGTGGTGCATGTAGTTGGTGACCACATAGTGTATATTGCTTGTTGTATTACCAGGTAATCTTTACACAAATGCTACTTTGGAATAAGGGGACAGTATTCAGCATGAAAGGGATAAAATACTGGAAGGAGCAACTGAAACTCAAAAGACTCTTCGTTTGGTTTTAGGAGGAGTGTATATGTGCGTAGGTTGTCACATTTCTCAGTGAGTTACTGCGGTTATGTAGTTACATTTTTTGTTTCTTTCCTCTTTTCTTTATTTTACAGGAACACACAGACACATGCAGTACTTCACACAAACACAAGGTTTCTAAATCATTCATGTGAACGGACCCTCGTCCTCTCCTTTGTTTCTCCATAATAAATGAAGGTGTTGATCAGCTGCCTGCATCAATACTCTCACATCACACTCTCACAGTTTGTACCTACTTGACACCTAACCTCAAGTCTCATATATTCAACATGTAGCTTTTTCATTCTCGTCTGTAAGATGAGATCAGTGTAGAAAAAGTCGATTTGGAATTTGATGGATATCCAGTGCAGTAAATAGGGGGAGCAGAGATTTTGGAATACAATATATATAATAACAATAATGATAATTTTTATTGCACTGTTCAGGAAGTGCTTTAAAGTGCATACAACATACAATCTGAAGTGCAATGGGCGTGTTGGAAAAATAGGTTTCTATTGTCCAGCACAGCATGCTTTGTCCCCACCTCTTGTCTGAAGTGGCTATAAAGTATAGTGATTTCCCCTGGCCTCTTTGTCCTTTTTCCTCCACCTGACCCTCCTTTGCTTTATAAATAAGAGAATAATTGCATCTTTTCTCACAAAATTTAGTGCTGTTATGAGCAAGAGTAGGGAAGTGAGTGTGTTTTTGTGAGACAAAGGACTAAAGTGAGAATGAAAATGAGAAAAAGGGAAGGAACAGAATGGTAAATTACAGTGTCCCTCCCGCATTTAAAAGCATGGATTGATCAGTAAACATTAGAAGAGTATTTGTACACCATGTAGTCTGAACTCTTGCTGGAAGACACAAATTTTAAGTGAATAGATGATTTCATCTGTCTCTCTAATGCTCAGATAATATATAATATATAATAACATACTATGACTTTCTTTAGTTACTGGAATATACCTTTTGCCTCCAGTCCCTCAACATTCAAAGGCCCACGGAAATTTTAACTTTAATTTTTTAGTTAAAAATAGAAATAGAAGTAATGAAACAAATAGAATGGGACAAAGATTTTTATAATTTGCCCACCATCATCAGCGTGTCATTTTTCACTTAATTTTTTCATGTGATTGTAAGAAAAAGAAATAAGAGACTTTTTCGAGGAAACTTTTCTTTCCACAGTGGAATCTTAATGACACAGCTTCTCTTTCTCAATCTTGCTGCGTTTGTCTTCAAATCACTCTGCAACAGTTTTCATATTGTTTTCTATCTTTCTACTGACCTTCCTCCTTGCCTGAGGTATTTTGATGACATGTCTTACCAGGTAGAATTACAGTACAGTTTCTGAAAAGTGTGGCGCAGGCAGAAGTCTAAATAGCCAACCTGTTCTCACTCCCAACTTGTCAAATACCGACGCTTTGTCACTCCCTTCAGTGCACTGGGTATCCCCTTAGTGTCATTTTTCAAAGTGCAGGGTAGACTGATAGACTTCTATAGAACTCCCGCAACATCTGAAATAGACGCCATGAGACTGATGACCTCTATGTAAGGTGACAATTGTCCTGGCTACGTAAATAGATGGCAAAAAGTGAACTTAGCTTGACTTTGCTGCAGGAGACCAGTGTGTGCTTCTCGCTTCCAACCACATTTCAAATGATCATTTTAACCCAAACCATGATCTTTAACTAACCCGGTCTGCCTAATGCCTAAACCTAACCACACCTTAACCACAGTGTTGTCACACCATAAAACATAATTTTAGCAAATTTTTTAACAGTGATGTGTAACAGTTGGTGCAGGCATGAAAGATACTTTCCACTCAAGAACATTATATAAATTAAATTTCACGAACTGCCCTGATACTGCACGTTAAAAAATGCGTCCAATAATGATGCAGATGGGTTTACACTGGAATAAGTTGAAAGCCCGGTACGTCTCATAAAGGCGCTAAAGAATGCCTTGTGCGTCAGTATCAGACGCCGAGGTGCACAACAAATCATCGGCATTTGACAACCTGGGAATGAGAACGAGTTGAAATAGCCGCCCACTGTTGGCAAGCAGGTAGAACAGCAATGAATTGTTGGGGGGGGGGGGTCCTAGCAGAAAGCTTGAGCTTCCTGTGTTCGCATTGCTGACTAGATTTTCTGGCTCCCAAGCACAGGGAATCAGTATGAGACACGAGCTATTGCTAATTGAACGCAGGGCCTGACTCGCTAACATGAATGATTGTTTCACGCCCCAACTATAAATCCTTCTCAGATACTCCTGAGGTGCAAATGGAACTCGAATCTTCCCACTCAGCCATCTTCACTCTCATCTACGTACATCCTGCTCTGTTTTTGTAATTTGTATAGAGAAAGACAGAGAGAGGGATATAGTTAGGAGGAACATTTTGTAGATGGAAAACACATTTATCACTGTCTACATCTACTGTACATATCTCCCAGCCATTTTTAAGTATCATATGATATTGGATTCTCAACAATTTTCTAATTTGTGTTCCTTTAGAATGCAAACGTTGCAGTGTCAAATGTTAAGAATGGGATCTGACAATAACGATTATAAGACATGCATTTCTTTCTGCATATGTCTGCAGGCATTGAGTGTAAGAAGGACATACAACACAGCATGCATTGATATAAGAAAACAGCTCATGTACAATGTAGTAACAAACAAAATCTAATTAAGACTTCATGTTTATTGTGATGGAATATCTAGCGTGGGTCTGTGGAATATTTTTTTTCAATAAAGATGAGAATAAAAAGCAGCAGATGGCTTCTCCAGAAAGAATGATTTATCCAACAATGCTGGCTGTGTATAGATACCACAAAGAATAATGTAAAAGACAGAGGCAACTTGCCTTAAACTTGAAAAAAGCAACCAAAAAAGCCAGTAACATCATGTAAAGGTGGGGTAAAAGAAGCAGTAAGCACTAGAGGGCACTCTCATTCTCCCTACCCCTCATAACTGCTCTCTGTTAAACACACACACACACACACACACACACACACTCATGCACGCAGAGAACATGCTGAACATTCAAATATGAAAGTCAGAATGAGATGTTCTCACAGCTACTAGGAGACAATCAATTTGAATTGTATTAATCAGTGCTTGCACTCAGGCCCTCTCTAGTTCACTATTCAATTACAACTGTTACATCTCATCCCATTCTCTCTCTCTTTCTCTCTCCCCTCCTCCCTCTCTCTCTTTTCCACTCTCTCGCTCTGTCTGGGTCTATATCGCCGTCTCCTACTGTAGCCACTATCTATATTAATATTTCCCCATTGTTTTTTTTTCCCGCAGCAGCATAGATGATAGATTTTAACCTAATGAAAAGCACTTCTGTTGAGATTGAAAAGCTCCTTAAACACATCACAGCAAAGCCTCCCTCTTTTCCTCCCCCTCCCCTCTCTGTTTTCCTCCCTTCCTCTCTCCTCCTCCTCTTCTCCCCCCCCCTTATATTTCCCTTCCTTATCACCCCATTTTGTGTACCCCTGCTCTCACCCCATTTTCTTCCTTGACATTTATGCTTCATCTGCTGCACCTCACATGCATTCTGCTACACCCAAACACTTTTTTCTGCAGTCCTTTCTTACATCTCCCCCGTCTCCCTATGCTAAATGGGCTGCATTACTGTAATGAGCTGGTAATTTATGGAGGAGGAGTGCAGGACTTGTATCATTTGCCCATTGAGTGTTTTGCCTCCCCAGGCTCACCCACTCCCTCTGGAAACAAATGCATATACACTAACAGACTCCCCCTCAGCCCCCAAAAGTAAGTAGGGACATAACTGCTCACACACATACAGCATGTGCACATAATGACTCAGGAAAGGAACACATTGTCTACACCGGCCACGCAGCAGCACAACAGCAACAGCTGTGAGTTCTCTGTCGGTGCACACACCGAATCCATTCAGCACTAATGTGCTCTAACAGACACATAAAAAACCAACAGAGACATAACCCACCTGGAGGATTATGTCATTAACTACTTACTAACCTGACAAGCATTTGTATTTACACATTGCTTGGTTAACCGCGTACATTTTGATTTGAAATTAAAAAGTGAAGTTCATATATGTGTGATAAGTGTGGTTGTTATAGAGTCAGAATTTCACAGTGTTGCCATTTTTCGGTAATTCTTTTATTAGATCCCACATGTGCATATTTTAGAAAATGGAAATGCATCTAAACTTTGCCCCCTAGGAAGCAAAAGAGATAATCAACACATGTTCACTTGATTTAAAATTGAGGCTGTTAACTTAGAGGGAAAGTGCAAAAAACCTGAAATTGCCCTGTTTGCTTTATGCCACCACTGAGCTCTTCATTTCAGCAGGAAGAGCATTTTTCATAAATGTTCTTCTTTGGTTCCCAGGCACAGGTTACAGCCATCGCTACACAGGATAATTGTCATTGTGGGATGTCTTGCTATTGTGGTGGTGTAACTCAATAGCCTGCAGTTGAAAGTCACAGAGAGGCGAGCATCCAAAGAGAAAGAGACCTGTTTAGACCACAGGGAGACTGGGAGGGAGGGTAACAGGGGAGGAAAGACAAAAATTACAGTGAAGACAAAAAAAAAAGGTTCAGGGAGAAGAAGAAGAAGTAGGGGGAAATTGATCCTCTGCATTTGACCCATCTTGTACAAACACACTAGGAACAGTGGGCAGCCGCAGTGCAGCGCCCGGGGGACCAACTCCAGTTCTTTTGTCAGGATCACTGACAGGAGTATTAACCCTAACATGCATGTCTTTGATGATGGGAGGAAACCGGAGCATGGGAGGAAACCCACGCAAACACAGGGAACATGCAAACTCCACACAGAAAGGACCTGGGACGGCCAGGGTTCGAACCCAGGACCTTCTTGCTGTGAGGCAACAGTACTAACCACTGAGCCACCGTGCTGCCAGAGATGGAGGGAGTTTGGATAAAAGAATGAGTAAAAGATGTTAACAGTGGGGGATACTTTGACTATTGTCTGTCTTGGCTGGTAACCTGAGTGGAAGATTAAAGTGAATGTGAAAGGTCAACACTGCATGCCTCAGACATTACAAATAATGTGCATGTTTGAAATGTACACTACACCCATCTACATGGATGGCCTCCCACAAGGATGTTAAACACCATGGCGACAGGCGCTGACCCCAGTCGTAAACAGGTTAAAGGTCGACTGAGCTACTGAGGGGGTGACAGTGACCCTGAACAAGAAAACATCCTTTAGAGAGGATCAGGAGGAGGAGGAGACAGTGAGGGGAGGGTAAGAGATGAGAGATGATGAGCAAAGCAAAAGAAAAGAAGAGGGATATATGATCGGAAAGGACTCAAGAGACATTAACACATAAACCACCGGGAGAAAGAAAGACTTTCATGCAGGGCAAAGGTCACGGTGTTACTCAGGTTAACAGTACAGGGTAGATAAGAGGCTCCATAGTGAGGCAGTTTGTAGGATTGAGTAGCTGTATTTTTTTTTTTTAGACAAAATGACGAATCCACAGAATGCAATCAAAGGCACCTGAACAGAAATGTAGGCACTATGTATTTTGGCTGAGGCAGACTTTTTGATGGTGGTATAAAACAAAAAAAGTCATGGTTTTATTGCAGAGTGATTTCATTTCAAAGAAAGTTTTCCTTAATACGATTCTCAGTTGATTGTACTGGAGCTAAAGTAATATACTCTTGTTGCAGTTTTCAACTGGTGTTTAAAAGACTCAGGCAAATTTTTGAAGTCGGCAATACGTTAGATGAAATATTTGTGGCGAAAGAACTCATAAGTTTTGTGGAGTTGACATAAAATGAAAAATATGAAGGAAAAATTGTTTCCTACACTGTCTCCCATGTTACATTTCGACAAATTATCCTTTCAAGAAGAACTCTCACATAGTTTCAAGTCTTTAGCCGCACATTTGGTCTGCTGTATGTTTCTCTATCTGGCCCTGACTGTGAAGTTACCTCCTGGAGAAAAGTGCTTTGTGTTTTTATGAGACGTTCTGACTATGCCGTGGTACAAAAACAAGGTTCTTAAACTGTCATTTTGCATTTAAGAGCACTTATCAATTTCATAGACGCAGTCAAAGCAGCGGTCTCAAGTAAGACATGAGTTATTCTGTGTGCGTCTGAAATGAGCCTTGAGAAAGGTTAGCCGTAAACTGAAAAAAGGTGTTTGATCTATAGCCAGATATTGATCAAAAACACTGTCTAAGCTTATGAAAATGTACATGTGTGTATGTGTGTGTGCACTTAGGTTGAGAGTGTGAGCTGTATACAGCAGTGGCACTTGATGTGTGATTTGAGTTATGGCCAGGTATTGATCAGAAAACATCACGCCAGCTTTAAACTTTGCTAAAGAGCTTTTGGTGAGACCTGACTAAGTGCAGTTACAGACTCATGAGTCATTAAGAGTTTGTATAAAAGAGAGCAGACTTTTGTCTTTTTTTTTCCAGACAAAAGTGCCACATTCTAGTGGAGATAAGTTTTTTTCAGCCTTTTTTTTAAATCCTTTTGAACATTATGAATGCAACTCTGTTGGTTTCCCTTTCCAGATGTCTGTAAAGTTGGTTCAATGTTGAACATGATGAAAGCTTTAAATTGATAGTCTGCAGTTAATGTATTGTTTTATGTTCTCATATACTGTACTATTGTTTTAAGATCTTTGCTTTTTTCTGTGTTCATGGTGTTTCTGCTCTTATATCATTATAACTTAACCATATTCTTTAGATCTTCTAGTTTTACCTTTATTCAGCTGACCACAGTGTTTTCTCACAGGTCAGATGTCATTGTGCCCACTCAGCACACACCGTGGCTTATTTTCCCCGTCTTTTGCTTTTCTCAATGTTGAATCTCCAAGATGTGTGGAACTGAGGGCATAGAGCCAACACCACTGCAACCTTTAAATTTCAAAACAATCAGTTAATATCAAGAAGATGGAAGTAGTAATTATATACATAAAATTAAAGTACAGGGTCCATTAATGTGTGTGACTCATGGTTTCATTAGATAATTGAAAGATGAGGGGAAATTCTGTAAACTAAGGAAACTTTGCCTCCACTTAGTTTTGTAGGAAAAGGATTAAAGCTTACAAATAAAGATTACACACAAGTAATTCCAGTTTTAAGATGAGAGTTTAGCCAAGTACTTTAATTCAGTTGTCTGACATGCCAACAGTTTCCCAGAATCTAGTGGTTAGTCTACATGGCATGTTGAGTCCATTGTTGTCATTTCCTCTTCTTGGACACTTACATAACATAAGAACATCTTAACCAGTCTCAGTGCTGGTCACATCACAGAGTACTGTCCTCAATGCAACACTGGCAACACTGTCTACTGCTATTCTCATTGGTTTTGGGTTAAGGAGAGGAAAGATAACTTTTCTTTGTGTTGGTCTGCCTGCTATCAATGGTCTACTAACCTAATTGTTGCACAAGTAATTGGTATTGGGTCATTTGTTTTAGGGCTGTTTCAGGAGCTAAGCAGACCCCTAATTTACACACAGAGAAAACTACACACACACACACACACACACACACACACACACACACACACACACACACACACACACACACACACACACACACACACACACACATGTTATCAGAGGTTACTGGAGGTTTTTGTCAGGGGCAGTTGTGTATCTGGTTAATGATTCCTGCTGGGTTAATGCAGACAGAGTGGACTGTTAAAGGCTTGAGATAAGGCACAAAATCAGACCCAGAGGCACTTGGCAGTGTATTAGACAGAGACGGGGATGTTTTCAGGGAAAAAGAGAAGGGGACATAGTAAGAAATTACTAAAAAAAGAAAGAAGAAAAAAATGTGTGGATCATCTTCCTGTCTGTAAGTGTTGGCATTTAATGGGAAGTGAGCTTCTGCTAATTAACTACTTACCCTGTGCTGGCGAACAGCTCACTGTTTTTGTGTTTTTTGTGATGATGACTAATTGAACTTGCATGATTACACATACAAACAAATATTTTTGTATCCTTCCCAAACACACACAATCCAAGCTAAGCCCATTCTTTCCTCTTTTCCATCACAAAACTGAAAGACCAGCTGAGATCTCGGTAACAATGCTCTTATACCTTCCAGACAAGTTTAAGTAGTATTAAGATTGGCAGAGAATGCCACGGTGTGTTAGCCTGTACTCTGTCTAAGCAGTATGAAAGAGCAGCCAGTTTTCTTATGGATCTTAATAAGCATGATGTAAGAGAGGCCCATTTCTGGGCTCTGGATCCAATAGTAGCGTGTAATTATCTTTAAGACCTGCTCCCTATGCTAAAGGATTAGCCATAATCCATAACCAAAGCCATAACTATTGCTACGCTACGTTAATTCCAGTCAGACACATGCAACATGCAGTTCAACGACTAGGATGCCTTCTGTCTTCATCTTCGTCCTCTTTCTTCCTCTTCACTTTCTCTTCACTCTCTCTCTCCTCCTCTCTCACCATTTCATTTCAAATTGAAGTTGTTAAGCTTTATGCCCCTCTGTCTGTGATGTCAGAATTGGAGAGCAGTTTTCCTGTTGTACAGAATCCAAAATAGAGAGAAGGAGGGAGAGAGAGAGAGTAAGTGAGAGTGATGGAAAAAGAGACGGACAGAGAGAGAGAGAGAGAGAGAGAGAGAGAAAAGGTGGGGAGGATTAATATCCTCAAAGGAGAGGTGCATAGGAGCAGAGGTGCTGTTGGTTTGAAATAGAGCTTAATATCCTGCTTTTACTGCTGATGGCAATGGAAAACTCTGTGTGTGTGTGTGTGTGTGTGTGTGTGTGTGTGTGTGTGTGTGTGTGTGTGTGTGTGTGTGTGTGTCTGTTTACTACTTCTGGATGTTGTCTGTGAAGCAGCAGGATAAAGATATAAAACACACAACTTCCACAGAGATTATACACACAATACACCCAAACAAAAACAGACAGTACCACAGGCCTGTTAGTATGTTATTATCATTATTTAATGGGCGTTTTTATGGGAATATACCTATTTTATATACCTTTATATCAGGGCTGTATTATCGATTATATTAAAGTAAGTCATAAATCTATGAAATCTCATTCTAACTTGACAACAATTCTGCTGCATTTTCATTAGCAGAGAGATCTGTTTGATCAGTTTAAGCTGTTCCAATTCCTCCCAAAGTTGCATCAACAAATAACTGTTTAACACCGCATCACAAACAGACCTTGAAAATACTTCTAACGTGTGAGAACAAGTGATGTATAACTTTGAAAGCAAAATATTAAAAAAACATGTGGTTGTACTGAGAAAAGGGTCCCTCTTTGTTGTGTGGAACATTTTTAGATTCAAAGGCAATAATGACAGTCAGGAGCACATACTTTAGCATGTGTGGCACCTCTGGAAAAACAGCAAAAATAACACACCTACCTAAAATGTCACCACAACACAACAACATGGTGAAAATATTGAAATTATCACAAAATCCCTGCCACACAAATTTGCCTGGGGCTGTTTGCCTGTGCATCACCAGACCCGACAAGCTCTCCAAGATTTTTACTTTTTTGTTTGTTTGGTTGTTGTTGTTGTTTTTTTAACCCTCATTTCCCTCTGTTTATTCCCCAAAGTTTCACTGAGAGCAGTGATCCCTTTTTTCAGGCACACCCTGTTCACACTAGTTGCAAACATTCACACCTGGAAGCTGCCCAGTATAACCACAGTCTAATCTGTTGGCCACTGGAGCAGCTGGGGATTAAGGGCCTTGCTCAAGGGCAAGTCAATGGTGATAATTAGTCAGCGCCAAGCACTGCTCTTTCCTTTATTTTGCCCCACTGAGATTTATCCTGCCGGTTTAGGGGAAAACTGGCGGTTGCGAGCCAGCTTCTCGAACCCCTGCGCCCACTCGTTAATAAGTGAATTATTTATCCAGCATCAACCCTATCGCCAGACAAGAACATCAATATTGGATGATTCTGCAAAACTGTTCAGTGACAACTATACATCCTGTGCCAACGTAATATAAAAATTTGCACTTTTCTCTGCAACTACGGTATGGGTGAGGTATGGGGAAGATTGTGGTTAGGCAACAGAAACATGTGGTTATGGTTGGGAAAGATCCTGGTTACGATTAAAAAGAAAGTGCTAACGTTAATTGCTGGTCTGTGACGAGAGGCATTAAAATCAGACTCGCTACAGCACCGTCCACCAGCCCGACCTCCACCTTACTTTACGCCTCACTGCATACTGTATGGGGTACTTCCTGTGTTGGTGATGAATACTGACATTGGATATGAATTGTGAGGTGCGGAATCATGCAGTATGGTACCTAACTCCTATAATTGTGCAGCCCTGACAAAATTTGGAGTGTTTGAAATTTCTGCCAGTCAGGATTCTGTAGTGTGAGTACATCTTGTTGGAACTCATTGAAACTCATTCATTAAATACTCTTAACTGAACAGAATTTACTGCTCTTATCCTAGACCATAGTGTGTTCAGCCTAATTGAGTCCTGATGAATAATGTCAATGTGTTAAGTGTCCCGTTGTCCCGTGTGTGTGTGTGTGTGTGTGTGTGTGCGTGCGTGGGTGTGTGTGTGAGAATCAGTGACGAGTGTTCGTTCTCAGTGGTGAAGGAAAGCCTGTTGTAGGTCACCTCTGTGATAGCTCCATCTCTCCTTATCACCCTTTCACTCTGTCTATCTGTCCTTGCCCATCACTCTTCCTCTCTATCTTTCCCTCTCTCTCGCTGTCAGTCACTCACCTTTCCAATCTTCCTTCCACTTTAAACTTCACATCCCTTCCACAAGGTTATCGCACTACTAAAACAGTATGTGTGTGTGTGTGTGTGTGTCTGTTTAAGTGTATTATTTTCAGATGGTAGACCACCATAACACTTCAAAGTCACTTTTTTTGTTGTTCTGTCTCTACCTCACCACTTAAACATTTCAGGGTCTGCTGATTGCTTCTGTCTCTCTCTCTTTCTCTCTCTCTCTCTCTGTTTCTCTCTCTCTCTCACACACACACATCCAAAAAACACATAAAACCATACAAGCACACAGTCTCAAAATGGTACGTGTCAGCTGGTTTACATCAGATCAGAGACTGATTGGAAAATGCCCATGCCCTCAGTACTCACACACACAAGAAGGCACAGTGCCTTCTCCCTGCCCTCTGGCTAATTAATTTCCCAGATCGAGCATGTCCCGCCATAAAGTGCTCTCCCTCCTTCTTGAGTCGCACTCAATCTGTTCCTCCTCTCTCCTGTGTCTCTTCAGCGAGCCTGGCTCATTTCAGCTCCCCCTGGCCTTTGATTGCGTTTGCCCAAAATGTCAGGGCAAAGAACGTCACCTCATCGAACCTCTGCCTCTCTCGTTTTCTTTCCTCCCTTTCCTGCTCCATTTTGCTCTTTCTTTCTCTTTGTATCTGCATATTTTTTTTTATCTGACTTGGAAGATGAAACTCAGTTTTTGTCACATCAAGTTCATGTTCAAGTCCTCAGCTCAGAAGGGTCTTTTCCCCTCTAAATCGAGGGATTGTCTTGCATTCCTTCTCCACATCCCCTCCTCCCCAGTTCTCATAGCTTTTAATTTGTTCATTCTGAGCTCACCACAGGCCAAAAACAGTCCTTATCTTGTCCTCAGTCTTCTGTGCGTGTGCATTTCAAGTGGTTTATTTGGTATGTTGTTTACTACATTAGTTTTGGCAGTCTGTGTGACCCCAGTCAGTTTGGCTGGGTACTTTGAAGATGAGTTTGGCGTGTTAATCAATCAGACAGTGAGACCAGTGCTTGGCCAGGTCAGACAGGCATCAAAGGAGTTAAGTGACGTCCACATGGTACTTGTTGAGGTCACTTTACAAAGCTTTTACACGTTTGTATGACATGTGTTTTCATGCATTTACACCATATTTACATGCATGTAAACTCTCCTGAGAGAGCTGTAACTTTTTTGCTGATTTGACGGTCAGTACACGTCATTGTCATGGTGAACACAAGCACATGTAGACATGAACACTCACAGAGAACTGAGCTTAGAACAATGCGCAGCCATGAAAATTCAAGTCGTCCAAGTTCAACCATGCAAAATAAATGTTACAGTTATGATTAGCAATGGATGATATCACAGTATATGCGTTTTTTAGAAATCAATTCAGAAACAGTTTATGGATGAAAAAATGGAGGTAATTCATCATATTAATGCCAGAATTGTATAAAAACCCAATAGCCCCATGGATACGGGACATTGATCATCATGTCAGAACACAACAAGAGATATTTAAGCGATAGCTTTCACGGTATAAACAGTATGATAAAATATCAGATGGTGACATATTTATGTATGTGAGCATTGTATTAACCCATTACTCAACCGTAGCTATGAAAGGTGTAACTTTCAGTCATGCGCCAGTGGTTGGCATTTATGTAACCTTTTATTTTAAGGAATGTTACATAATACAACAGACAGCAGAATTGCAAAAAATGCATGTCAGTATTGGTAAGAGTATCGGACAGAGTGGATGTAAAAAAAATACAGATTTTGTTCTCTGCTTTAAAATAATGCTTTTGCATCTTTTGTAACTTTCACAGCTTAAAAGGATGTGAAGTGAAAAGTTGTTTTCTTTTGGTTCGGGGTATACAGCAGCGCAGTAGAGACAGCAATGTGGAGGCCAAGTTTCTAAACGCAACACAAAGAACCAACTGAATGTCTCTCACATTAGACATGACAGTTGTGCTCTCTGGAATACATCAGCCATAATAAGCCTTTTTTCTGTTGTCCCTACTTCCATATCTATACACACACACACACACCCTGCACTCATGCGCACACTGCATCACAGTAAATCTTTACCATATAGCATCACTTCTTTAGTAAACGTTCTGTCTTCATCAGCGGCTAAAATATGGTGTATAGGATTACAACAGACCGGCATTGGGATGGCTTCAGAGCAATAAGATAGCAGTAATGGCACACCATCATTTAGGAGAATGTAATAAGTGAATATCTAATAAGCCTGTAAAAGATGCTTAACCCCTGAAACTCTGAGGTCAGGTACAGAGATAGGAGAATAAGCTGATTAAGGAAGGTTTCTTCTCACGTTGCGGTCATCACAGGATTGACCAATTCCTGACCCCGCTGTTGGGAGTGCGGTTTCCTTAGCCTAGAACCACTCCTATGTTTGGATAAATCCGCTATTTATGGTGTTTGATAACAGCTTGTGGCTGATATGGGTAAGGAATAGGTTATGAATCTCCGGTCAAGAGATAATGTAGGAGTTAATGGAACACCAAAGATTTAGGGTTTTACTCTGTTATTCACCCTTTGCTTGACATTTGTCACCAAGGTTCCTAACTGAAAGATATTAGATTTAAATTTTAACACGTGGGAATGTCTCAGTGAAAGATTTGCAAGGCATATATGATGCAATCAACTAAAAGTTCAGGTTTTGACACAGGGATAACTTAAGATACCGAATGGCCTATGACACAGTTTAAATTGATCTGATGATTGATTTTTTTGTTTAGTGATTGATTGACAAGAAGATATGTTGGCTCAAATCCCGTGAGACGCTTAAATAAATGGAGGGAATTGGTTTTAAATGTGATCCCCACCTGTTTCTCATTTAATTATGTCGTTTCATTCCCTGATGACACACTTGGTAAAAGACAGGTGAAATGTGCTGAGCTCAAAATGAATGATATCCAGGATTTAAGGTCAATCTCTGTTTCTCTCTGCTTCTTTTCACACTAAAGGGGGAGTGTACACACACACACACACACACACACACACTTACTTAGGTCCCTTCTGGGGACATTACATAGACTTACATTCATTTCCTGGAGACTTATCCTAACCCTAACCATAACAACTACTTGCCTAACCCTAACTCTCTCCCTTACCCTAACCCCTTACCCTAACCTTAACCACTGACCCAAAAATCAGCTTTTTCCCAATTGAGGACACGGCTTTTGTCCCCAATTGGACAAGTCGTCCCCCAATTAACTCGTCTTGAGTCCGAAATGTGTCCCTGAAAGTAGGCTAAGTCAGACCAAGCACACACACACACACACACACACATATCTATGCACATACACACACTGAGCCAGATCCTAAAGCCATTTTCAGACAGGGCAGCCGAGTGTGTCCTCATTACCGTCTGGGTGTGTAGTCACCACTCAGTCACAGCTCCTGCTGCCAGAATGGGATTTTCCCCTCTTTTCTCCTCTGACTCTTCCACCTCTTTTTCACCTTAACTTCTCTTGCATATCGCTTCATCTATTTCTCTGACAGAAAATCATTATCAGTTAGGAAAGACAATTTCCTGCTCCTATGGTCCCTTATACACCTATATTTTAACAATGTGGTTAAATATCAGGAAATTATGAGTTAATTGCAATCACCTTAAAAAGACAATTGACAATAAATGACTTTTTATTTTATTGAAAATTGTGTAGATATAATAGAATAGGACTTAAATCTTAATCAATTTAAATTGGTAGATGTAGCCGCCAACATGTACATTTGAGTTACAACTGAAACTAGCACTATCTGTGTGTAACATACCGTACATTATTTAGCTTTAATTGGTTGACCTTTCCTGTGTAAATGCCTTCAATAAAGCTCCATTTACAGTAAGAATGTTGTTTCCAAGATAATAACCCTCATACAAATGTTTACATCTTTTGAACATTCTTCACAAACTGAACAATCATTATGGGAGCAAGAAAAACTAAAGGATCAAAGTTATTACAGTTCATCCTGAAGGGGACATGAATGTGCGTACAAATGTCATGGCAATCCATTCAACAGCTGCTGAGATATTCTCACTCAAGACCACAAATGTCAACCTCTTGGTGGCGCTAGGGGAAAGGTCAGGGGATCACCAAGGTCATTAGGATTCATCCTCTGAGGATAAGGAATGACTATACTAAATGTCATGGCAATGCATCTAATAATTTTAGTCCGGAACAAGGAGAGGGACTGACCGATACAGTATGTTGTCTGTTACATGTTCCTAATGACAGCGATCGAGATTTAGACAATTCTCAATAAAAACAAAACTCATAAACACTTCTCAGCTCAGTGATACTTAACTGTTTGTGTTTATATGTTCTTATTAGGGGATATATCAAATTCATTTACAATTTCATTGCTTTAGAGACAGGTAGCATGGGTAAAGAGTGGCTATGACATGCAACAAAGGTCTCCGGCTGGAATCGAACTGGGGTGCCTCATGTGCAAATATTTTCTGCATCTATTTATGTGCAACTGTGTAGAGATGTGCTTCACTTCCACTATTGCATAATAAAAAGAATGCAGCAGATCTGTATTTCATTTGTATATATTCACATAAACAAAATTATAGTATAATTATAGTGTGCCCAACAGAAATAAAATCAACTGTTAGAACATTTCTTTATGTACATTTTTATGTCTACTTCATCACTATACTGTGCTCCGACTGCACTCTCTTCCTCCGACAAGATGGACTAAAGTGCACAACTGTAGTAAAAACGTTTTACAGAAAGCTCCTCTCCTTTGAAAAAGTAGCCAACGATTTCCATTTGCCACCGGGAGTAGCTGGAGTTTACAGTCTCCTGATAGAGGATCAAAGGAACAGGGAGAGAAGGAGAGCACACACAGGGATATTAGACTGTAATGTCGACCAGATGAACTTGTTGATAGAGTCCTAAACAAGTCTAATAGCCTAACACTTGGCTTGTTCTGACAATAGGCATTATCTGACTCCTTCAGTTTATTAGCTTGAGAGCGTAACAAAATGATGTTTAGTGTTATTTGCTTCCTCCTTTTTTCATTACTGCTATCTCAAACTGCCATATGCTTTCTGTATAAAGTCCAGAACTTGTCACCAGTAATTCAGATTAGGGAGGTGGTGCTTGCTTACGTTAGTGTTGCACAGTAATCAGGAGATGCATGGACAATATATTCACTCGCACTTCTTATACATTCACCGATGTAGGCACCTGTCTGCTTCTATCCTCTCACTTTGTCAGGTTGAGGGAAGTAAAATTGAAGGGGAAGAAACAGGGACGTGGGGTTGGCGAAGGGGAAGTACAGGGAGTTCTGTTGTTTGGTTCGGTTAACTATGAAGCCCTCCTCTTTTATTTGATCTCCCCTGTTCCTCTGAAAATTCCCAATCGCTCTGCAAGGGGGTTTTAACAGCAGCAATATGTGTGTCTTAACATCAGACGAGAGGTCTGAGCTCAGGTAATCAAATTTAGGATCATGTGATTGGACATGACAAGGGGAACAGGATAGGGAGCCATTCCACTTGACGTCTTTCCAGCCTCTCTCTCTCTCTCACACACACACACACACACACACACACACACACACACACACTCGAGCGCACACAAACACGAGTGTCTCAGTTTTTAGAATTCTTTGCCAGGTCACCACTAGTCAAAAAAACAACATGGCTGCTCTGTGTGCTGTTCACCCATCTGGCCTGATGGAGCCTCTTCCCCACGGTGCCGTTTTACATGAAACATACTGTAGCTTCAAAGCCGTGTTACTGCCTGTTTAGCTATAATGTGCCATTATGCATGGCATCCAAGTGCATGCTGGAGCAAAAAAGGAACCACATGTGGAGCCCTCCAAGTGCCCAAAGCTATATATTACATATGTTACATTCTGTACACAAGATGTGTGTGTGCGTGTGTGTGTGTGCTCTTGTGTGTGTAAAAAAAGACTCTACATTACATAGCTCCAGCTGGACAGGAGGAAAGAGGGTTAAATACATGCAGTTGATTCAAAAACCATAAGATTATTCATTTCCCTTCTCCTGTGGGAACAAGCTCCTGCTACACTTGTACACATCTATATACACAGACACACTGACCCAGTCTTACCCGATGTGCAGTAACAACATCAATCTGCTGATTGTATGTTATTTAATACTGTTGTGTGTGTAGGTATTTTGAAAAGTGCTGGGGATAGAAGTGAGAAAGGGAGAGAGAAGGAGACGGAAGAGGAAAAAGTTTAACATAAAAACAAGTTTGTAAAGATTAATTTTTTTTCCCTCCTCATTGAAGTGGAGACGTTTGAGTCTCAAGCTTGTTTGTAAAAAAGTTTTGAAGTGAAATGGATTTCTACGAATGAGAAAACAACATCAGGGCTAAGTAACTATTTGAAGGTGCTGTCAAAGGCTCTCTCTGTCTTTACCCTCCTCTTTTCATCTTTCTCTCATCCCTCGCTCCTCCTCCTCCTCCTCCTCCTCCCTTCCCATTCTCATTAGTGATGGTTGTGAGAGAGTGGAGAACAAAGCCCAGGCCCTGCTAATCGATCACTGAGCGGCACTATCAATCGACTGGTGAAGCGCAGGTCTCCTCCATCTGCTCAACAATTGACGGGTCAAAGATTGATGAGGAAGATTGTTGTGTTGTCTGTGTGTATGTGTGTGTGTGTGTGTGTGTTAATGCAAGAGTATGTCTTTATTTTAGATAGATTGCATGAGATTTAATCTCATCTCGTTTGCCAGCTGCATGTTTTAATTTGTACTCTTCTCAAAAATAAATTAAGTCAGTTTGAAAAGGGAAGCACACGTATGAGGTCACAGTATGTTGTGTGTGTGTGTGTGTGTGAGTGTGTGTGTGTGAGCGTGTGTGAAGGCATGTACTGTATGCATGCACATATGCTCCGAGGTATAACAAAGCCCCCAGACACAGAGAGATATTTGTTTCGGTGAATACTCTTTACCCTGGCACTATGTCTGGCAGCAGTAAACAAACACACACACGTACACACACACACACAAACACATGCAGAATTAAATCATGTACTGGCATGGACTCACACATTGCCCTGGCATGTCGTCATTGCCTTTCAGTGCTGTGACTCATGCCATCACTCTAATGGATGAATCCTGCAGCAGTCTAAATAAGCATTGGTGTGTGTGAGATTTGTGTCTGTTTGAGATACATGGGTGTGTTTCAACGTGTTAGCCACCTTGTGTGTATGTGTGCATATTTTCAAGGTGTTTTGTAAACACCGGAATTATGTGTCACAGCTGGCCAGATGACTTGCCCCGGTTTCATCTTGAATTTCTGTGTGTCTCTGTGGGAGAACGATGCTGCCACATTTGCATGAGAAAGGTTGTCAGACTAACACCTTTTCCTATTTCTCTCCCTCCCATCTTCCACACCTCTGTATCCTTCTCCCTCTCTGCCTTTCCTCTTATTTCCACAGCTCTGATAGCCATAGGCCAGTACAGCAGTACCATAGAGACCGTGGATGCCGGCTGGTGTAAGGACATCACAGACCAGGGAGCCACACAAATCGCTCAGAGCAGCAAGTCCCTCCGCTACCTGGGCCTCATGAGATGTGACAAGGTAACAAGGCTCTGCCCATAATGTCTCCCGCTGTCTGGTTTTCTGTCAGTATGTACGCCATTCGATGTGTGGTTTGCTTTAAAAAGATGCTTCTGGAGATGTTTTAAGACGTAGCAAGTCAGATTTTTTTGTGTACTGCAAAATAGTTTTGGGGAAATATGCAGCATGAGTTAGTTTTGGCTGCACAAAAAACTTTATATTTTTTCTTAAGAGCTGGAAAAGTTGGCTGATTATTTGATTTGTTGATGGATAGAAACCTAATCTGCAATAATTCTGATAATGAATTATTTATTTTAAGTCATTTTTTCAAGCAAAATGCCAAATATTTACTGATTTAATCTTCTGCAATGTGAGAATGTGTTGCTTTTCTCTGTTTTTATATCATGCTAAAGCAAATCTGTTTGTGTTTTGGAAACCTGGTGCAGAAAATAAGCAATTTGACGTCATCACCTTGGGCTATTGGCAATATCAATAGGTAGTCTCACAATTTTCTAACATTTTATAGATGTAAATCATCCAAAAAATGGTCAAATTAATGATAAATATCATTAGTTTTGACCCAACTTTCTTAAATACAGCAGCAACGCCCCTCTTTTGGCTCTGAATGTGCTTAATATGTGTAAGTGGGCGTGTGTGTGTGTGTCTGTGTGTGTGTGTGTGTGTATGCCTGTGCACATGTCTAATGCACACATTTGCATTTTAAGTAGAACTGGGCAATAATACAATAAACGATATATGTTTCAGGGGAAAATATATGCTGTATTAATATTACATATTAATAATACAATCATATGCATAACTTTATTGTCATAAAGCAGTCTTGCTCAATGATTTGCAGAATTACCCACACTGACCAATACACTCAGATATTTTAAGGGGATAGTTACCTCAGTATAAATAGTATATATACATTTCTGATGGTTGACAAATTTCTGTCATCTTATGGTCTATATCTGTCACTCAACACATAACACACACACATAAACACACACATGAACTCTCAGAAGTCCCAGGTTAAGGCAACTGGCCAATTAAAAAGTGTCCAGAGGAGAGCGTGTTGAGTACCTAAGCCACTACCGCCTGTGCCCAGTATGTCTGTGATGCATGTCTGAGTCAGTTGGTTGGGTGATAACAGAGGTAAAGTGACATAATGACCCCTCTGCAGCCTACTTTGAGATGCCTCTGGTTGATCTTTCCAAAGTCACCCTTAAACTCTCATCTGGCCTCTTACCCATCCAATCACCAACCTGATGCCAGCTCATGTAGTTGTTGTGCCATGGTAACAACTCCACCCACCTCTCCAATTGGTTCAGAGAGACTCCTACCACACAGATGCATCCACTTAGTGTGGAATCATTCAGTCTGACATGAGTGGGATGAGGGCAGACAAGGAAGGGAAAGTGAACAGCTGGCTTAACCTAGAAGCTTTAGCCTGTACAGATATCTTACAGCCTGGTGTATTATACTGTACTGGTACACAACATAGACCATTATCCCACTGCTGGTGGGCTTCCATATGGTGAGTGTAACAGTATGTTTTAATGAGCCTTTCGTTTTTCAGGTTGACATTTGGGTTTGGGTCTGAACAAATTTAAAAGCCCCTGCTGTGCAGTAAAAAGTGAGAGTCGAAGTTGGCAGGGAAGAAAGAGAGGGAGGAGGGAAGTTGACTTATAGTCAAGGCCTCTCACCAGGTTGGGAACTCATCATTTTTATTTCTTCATTATAAAATCAGTGATATCTGCGTGTCACGGCCTTTGGTTGACCCTATGGATTTCTCTGATAAAAATGCCTACCCAGAGATCGTTAACTGCGACAAGAACATCGGTGTATCATATTTATCTATTTATACTGTAATAAAATTAAAACATATGAGAGGTCTGACAGTGACCCCATATGTAAGGTCTCAGTGATGAAGCAGCGTGCTCAATTCACATTATTGCAGACATGAATGTGTATCTATCATATTTATCTCAGAGTAATAAAGAGTAACTGCATTACATAGCAGGTGATCACTTAGATTCCATTTTCATTTAGTTCCCTCTTGCCTCGCCGACTCAGTGACCCAACAATCGATATCTACAGCCATGCTAATAAAAATCTGTTCTGGAATGACCTACATCTTTACTGGAATATCAAATTTTCTTAGTTTCTTTCCACCGAATGCTTTCGTGCCCCTGCCCTCCCAAATGACAAATTCACCCATCCCTCTTCCCGTATTTATTTATCTACTTCTGTGTTCAGATGTGATATTCATACTCATAATTTAGCCTGGAGGATGGAAGGATAAATAATTATTCTCCCACTGCTCTGAAGGGGGAATTTGGCGATGACACAGCTAAATAAAGCAGTAATTGGTGCTATTAGAGTTGTAATGGAGTGTGAATCGAGCGGAGAGAAGAGTTTGACAGTTTCCAAGGTCAGGTACATTACCAGCTGAATGACAGAATTAATTCACTGCATGCTTGCCCTCTTCACCCATTTCTCTGTCTTCCCCCTTTCACATCCTAAAATTGTGTTTAGCATTGCAAATGAGCCTGAAGTACTGATGAGGATTGGTCTGTGTGTCCAGTTTGGGAAAAAGACCAGCCCACGGCAGCTACTTTCTTTGTTGTTGTTGTTGTTGTTCATTATATTAAGGGACAAAGGGAGTTATAGTATATATGGTCAGATTTCAGGAGGATAGAGAGAGAGAGAGGAATAGGGGTAATCCAAAGTTCACTCACAGGGAAACAAATAAACAGAAATAGGTTGTTATTACCGAGGTCACAGTTAAAATGAGAGCTACAGAGTGAATTAAAGAGGTAACAAGGTGAGAGGCAGAGTCAGACCAGGGGAATTGTAGTTATCTACAAGTCAGCCCAGGGGCAGCAGTGACCATGCTCTGCCTTCAACTCACCTCCTACTCTCATCTCTCTCTCCTGTCCATCCCTCAAACCTCCTGCTGTGTCAACTCAATTTGTTTGAGAAAGATCTATGCAAATTAGATACAGTTTTGCTAATCATATTAGTAATTTTTGGAACCAATTATAACTGTTTTGACCACTGCTTGATTAAAAAAAATGCTGCAGCTATTACAGTGGTTGTAATATACAGTATGTTTCCAATGATGTTTACACACTTCTCTTAAATGAATTAAAATCAATATTTTTGCAAAATTGTTTTTACTTTAGGCCGTGCATTTCATTTGGTTGTAAATATTCCTGATTTGACATTTCAGCCTCTAGAAATGTTATATCATGCTTTATTTGTGTATCACAGCAGTAAAATCCGGAGGCATGTCCAACTCAATATCAGGGCAAACTAATCTCATCTCTGCACTTAATGCACTTCTGGGAAAACACAGAAGCTCTGTGTGTGGGATAACTCTCAATTCCACAAGGTTCGCACATAATGAAAGTCTTGTGTAAATTACTTAACTTTAGATTTCTCTCAACCACAGCGTCTCTTCCTTATGTCGACAAATCTACTGGTATATTCTTCCTCATGCCTCATTCTATTTTATCCTCCATTGCTTAAAGCAAGACGTAAAGCATAGCTCCATGTATCATCAATTTGTCCTTTCCTCTCTTCTGCCAAGTGTTGAAAGCATAAATGACCAGCATAAAAGGTCAGCAGTACTTCTTTAGTGAAGTACATATTTCTTATTTCAAGACAGCCAGTGTCAAAAAACCCTCCCTAGATACCAACAATTTAGTTAACTACAGGCCCATTTCCAAACTTCCCTTCATTTCAAAAATTCTTGAAGAAGTTGTCGCTCACCAGCTTCTCCAACTGGTCGAGGGGCACAATGTCTTTGACAAATTTCAAGCTGGCTTCCGCCAAAAACATAGCACTGAAACAGCACTGCTTAAAGTAACTAACTACATTCTTATGTGTGCAGATAAAGATGAATATTCCATTTTAGTTTTACTTGACTTATCTGCTGCCCTTGACACCACTGATAATGCCATTTTATTTGATAGGCTGCTGAACTGGGTTGATATCTCTGGTACTGCACTCAAATGATTTTCCTCATACTTGTCTGACAGACACTTTAATGTTCACATTAACAATTATGTGTCTTCCTCTATTCCTCTTTTATGTGTGGTCCTACAAGGGTTGATGCTCAGGCCTATTCTGTTTTCATTATAAATGCTACCTCTGGGCCATCTGCTTAACTCCTCCAGTGGTATCTTTTACCATTGCTATGCCGATGACATGCAGCTTTATTTCTCGGTTAAACCTGATAACCTCAATAACCTTAGCACCTTTCATGACTGCCTAGCTTCTGTTACAAATTGGATGTATCAAAACTTTCTCCATTGCAATTCTGAAACTGACCAACATTTGAACTTTGAACCTCATATTACTAAGCTCACTCAGTCTTGTTTCTTTCAGTTGAGAAATATTGCAAAAATCAAATACTATCAGCCAAAAACAGAACTTCTAGTGCATACCTTGATTTTTCTCACTTAGACTACTGTAACTCCCTCTTGCATCACTTCTTTAGCTCGTCTTCAAGTGGTGCTAAATGCAGCGGCTAGGCTGTTAATAAAAATTAATTGTCCTAATTCTTGCCTCCCTTCATTGGCTTGAGGTAAAACACAAAATTGACTTCAAAATTTTACTAATTGCATACAAGGCCTTGCATGGCCTGGCCCCTGCACATATTAGCAGAGTTGTTGATCCCCTACTCTAGCTGTTGGCCACTCCGATCATCTGATCAAAGCCTTTTATCTGTTCCCCGTTCCTATTTTAAATCCAGAAGGGACTGTGCTTTTGAGGCTGTAGCTCCTAAACTTTGGAACAGCTCCCCTCATTCCATCAGATCTGCTGAGTCTGTGGTTTGTTTTAAGTGGCTACTGAAAACTAATTTCTGTAGGTTAGCCTTTTTATAAATACTCTCTGTTTGCTTTGAGTTTGTTTAAGCACCTTGTAACTGTGTGTTTTAAAAAGTGCTATATAAAATTATTATTATTATTATTATTATTGTATTGCTCAGGAACTGTATTGAAGGTTACATTCTATGATAAAACATGAATGAAGAACATGGGGGATTCCAGGAAAGAAAAAAAACAACTTCTTCACGTTAGAATGTGTTCTTTATTAGATTTGAATGGTATGCTGATATGATTGAGCTTGATGGATTTCAATTGGTCTAACACTCATATGGAGAGAAGTTTACACAGCTTGACCCTTTAAGGGGGACATATTATGCTCATTTCCAGGTCTATATGTATATTCCGTGGCTCTAGTGGAATATCTTTGCATGATTTACAGTTCAAAAACTCCTTAATTATCTTATACTGGCCCTTTATGCAGCTGCTCAGTTCAGCCTCTGTTTGAAACAAGCCATTTTAGTTCCTGTCTCTTTAAGGCCCTCCTCCCAATGAGCCCATTCTGTTCTGATCGATCAGCTCTCAGAAGCTGCCTCTTGCTTGATATTTTTGAAACATTTTTATTCATGAAAATAAACTGAACCACAGTGAGCCTATATAGACAATGGTGCCTATTAGACTATTTCTTGCCGCTGTTACAGTAACATTTATAAAATAATTATGAACTTACAACAATTACGAAACTTGAATGTGACCACTGCATTTGCAGGAATATTTTGATCCATTTTTTAAAAAATTTAGTTAATCAAGTAGCGCAATATTTTCACTCTCAGCAATGAGATGTCAAATTCATGCCTTGTCCGTTCCTCATGCACACACATAGGAGATGTGATCATATACAACAAAAAAAAAGGTTAAATACTAATTTAACATGTCAGAAATAAAATCCCCCAATTTTTCCTTCAGTACTTTGGATAGCACCATTTGGCCAGACGTGCCAATATACTTAATGTCATTCTTGTAAGTCACTGTTTAATTCAGCTCTATGCTCAGCAAGCTGAAAACTTCAATATTGAATAGAAAATAATCAAAACATGCAATAGCACAAATAGCTGTCATCATAAAAATAAATAGGCTCCAATACATGCCTAATTGTCATACCAAATAAACAGTCTTCTTTGATGACAGATTTCTGTCTTCTTTTTATGCTTTCCTGTGGAGGGGTCATCCACAGCGTGCCGCCGCTCTTTTACCCACATTTCAGCAAATCTCCAAGCAGGGAAGGAGGCAACCCCTGGTCCATTTACTGCATCATCATGTAGCCTAGACGCGGTGTCATCTCTATTGTCACGTGAGCGCTGACAATGAAAGTCCATTTCTGATTTTATTGTTGTTGCAGTAATGACTGTTCTCACGTTGCAGCGCTTTGCGTAAATTTTTTTTAAGTAGCCTATTTTTATTTTGGATATTTTATATGGTCTATGGCTTAAGCAGCATAAATCACTATGAGGGGGATAATTTTTGTCCCCAACAGGTACAAAAATAACTCAGCAGAGGCAGGGAAATATAGACCAAGGGGAGGGGAATCCCCACCATCCCCCAGGCAAATCACAGCCTGTTTATCCATCAACTAACTACTGTCTAAGCCAACTGACTGTAGCTAAGGTCACTGACAGTGGCCCCAACCTGAGGTAATTTTGGTCTGCGCACCAACCATGAATATTTGCACTGCGAAAATAAATTGTATAAATTCTTCTATACACTTAGACACAGCGTCCTGCTTTGGCAGATAGTTATTTCTCACAAGAGCTATGTTGACAATGTTTTGGACATATTGCAACTATCTCAAAGCTAACATTTCCTTTACAAGGACTTGGCTTGGTTTCCATTCAGGATGTGTATTTAGTACAAATCACTGCAATACACAAAAAAACTTTGAGGATTAGAAGTGACAATATCACAGTAACAAACTGACCTCCTTCTTCAACCAATCATAGCCTAATGTTTATCATGAATAGCATAAGCCTATCTGTCTTACAGATGTTCAGGTGACTTCTGCAGCCAACATTCAGCTATTTAAAATAAATGATGGTTTCAGTCTCTCGCTATTTCTTCCTCTCTCCCACCCTTGCTTTTTTCCGTCTCCCTCCACAAGACTTCCCCCCACACTAACTGATGTGGAGTTGGGTTTCAGAGTGGGTCCTGTCAGTCTTAGACAAATACAGTCTTGTGATAACCTTGACACACAGTGCGGACAACCCAGTCAGCTCTCTGCCTCAGCAGCACAGCTCGGCCTGTGTAAATTTGTTTGGAATTGTCAAAACACTGGGAATTTTAATGTAACAGCTTCTCTGAATGTCACAGGACTTAGAAAGTGTAGAATTCATTTAAGAACTGTTAACAGGATCCAGCTGGCTCTCCTCATGTGGAGCAGTGTGAAGGATCGATTTCCTCCGTCACAGTTTATACAAACGTGCTTCCGTACTGTATACATTTTACTGCCAGGGAGCCAGAATTGTGTGTCCACTCCCATTTTGACTTATATGAAGAATTGTAGATTTTTTTAAAAAATAAGTCAGTACAAGGAAAGATCTGTGTGAAATCTATTTGATTGTCAGAAAATTTTCTTATTTAGTCTCTCATTTCAGTAGCTGAGCCATGAACGGTCTTAATAGTATGGAATGTGTGCGTTTGTCCCTCTGACGTTTTTCTTTCTTCTCTTTTCTCCTTACTGTGTCTGTCTGAAGGATTTCCTTTGTGTCCCAGTGTGTTTATACGTGCTCAAATGCAACATGTCTGTGTGTATTAGTGTGTGTTCTCATGTTATTTGCTGTTAACATGGCTCATAATGGAGCATTGAAATCAGAACCCCTCCAGGCCTGGGCAAATGGCATGCTCCGCCTGCCTCAAATGATTGCTCCCCTGCCCTCAGGGCCAAACGACCCTGTTCTGACGAGGGGAAAGAATGCGATTGATCCAGACTCACCCAAAAATAATCAAATCAATTCATTTCGTCCTCTTTGAGCTCTAACTCTGTGGCAATCTTTTGAAGTATTCAGCTAAAAGATTCAAGGAAAAATTGCCTTAATCTTCTGAAAAACGGATCATTTTTGCTCGGCAGCGCATGTGTCTCCGAAAAGCCCGCTTCCCCAGTGAGTCTACAGTTAAATGTTTGGTCTTCTCTGTGGGAGGAATTCATCTCTCTACACTAACACAAACACAATAGAACATTATGTATTAATCTAGGCTATGCCTTTGAGTGGTGAATTTCAGTGTATTGGCTTCAGGTAATTTTCAGCTAAAATGATAGCGATGTAGTTACAACATTCTGCTCATTAGACTGGGCAGACTCAGAGCCGCAGAAACACAAACACACATAAACAGGCCGAACTCGCACAAATTCACCAAATGCTAATGTTGTAACATTGATAGCTCTTTTGGCTAACCACAAAATTAAGACAAGTGTCCAATTACAGCAGCAGGGATCCAGCAGACAGCTTTATTGATTTATGTAGAATCTCACTGTACTGCCCAGTACTGTACATTGTAACTCATTGCACTTCTTATCTTGACTATGTTTTCATATGTCTTCTATACTGTATATGTGTTAAGTTGCTGTTTTCTGTAATGGGCCCTTCTGGCTACCCTGTGCACATTTAGAGCCTTCATTCTCTGTTGATGTATCACTTCGGGGATTTTGATCTCATTCAGCCTCAATGGAATGTTTTCTTTAGAAACGTTTTCACAGCTTGCGCATACAGTATGTACCTCTCTTTTCCTCTCATCCTCTTTCTTCTCTTTCTTCCCCTCATTCTTTTAATTTTTCCCCTCTACTCTCTTCTCCTCCTCTCAACACCAATTCTTTACCCCCCACCACCACCACCACCACCACCACCCCCACACACATGCACATGCACATGCACACACACACTTCTTTTCCACTACTTCATTAGAGTGAAAATAAATGGGCAGTCCAGGCTGTGAAACAGAGAGGGAAGCAAACTCACACAGTCAGCACGAAGCCGGACTAGGAAAATAATGACACTGACTGCTACCGGCCCCTTCAGTGACAGCTGGTGGAGAAAAAGTTATCATAGTAATGGAGGAGGTGAGGTAGGAGAACAGAAAGTAAAACAAGGGGTGGCCTTGAGGGGAAAAAAAATGAAAAAATGATTCAACAAATGACAGAAATCAAAAGAAAATAAAAGTAAAATTAGATGCAAAAAAAACAATAAAGCAGGAGCTGGCTATCCCTTTCACAAATGGCCCCCAACGGTTTTGTGTAAGCAGTTTTGAAGTGTGCTCCCATTACCTGAACTAAGGTGGAGCAGTGTTTGGGGAGCAGGTATGAGCGCTGCTGCACCCCCAGATAGAGCAACCAGACAGACCTTGTTAAAAGAACAGACATCCCAATCAATATGGTTGTTCCACTGGTGCATCCAGCTGCCGGGGACTATACACAGATAGGCACGGCACAGCAATTTGCAGACATAAACAAGCGCCTAATTGTTCAGGGCTTGGAGGTTTAGAGTGAGGAAAACGAAGATGAAGTATTGTGAAGAGTTAGGAGGCATTTTAACTCTCGTTTAGGAAATGAGAGTTTGGGAGTTCAGCAAAACTTTCTTTGATGAGTGCTGTTATTTTGAGCGGTAGGGATCCTTGGTTTAAAGGCTTCTAAAATCAAGGGGACTAGAAGAAAAAGTAGCGCATGCGCAGCATCAAATATGGGATAGGCCGGTTCTCAGGTTCCTATTTTCCAGGCTTTGGTCGGACTTGAATGTTCAAAGTCGAGAAAGTAGTTTGAAAGAGTCATTTGCCATTTGTGATTTTCAGTGTAATCTTGGAGTCTCATCCCGCACAGAAGAGCTGTATTGATTGGCGGTCTTAACTGAAGCCGCCTCCTGATCATCCCTTCATCTTGTTTCTAAAGGGCAGGAGCAAGGGACAGTAAAGGAGAGAGGGTGAAATAAAGTGAGACACCGACAGAGTTCACCAGGTGTCTGAAAGGAATCTCAGAATTGCCCTTCAACAAAAATCTACCAGGCGCACACAAACGTAAACCTGACCTCACCTGACTCACGCTCACACTCTACTTCGCCCTCACTGTGTTTTTACCCCGCTTCCCTCTTTTTTTGCCTATCCGTTTCTCCCTCCCTCAGCCTCTTGTAAGCAAGGACAGCCAAGGTTGTTTCATATTTTGAATTCTGCTCACATCTTTTGTTCATTCAATTAGTTCATTCAAGTTGCACCCCTGTCTTGTCTTTCAGCCTCCCCCCTTTTTCTCCTCTTCCTGCTCCTCTTCTTCCTCCCTCATCCAGTGCTGTTTACTCATCACAACGGAGGTCAACATAATCTCATGGAGTCATGGGCAGACAGTAGACAAGACTCAGTGTGGCCTAGATACTCACACTTGCCGATTTCGATATGTTTTTTGGGTAATAACGTTTGGCTCAATATGTTTTTATTTTTCGCAGACATTGAGGGAGACAGTCATTGGTCACAGCCCATTTTTAGCCTACAGGCCCAGTGTATGTATGACTGTGTTGGTGATGAATTAGCTCTTCAATGCTAATGACACTGTCACTTTCCACAGTGAATGCTATGTCTGTATAAATTTAATACATCCAGAGGAGTTTGGGAAATTTTGAAGGGGATGAATGAAGCCTTTGTTTGATGTCTAGTATTATAATTGATCACAAGATGATGTAAAAACTTTCAATAAGTTTTGCTGTTTTGCAGAAGAAAAGCGTATCTGAAAAGCCTCGCAGAAAGTGTTCCTATTAACATTTGAGATAAAGAACAATTTTCACCAAAAAGTTCAAATTCAGATGATAAAGACACAGATGATTCTGACATTGTCAAGAAGTAACTTTGTGCTTGTACTGACAGTGGATAGAACATGAGGCAGAATATGTGCAATGATTTTCATTTAGCTTTTTAATACAGGGGAGCTCGACTTAAATCGCAGCGCACTCATTTTATTATTCAGTATTAACCCATAATTCAGAATAATCACTTTAGGTGTCCACAGGTTTGGTTCACAAATGAGATCACTGAGTATGGCTCACTGCCTTGTTATAACTTTGAGCAGTTCACAAATGTAATCCAAGCTCTCTTCGCTCTGAAGAGTCACTATGAATTTTGTATCATGGTGTTCTTTGTGAGGACAGGGTCAAGCTGTCCTTGTTCTTCATTTATTCTTAAGAACAAGGGAGTCATGCGAGGCAAAAATTAAACACAGTAGCTCTGTTGTGATTATCTTTAAGGAATTCTGCTTGTGTCTGACCTCAGTAAGCCGCTCTGGAATTTGTTCCTACAGTTTCTGGAGGTGTGTGTGTGCATGTGTGCGCGGACGTGTGTGTGTGTGTGTACTCACTGCACTACATTGTGCTGCTTGCCATTTAATAAGGAAGAGGTTGTTGTAGTTTACAGAGCATTCATCAGGTTGCTTATTATCTTATTGTACTCCCAGGTACAACAATATAGGACCCAAAATAGCCCTTGTGGTAAAAACATGAACTCACCATCACTGTCACAATGTCTGGTTCACTTTCTGTCACTCTGTCACCTCTATTTGTGTGTTTTTTGCCATCAATTTAAATACTGTACATTAAAAGTGCAGCGCTGCTAAGGTCAATATTCGTCAATAAGGTCATAGAGAAATAGTGGAGGTCCTTACTGGTCCAGAAATTTGCACCCAATCAGAAACAGACCCACCGAACCCAACATGCCTAAACAAAAAGAAATGTGATAGAACAGGATCCAACTCAGACCTGATTAAACTGAATATAATTTGGACCCAACCAGAATTAAATGCTTGGTTTTGGTTGCTACTGTCGGACCAGGACATGTCAGGACCTTTTCCATCCATTGGATGGTATTATGTGTATGATGTACATAGTTAAGAAATTCATGGCAATGAAACAGTACACTGGAACAGTTTGGCAATGTATTTATCTTATTTTGAGGATAAAAGTTAGGTTTGGGTGAATCCATATTGTGTGATTTTAGCAGAGCTGAAACAATTTGTCAATTAATCTATTAGGCAATCATTATAAAATTAATTTGCAACTATTTTGATAATCAGCTAATTGTTTTGTCAGGCACAAATGCCATGAAATATCTATTTACAGTTTTTCAATTGTGGAGATTTGCTTTTTTTGTTTGTCTTACATGATAAACTGAAAAAAACAAACAATTTGAAGACATCCACTTGCACTTCAGGAAAATTTTCACCCTTTTTTGTCAATTTTTAGACCAAATGATTAACTGAGAAAATATTCAGCAGATTAATCATCAAGGAAAATAAATGTTAGTTGCGGTCCTAAATTAAAGTATCATTTCATGCGATCATGAAGTAAAATCGTGTTTTGCTGTTATAGCACATAAAGGGAAGTATGATTTGCAAAAGGAAATGTTACGTGTGTGATTGCAGCCAAAACATCAAATCTTATTTTAGGCTTCTTAGTTCTGTGTGTCACCACGACACCTCTCATTTAATTTAGCTTAATTTTGGTTTCAGCTAATAAAGCTATAGTAATGTATCACTGTGTTTTCTAGTCTGAGACTAACAAATAAATCGCAGAAAGCCTCTTGAGTTATGGAATGTTTTCCTCCAGCCTGCAGAGATAAGAAGGCCAGCATAGAAAGAGGGATTGGGCTGAGCCTCGACCACATTCCTTTAGTTACCTTTGTCACGCGTGATGGAGTGTAGGGTTTACAAACCTGGCCTCCAGAACCTCTTTCTCTGACCCTGTTCAGTTGAGCCCCCATTCCCGTGTATGTGTGTGTGTGTATGCACTGACACCCTGCTTTTCTGCTGCTGTCTGATATTGTGCAGGGATAAGGGTGTGTGAGCGGTACCAGACCTTAGTTGTCGCAAGCAGTGCCTGACCTGGTTTTTAAAAGCACATTCAGAGGCATGCACTGCAGATTTCTGTGAGGGTCGCTTAGCTTTTTGAGACAAAATCAAAATGTTTGAGCTCAGGCTTTCCTTTGTAAAGAGTAGTCTATTCCCTAAGCTTTCCAGCCAATGCATCGATAGCTCATTTAGTAATATTGAATCCTTCAGAATAGGTTTGTGGTGACCTCTTTACACTCTATATATAGACCTCTTTACACTCCATATATGCAGTACTTCTTAAATCTTCTGGTTTGTTAGCTTCCCTCTTTTCCATCCACTCCTCCCTCTCTCTTTCCTCTCCTTCTTATCGGAGACGAAGAACTATCTTTCAGTTGTCCAGTCACTCGTTTAGAAACTACAACTGGGGCTTTTCCTGTGAGCAGTTTAAAGAAGGCTATAAATTTGGCCTGTTTAAATCCAGGCTTATTTAAGCTGCCTTTTACAAAGACCTGATGCACTGCATTCTTCTGCTGCCTAAACAGGCTTTTTAAACATTTACCCCAAATGTATTTACTGGTTGACTGATACACTCTCTACATGGGAGTAGACAAGGGACAGGGGTATTTGTCTCTCTTTATGGGCCTGGGACTAGCAATGGCTGCCACATGGCCCAAGAAAATGGGACGAAATAGAAAAAAGTAGTCCCGCAGACCTGTAGTGAATTTAATGAAAACACAGAGGAATAAGGAGAAATATGTTTTTGAAGGGAAAAAAAACATTAGTAGTCAGATAAAGAGAACCACTGATAATATCTTTGTTTTCTGATATGTGTATACACATTCATTAAAATTCATTTCTGAAGTTGTTCGATATCAACAGTCAGTGTTTTATTACTTTTTTCAGGGTCATTGTTGCGGTTTACAATACCAGCACTCTGTGGGTTTGATATATTCAGAAAAGGTTGAGGCCATATTTTTTTTAGCTTTCTATTTCCCAAACTCTCTCCCTCTCTCTTTATTCCATTTCCCTCCCTTGATTACTAGGAGCACTCAGGGTGTTCTCAGCACACTGGTCTAATATGATATGCATCTTCGTGTTTGTGTATCTGATTATCGATTTACGACCCTCTTCTTCTTTTTCCCACTGAGAATGTGAACCGCTGCTGCATTAGACATCTTTACGAGGTGTTTTACTGCACTGCTTACTAGGGGAAGGCCCAGCGTTTGCGGTAAATGTATATTTTACGTGGTGATAGAGTGCATTTGCATCAGAGGATCAGTCTTAAAGAACGGCTTACTGTTAAGAAAGCGAGAGCAGAGGTCAGCTCGGGAACTCACCGTCAGTTATCTTCAGTTGTCACATGTTAAAGTAGAAGAGGAGTTGTCAACATACGCATACGCAGACTCATAAAACTAGTCACGTTTACTGTACAGAATGTTCAGATAAAAGGTGCTTTTTGCTGAACAGCATATCAGACATACATCTTTTTGTTTTCCCCTCATCCCTCTCTCGCCTTCTTGTAAACCCTGACAACGGCACATTACCCGTCAGCATGCATTACACCGCACTTAGATCTACAGGGCAGCATCTTTGAAGTTAAAATGGGGGAAAATATCATAAGTATAGGCCTCGCTCCAGATAGCTGTGGCTGCACTCCCAGATGCTTCTCAAAGATTAGAATCATCAGTGAGTAGTGATCTGCTCTATCTTATGGCAGTACAGTACAGTTCAGTACAGTACACTGGATCAAGGCTGCATGGGGTAAAAGAAAAGAAAAAAATCCCTGCCAGAGCCATACATAAAGCACCATTCCAGTCACCAGAGGCCCAAGTGCTTTCCGATAGCATTTTCAAGCTTATGTTGCCTAGCAACAAAATATCGTTAAGCACAGTTTTGCCCAGTAACAAAATTTCGCTCTAGGACAAAAAACAGCTGAATCATTGGTTTGAAGAAGTCAGTGGCACAACTGTTGTAACCAGAGGACTTCTCCCTCTGCCAGCGCTTTACCCACAGCATTTGGTCTGACCTTCATGTCTAACATCAGCTCGGAGCTGCAAATACCAAGCAGGTGTGGTGATGTCATCACAGCTCATTCAACACACCACAGAGCCATGCAAAGGGCACACAGCCTTGTTCTGGAAAGAGAGGGACGTTAGCTGTGAACTCACTAGGAGAGGGTTTCTTTTACAGGAGTTGGTTAGGGGGGGGGTTAAGCCTGAAAGGACTTACAGTAACTCTGGCTGTCAGGCTAGCGGTGGAAGAGAGTTAATGGACGCTATGAGGTATAAATGCTCCTGTCAACTGATTTTCTCTCCAAGATTTTTCTGTCCAACAGCAATAAGTTGTTTTAAAAATGAACGCAGCCATATGTCATTCCAAGATGGCAATTAAGTCAAATAAATCTCAAACCAGGTACAGTTAGTTTCTATTGCTGTGCTGTAAGCATTTAAAATGTGTACGGGGCTCGGATTTGATTGATTGATAGTAAAATCTTTTTTTTTCCTCAATCTTGATTGGCTTTTTCTTCTGACATAATAAGATGTTTGAATTGCAATCATGAAGCGCCTGTTGTATTTGACAGTAATTACATTTTAAAACTTAAACGACTTGAAAAAGACTCACATGCTGTATTATCAACTAGTGTAGCAGAGGTCAGTGCTATAGTTAGTTTTTTCATGATTTCCATCAAAGGGATCTTGTTGCAACTCAAATATTTAGTGTTTCTGTAACCAGCAATTAGGAAATGATTCAGCGTTTTGATTGGGAGCTATTTTGTGTGTGCTCTGTTTGCTCAGCAAGTGGAGCTGCACTAAATTAGCATTAATGAATGTTATGGCCTCCCATCAGTTTGACAGGTCTATTCTTTAGATCAGTTTTAATTGTAATTAAGCCCTGATTAACAAGCTGGGGGATGTTTCATTCTCTTTTCAAGAATATAGCATAATATGTTATGAAGGCAATCAGGGGTTTGTCATTTTATCTGCTAATGAGGCTCAGCCATATGTCATAACAAACTGAACTTCTCTCTGGTAGTAGCAGGCACTTGGAGGCTTCGCTTCAGCTGCTCTTCTGCTTCTGCTTTAGTCCTCTGTAAAAGCAACATGCGGTCATCTTTGTTGGCAAATCACAGGTGTTCGTCTGGAATCAAATCCAAAAAGATGGAAAGAAGAGGCTGCATTTATACCATATTCTGGGAACAACTGTGTTTTTATTGAAATGTTTTTAATTTGTTGCCCTGGTCAGGATTTATTAAACCCCCTGGCACAACAGGTGGATCTCGTAAAGTCCGGAAGAAAAAAGCGCAGAGATTCAAAGCTCTGAGTTCTTTGATTGTTAAATCCTCTTTCATGCCTCTTTTGTGAGTAAACTTTTAAGATAAAATATCCAAAAGGTCTGACTTGCAAGTACAGTTAACATTACTGCTTCACTTGTTGAGTCTGATCTTCTCAGTACAAGAGGGAATGTAGTGGTTTTGTCTTGTTAAGCTCTCTGGCAGTTAGAATACTCATGTCATATAATTATAATAACAAGAATTCTGTAATACATTATTCTTTAAGGCAGTATCCCGAAACATGTTGTAATTAATGCATCAGCTTTACTAATGAATATTTGATCATAGCACTGAAAGCGTTGCTGGAATTTTCTCATTTTCACCGATTCAGTACACCTTGCCAGTGGTTGAAGTGTTAGAATAATATTTCAAATTTAAAAGTCTTCTACCGGGCTGTGTTGTCTTTCCTTCAACTGTGACTAGAGGGATGGCTAAGACAGGACTGTTTTTCGGCATTTATTCTCAGAATGATCAGAAAAACAAAAAACAGATGAAAAAGGGAACGGCTTTTGACCCTGTGGTGATTTTGTTTTATTTTCCCGTATCGAAAGTATCCTAAAAGAGTCTGTTAAGCCTCTGTGTGTTGGCGTCAAGCACCCCAACTCCAGCTCGCTGTTTATTCTTTGGCAATCAAAGGGAAAGCTAACAGGCTCTGTTGTTGCCTTTTAGTCTTATTGGATTCACTTGTGCAGTGCAGAGTTTCCACCTTCTTTCTGAGACCCAAGAGGCATCGATGGTTGGTTCGCTCAAGCACAATTATTTCTCTCTCTCTTTCTGCTGGTTTTATCCTGACTGTGTCTTTCTCTCTTCCCATTTGTTTTTTTAAGTTTGTGTACCTGACAAGGAATTGCTGATACCCACCAATTAAAGAAATTGTGTGCAATGAAGAGAAAGGAGTAAGACAGAAAATGACAACCAAAACACATAATAACCTGAGCAAGAGCCAGGGGTCTCTTACAATTAGAGATGCACTGATCCACTTTTTTCAGTTCTGATCCAATTCTGATACCTGAATTTGGATGTCTGCCGATGCCGATACTAGTACTGATACCAGAACTCTTTTTTCTTGAATATTATTATTATTATAATCAGTGTTGATGATTATTGTTGCTGTTATTGGTATTATGTGTAAGGTTACTTGAGGCTGTAGTAAACCACATAGCACTTCTTATTAAAAGAGCAAAAATATTTTTTTTAAAAATGCATTCAATTAAAATGTATTCCAAAGCAATTTATTTAAACTGTAGTTTAAGTAGCCTTCACATACAAACAGGTGTAGGAGTGCAAATTGCTATAGCAACTCCTTTAATGTTTTGAAAAACTTGAACAAATCAAGTGAACAGCAATACATTATCAACTACTAGTAAGTAGATTTCTATACTTTACTCCAGACAGGTTGTGTTTGTTTTTGGCCCCACGGCATTGACTAGCAGTCACTATTTTAGCTTAGCTTCTTAGCCAGGTGGTGAAATACAGGTACTTTTTTTGGCTAATTGTTCTGGTTCATTTCACCGTTCTTTCACCGTATGCTCACCACTGCTGCTGATCATTGTGGAACATTCATTTGGTGTTGTCCACAGACTCACACTGTTATGTCTGTAGCCCATGACCACGCCCACCCCCAACTCCCCTGTCCTGAATTTCAACCATTCTCATCTGGTCACCCTACAGACAAGACAAGGGAACTTGGCTGGGGTCTTGGGTCTGGAGTTTTAGCATTTATTCACTGACAAATAGCCTAGGCTGTGCATACATTGCACTGCTACGTTCACAGCTATAGTGCTAACTTCGAACTCTGCTCCGGTCGCCAGCCTCACCGTCACACACACACTCACTCTCTCTCTCGACTGCACACTCGCTATGCACACAACCTGTGCACTGAGCTATCTCTTAAAGGGGCTACGCTACTTGTATAACACTATGGAATCTGGATCAGTACATGGATTGGTAACATCAGTCTGATATCTAATGAGTGAATTACGTCAGTATCGGCACCCAATAGCGATATTGGATCAGATTGGTCCCAACTATACTCACAATGCAAGACTTTCTTCCAGAAAACAGAGAAACCAAAGGGCTCTTGGGCAATGAGCTTGGGGAAAACTGTGAAACACTTTGTCACTGCTTTGGCAACAACGGATAACTGTGTGTTCAACATGTGTGTGAGTGTTTATACATCATTTCCCCTGGAAAGTGTCACACTCATGGGTGGGCGGGGGTAGGTTCTGGGTGGGTTGCGGTTAACCCCTCAAGGTCTCCAGGGTTACTCTGCCTCTGCTCTTTGTCAGATTCTCAGGCTTTCTCACTTTTGGCTCTGGATGATGGTCTGACAGTGTTAGACTGGCACAGAGGTGCTGGAGTGCCTATTAGCTGCTTGTCTTTCTCATCCTCTGAGAACATGAAGGCCTCATTAGCCCAGTGAGCTCAGCTGTCCTCTGGTGCTAAACCCTTTGCAACAGTCAGGTTATGTGTATGTGTGTGTCCTTGTGTCTGTGTGTGTGTGTATCCAGGTACATATACTGTATGTTCTTAAAGGGGACCTATTATGCTTTTCCTTATTTATGTTTTCATATATTTTTATTCATTTTATTTCATATATATAATGTTACAATGTTGGATGTTCACGTTAAAAGTGGCCGACGTGTCAAATAAGGAGGTAAACGTTTGTAGAAATAATCCCTGTGAGCAAAAATCACCAACTTCAGACTGCTCTGAACACTGGGTTACCAACAGTTTTTTCTACTTTCAGCCTGAGTTGTGTCAGCTACTGACTGATTTTTTTATATGATCATCTGCTCCACACAGGGCACGCAAGTTCACTGCTCTGCTCTGCTAACATTATGGCATTTTTCCATCGTTTTGGGGGACGTCATGCTGGGCCATGACTCCATTACACAACACAGCAAAGTAAAATAAGTTGTTTACCTGTTGGAGGTGTGCTGGTTGTCTGCACCTCTTCATCAAACATTTTACTGTGGCTGTGTTTGCTTGTACTATTCCTCCCTGCAACTTATCCACTGAACAAAGAGCTCCAAATATTTCCATATCTTGTTGTTTGAACTGTTTTATAGCGCTACTAACGAAGCTCTTCTAATTCAGTGAGGAACATGTTTCACTTAAGATCAGAGTGGGCTCATCAGGAGTTTTTTGAACTGTGAATCATGCAAAGCTACTGTAATGGACTCCCAGACTAAAAATGTAGAGCTTGAAATGAGCATAACAGGTCCTCTTTAAGAAATTGCGTATCACTCATATTAGTCTAGTTCACTGCTATTTTGACAGTGAATCTGTTCACAGACTCACTAACAGCTCAATCTATGTTTCTGATTATCTTAATAAGACATCATGGGGCAAAGCAGAGACGGTAGGCAGATTTTTAAATTACTGCATTTAAGTTAAGTCATTTGAAAATCTGTATTTATTAGATCCAAAGCAATATCCCTGCTACATTTATATAATATTATGCTGATTCCCTCTTTTTGATATATCTATCCAGGAGTCTCTGGAAATCAGCACTGATTCAAAGTGGATGATTCTTGTAAGATAAAGTGCTTTGCATGGTTGACTTACACAAATCTTGATATGTTTGGTGTGTTAACGTAGAGCAGGACAAGGAATTATCAACATTATTAATCTTTCACCTACCTAAATTTACTAATATTGCCATTTTCAATAAATGCCTACAAACTAGCAATAGCTGCAACAACCGATCTGCCTTTTACTGGTCATACTATAATAAAAGAGGACATGAGAAATAGAAAGAATACAAGAATATGATTTATTCTTGACCTTGAAAACAGCAGTAAACAAAAAAATGTCAACTCAAGATCCACTTACGCACTTGTTTTAGAGCTTTCAGCCATATCACATGGTCTTCATCTGCGAGTTTGCTCAGTTGTCATAGAACTGAGGGTGTTCAAACTCTACATTCTTCTGAGCACTTTTAGAGCTTTTCATCCATATTGGCTTAAAGTTTGAACTTTAAAGTTTGAACTTTAAAGTTTCATGACAACTTCCACTAACATGAAAACATAATCATTGTCACATTTACTGCCATTGATGTATCTGATCATCATGTTGACACACTTCCTTTGTGTATGTGCGTGTTTGCAGGTGAACGAGGAGACCGTGGAGAGACTGGTGGTCCAGTACCCTCACATTGTGTTCAGCACGGTGATGCAGGACTGCAAGAGAACCCTGGAGAGAGCTTATCAAATGGGCTGGAGCCCCAACACATCAAATACTTCGTAGCTACTGCTGGATCACACACACAAATACACACACACACACACAAGCACACACACCTACATATGTACATACACACACAAACACATAGCTCCACAGAGGCCCTTTTTGTGTACAGACACACATACACAATATTTGCAGCTCAGTCATGTTTGCTTCTCATTCACTGTTCAAACATGCATGTAGACATGTAGCTACACACACAAGCACACAGACATGCACATACACGCACAGACACACACACACACACACACACACACACACAGATAAAGGTCCAGTCCATCAACGGTTTCATTTGAAGCAAATCTCCCATTTCAATAATTTAGGTAGAATATGGGCCTTATTAAGTGAGACTTGATACACCTACCAGCCATAGGTTGCGTTCAACATCTTGACTGAATCATCCTCATCATCATTGGCTATAAGTCATCTGACAATATACTGTATATTTTTTTTAAAACAGAGTTGTTTTAGCGGAAAGCCATGCTCTAACAACGGTTATTTGATAACAACTGTAAGTGAGTGTTACTCAGTTGATAGTATGAGTATAAAACCTCATTCATTCAAAGTCCTCCACCTCGTCTCGGATTGAGTGGAGGTAAAGATGAATGAGAAAGGTGGCGGTCCGTTCTAGAACATGTGAAAAAGATCTAAACAAACGCTTCATCACATCAAAGACTTTCAGTGATGGTCGGATCAGTATGAATGAAAATACTTTAAAAAAGGTTTCTCGCCCCAACTGGAACAAATCTTCCAGAGCACTGCACCCATGTCAGCCCACTGAGGTGTTTACTTCCTCCGAACTGAACTCAACTGCTGCAGTGATATCGCACAAGACTGAGCAAAAGATCCGGACATGGGGAGACGACATCACACCACTTCAGGGGCTACAGGGGATTCAGACCTCACATGAGGCATTTTGAGAAATCGGTGATGTTTATTTTGTCTATTTAGAACATTTTTACTTTCTTGGATGTCCAGTGCAGTGTTAAAGGAATTTGTGGACTCATACGTGTTGAGATTGTTGACAAGGCTCCATTTGAAGGATAGAGCTCTTTGCTGTGACTTAATATGCACATTGTCATGGTACAGATGAAAGATTCAGGCCAGAATCAGTCAACCCCCCTGAAAAAGGTATGGCAGAAAATAGCATTTATTATTTCTCAAAAGCTGCATGTTTAAATCGAGATGCTTATCTTATTTTTTCAGTTAAAGAGTTACTGTCTACATATGATTGGAAGTTGAAATTTACATCTGTTTGACTTGGGAAGAATGCTATTTTTTGGTGCTATACATGGATTTAGGGCTGACTGAGCATCTCCTTGAGTCATTACAGAATGAAAATTAAACCATGCTTGAAATAGAAGTTGCCTTTACCTAAAAACCTGGGGTCATATTATAAGAATATTAACCACAACCACCATGATGACAGATAAGAGGAAACAATGCCTTAAGTGGTTAGTAGGTAAATGCCATCCAGTTAGCAACCTCGACCCAGAATTTAAGAAATGTTTATCTTCTCTGAGTTTATCAAATACCATATTCCCATTATTTGATCTGATATATATATATATACATATATATATATATTCACTGTGTGGGATTTACTTAGCCTATTCTTGGTTTTGAGCATACACTTGTAACATTAGCTATGTAGCAATGCAATGATGGATTTATCTTTCTTAGTGGTGTAGGATGTAAAGAAAAAACACTGGCCTGGGTGTATGATGAGGGCCAGTAGAAGTTGGTAGGTGAGAGTTGATCATTTTTCATCTATTCTATAGAAACTCAGTAATGTACAGTTGAAAATGCAAATAACCAGGGTATTTTTCTACGGTGTGAACCAGCTCTGGGCTCAGCCTCTACACAATCTGTCACTCAGATATGAACAATAACTTACTGAGCTTAGGGTTTGAGTATAACTGTAAGCTTTCTACAGCAGATTTCAGATAATTAAAAACACATTCATTTTACCCTTGTCAGGATTTGTAGACTTAATGGATGGAGTTTCTCCCTCAGCCTGTTTTTGTTCTGTTTCTGTTCTTTTGTAATCCCCATACGCACTTTCTCCTCTGCTAGATGTTGACACTTGATTCCTGATTTGTTAAGGCAACCGTAAATGACTGGATTTACATAAAGATGAATAAAACACTACTACTTCAAGCTTTTTTCTCTTTTCCTTTTGTATGTGTGCAATTGAGGCAGGAGAAGAATATTCAGAATGACGGTGAAATACTTTTCCGCTCGTTTTACAACATCTGTGGACTGCTTAAACTTTTTTTTTTCCTGCAGGTTTTTCCAGACTTTTTATTACATCAATTACATCAACACAGAGACTTTAATGAATATAATGGTAGACATGGTAAAATTTGGATTTCTCAGGTAAAAAGCAAATTAGGGCACCAGCACGTTTCCATTACAACCAAAGTCCTTGGAATGCGCAAATATGACACACCGAAGCCTTTGTATTGTTGGAAATAAAGATGTTTTCCACAGATACCCATGCATTGAAAATGTGTTTTCTGTTGAACAACATGACACAATAATCAATCCTCATTTCTATTGAAGGGCAACCCCACTGATTTTACACATCTAAGGACTTGAGGACCTGCATACAGTATGAGAAAAAGTTTTATAAAGCCTTTGTGACTCAAGAGGGAGCCGCAGGAAGTCTAATAAACTGCGTCAAGTGGTATGAGGTCAGTTGGTTGGGGCTGAAGACTACAAGTTTGAAAATGCAAAAAATCTGGGGGTGTGGAGTTAGAAAGAAACAAAGTTACCAAACCTCTGTATTCCACTCCTCATCTCTGCTTGAGGCTAGCAGCTCAAGGCTACATTAGCCTTTACTGGCATAACGCACACAAATCCCCAACTGAACTGTCGGTGGGTCGAGTTGCATTGTGGGTAATGTAGGCACCAGGTTTTGACAAAGAAGACTGCATGAAATTAAAAAAGATGATGTTTCTGGTTCTGCTGCATCGATTCTGATCCTTCCATGAGCCTGACAATGTTATAGAAGTGCAACACTAAATCGGTGGCATACTCCTTTAAGCTATACTTGTGATTTCAAGGTCAGAACTATTGTCACAATCACAGGAGCTCCACATCTGAGACGAAATGAGGAGGCATCAGCTTGCTGCCCAGCTTGGCAGCAAAGCCCTCAAAGAGCTAAAACGCCGTCACTCAATATGTCCCCAGTCTTTGACAATATTGTCCCTTTCAAGTGCCTATTTTACTGTTCAATGTGTTTGTGTTGTTTCATGTCTGGCGATCAAACACGGGAGATAGCATCAAACAGGATGCGAAGGTTGGTTCTTCCCAGATAGATTCTTTGTGTTGTCAACCCAATTTGTGTCAACGTGAGGTGCAATTCACTTGAGTCACAGCTAAAGAATTATTTTCTAATCTTAATAAAAGCATAGGGAGCTCTGTTTTTATCAGCACATTGGTGTTTATTTACTCTCAAGTACAGAAGTATGAAACGCCTGGAGCAAACAGATATACATGCATAAGTACAACACACTTCTTTTATAAATATATACAGTATATCTCTTATGTCCAGTTACAGTCATCCTGCAATAACTACTTGTGAAGCTTCTAAGTTTTTCCCGGACTTTCTCAGACGTGTCTTTTCAATAATTATGTGTTTTTTAAGACTATAATCTGATTTTGTACCAGATGCATTCTATTGAAAAGTTTCAGTTGTAGTTTTCCTAATACTCCTCTGACACAGTCCTATATTAAATGTCACAGGATAGCGTTTGTTAGAGTAATGGGCTATTGTATTGAATTGCAGCAGATTACACAGGTGTTCATTATATTGTGTCCTCTGTAACTTTTTGTACAAACCTCCTTCACACAACAGTGAGATAAAAACACTACAGCTGCTTGAAACCGAACAGATTGTAAATAAAAGATAACAGTTGAAATGTGAATCACTTGATTTTCTAAAAGGGCTTTTCTAGTGACTAAGAATGTGGCATTTGCACAGAAAAAATGTGAGCAATTGAAAAAGAACTGTTGGAAAAAAAATAGAACAGTTCTTTAAAGATTCTATTATTTTAGGTTAGATACTCTAGCCTAAATTGAACCACCAAGAATGCCATTATGTGGTATGTGTCTTGACCATTAGGCCACCAGGATGCTCTGGAACATGTCTTTCTGTAACTAGTGAATTGTCATCAGTTCATGAAGAGTTCTCGCTTGTCCTGCTGCCAATGCTCTCCTGTGAAGTTTTCTCTCTCCCCAGCTGATATCCGGGCAAAGAAGGTCTGACCCAGAAGCCCTTGAGGGTGATTTCTTCAGAGATCTGCAGGGTTGTCTGTGGTATCAGCCACACTTACGTTCTCGCTCCTCCTCTCCTCTGCGCTCGCTTACAATCTCACCTCTTCTGTACCCTCTTGTCAGATAAACAGAGGGAAAAAAGTGTAAATATTGTTTCTAAAGAGTTGACACCTTGCTCTCCACGACCTCCTTCATCAACTATTCACAATACATAAAAGACATATATATATCTTTCTTGTGTGTTTGGCAAATTATATTAGCTAATATTGTATGTCAGTTTAACAAAGGTAGGAAGAGACAATAGAACCGGGTATTGCAAGTTAGGGTCAAAAGTCTCTGTCCTTCATTCAATGTTGCCTCTCCAGTAAGAAAAAACCCTCTTTCAATGGCTTGTACCTCATTGACCATGACAAGCAGAGACATTAATAATTTGGCCTTTGGCTTGGTCTCCTCTGCATTTGTTGAAGGCCTTCTTATTTTAGAATGACAGGCTTTTTTAATATCTTGGCTACAAATGAGCTGATTTCTGTGCACCTCGCTCCCATTTCTCTCTTGGGTAAATTATGCAGCTTGCTGAATTTTACTGCTGCCAATTAGTGCCTTTGCAAATGTGAGTGTATGCCATATTCTCCTGCTGATTGAGGTGGATTCCATCAATGGCTCACACTCCTCGGACTTCTGCAATATTCATCAAGGTGGAAGGAGGCGTTCGGCCGGCACTTGGATGAGAGACTGCCCTCAGGAAAGGAAAAGACTGTGCAAGGCACAGCAGAATAGCAATAGAGAGCAGTAATTAAACTTGGTAAATATTCATGTGGTCATTACATTTTTAATGAGGTGCTGATAAGAATTGGCGCTGACCATACAGGACATTTGTCATGTTGGACCTGCAAGGACGTTAGTCTAGTCTTCCCAATAAATTAGTATTTTTCAAGACCTAATCATAGCTGACATTGACGGATGTCTTCGACCGAAAAGGTAGGGGCTCCTTTGAACTTTCTCACAAGAACTGTTGCAGAGCATCTAGTGATGATGAAGGCTGTCTTTGGAAACATGGTAGTCCACCTTCCGCAAGCTTTGGGTGTAAAGTATGTGTAAAAACACATACCAAATATGTCAGAGCTTGTTTGTAATGCATCATAACAAGATCTTGATGCTTATGAGAGAATACCACATACAGTAACTTGATCCAGCCAGTGGTAATGCTTGTGATAAGGTTTGACAGCACTTGATATTATCTGCTGTAGTAAGTGTCTCATAGAATGTAGCCCTTATCCCTTGTATGGGAATATACAGCATTTCTCAATTTTATGCCGAAAGCTATTTACACTGCACAGCAAGTTTCGTCTTCAACAAGTCATGTCTTGTCTACAAGTATTTTGCGTAACATGTTGGTCATCTTTGCTTCAGTTACCGTCCAATACTTTTCTGTTGCTTGTTGTTAAAATGGTCTCTTTCTTTCTCACTTTCTCCCACTGTTTGACTGTGGAGGGTCTATTCTGCTAAAGCTTCCCTTCATCCTATTCATCCTACACCGAATCAACTTTACTCTGGCACCTCCCAGCATTCCCTTTACTTCACCCCTGCCCTCCCCAAGCCTGGATTCTTCCTTTCTCTTGGAAATTATGTCAATCATTTGTCTGTGTCTGCCCCAAGTAGTCCAAGAGCTTCAATATTTATCAACATATAAAAGAAAAATATTTCCTGTCCATCATCATATACTGTTCTCACCCCACTCCCGGGGGAGCCAGGAGGTATTTCGCTTGCCTAGCTACCTGCGGTATTCTGCCTGCCTATTGACTTGTGTTGATTCTGCAGCTGGGAAAGAGCGTAGCGTTGAATAGTGAAGATGTTAATGGGTTGACTTTGTAACTGACACTGCCTTTGAGCTGCAGGAGCGAGCTCAGTGTAGGTATTCATGACTCCAGAGGAGCCTGTGCAGTTTAGGCCCTGAGGAGACCCACAGAGAACACCAGAGGAGAGTGTTTGAATTACACTGGCTCGTTTACTTGTTTTGGACGGTTGTTTGTTAGTGAAGGATGGATTTTTCTCCCAGTCACTGCATCTGGAAATTGAACTCGAACATGATAGACCCCAGCAGTATGTATGAAGATTTATGACTATGAATTCCCAAGTAATGGTTTGCCTCTCACCAGGGGCTACAACTAAACCAGTTTTTTTGTCCAGCTTCATAAAGATAAAAAGAAATGAGATTTGTTAATCCACCGAATTTTGACATCCTCCCAATAGGCTCATTCCTGCTGCCTGGGGAAAGTATCAACCAATGAGTACCCTAAAAAAAAAAAAGTGAGGTGTTCGGAGAATGTGTATCGGCAGGGATAATGAAGTCACTGTGATTCCCCGCGTTGCAAGGCTCCGTGTAGATGTTGTCTCTCTGTCTCTCAAGCTGGAGTTAATTGCGGTGTTTAGGCAGAGCTAAGTCTAGCTTCTAAACGGCAAAGGTTAATTAGCAGCAGAAGGATCTCCACACAAGATATGTTGACATTTACATTTCCTTCCTGGCTAAAACGAGAAAGAACCCCATTTGGTGGCACTGGGATGGGACAGGGAGAAAAACGATTCCTCTACAAACATCCTCATTTCTATGCAAGCCTTGGCGTTGATATGCAGATTTGGCAGTTGGATGACATTTAAAAGTAGTTAATTGTGCAAATCTTTGTTTTAGACTGGAAAGGTCGTGGATAGTGAGAGTCTTTCATCATGAACTAAACCCCCACCTCCCTCCTCAGCACAGCTGCAGAGAAGGGGGGTGATAAGTTGGTTTCTCCGCTGACCGCTGTATAAAGTCGCCCATCGCTTTTCAAGGTGGTTCATGAATATTTATATGCACAAACTGTTTGGAAAATGAAAATTAATCTGCAGCCTGACGGGAGATGACTCGGCTATCTGTTTTCACCAAAGAACGTAATTCTCACCATTCAGGACGAGTATGCTCCATTGTTTTCTTTCTCATATTCCTAAATGTCTGGATATCAAATTAAGCATGTTTCTTCTTGATGAGGGACATTTTTGTTTTATTGCAATGTGTTCTTCTTATTGCAGCACAACTCAACATATTCTGTAATGTTTCTCCTATAAGATTAGTTTGTGTTTGGCTATCATTACTTAGCTATAGCAATTTTTGGAGTAAACTTATACAGGAAAAACAATCCTTCTCTCTGGATGCAATATGATAATGCTAAATAGATTTATTGCATGTTATATTTTGTCCATATTTTGGATATTACCATCTAACAGGCAACACTGGTGAGAAAGCACAATGAATTGAAGATACAGCAGGTGCACAGATTGGAAATTTTACACCTGGTTTCACCTGAATAGCACAAATGGATACATAATTGCTCCATTTCATCACTTCCCTTCGCTGGGTGACATTAAAGGGAGCTGTTTGAGAGAACGGAATAAGGATGAATACATCCAACTGGGGACTTCAGCAATGCTCAAATCTGATCATGCATATTTTTATTTGAGAAAAACTCATTCCCTTTGATTTGGTTACCATTAGGGTTCCTCCAAGGATACGCTGGTCTTGTTTGCTCGCTGAAATAACTTGGAGCACATTTAATCAACGCGTGATTCACCGACAGCTCTTTGTTTTCTCCTTGAAGCACGATCTCACGTCCTCCCCGGGGCGATTTTCATCAATTAAAACAGTCCAGCCCTGTTCTAAAGCTACAGATGGCCAGCGTCAGACCCAACCAGATTCAGGGTCTCCCAGCCAACTGCTCTGACATGTCAGACATGCTGGTATGCCTTGTCACTCCCCACTCCTCCACTGTAACAAAGGTTGGGCCGACTCCCCTCTGGAGCGCCAGGCCCAAGTGGCTCGCAGAGATGTGAGGCGTGACGGAGCCCCAGTCTGAAGGCCAAGAGTGCACCCCCAGACCTCCTTTCAAAGCACCCCCTCCTTTCTCCCCTCCTCCTCCTCCTCCTGAAACCTAGTGTCCATTTAATCCTTCAATTCCATCGCTCGCCACCCAAACCCTCCAATCAACACCCCCTCTGCTCTGTCCAGAACAATCGCACACACACACACACATTCCCCTTTGCATTTTCCTCCCTTTTTCCCCCTCATTTTCCATCTCCAAAACTCACACACTCACACTCGCTACTCGCCACCTCTTGGCCCCTCACCACCCCGACCGCCCAGTCCCTCCACCCACCTCGGTTGCTTTCCAGGGGTGTGTATTTCACGCCCTGGTGGCTGGACAGGCTCTGGGTGATTTCCCAAGGTGGGGGCTGAAGGTTGGGCAGGAACCAGTGGTGTGGAGTGATGTCAGAGCCGGGACTAGGATTTGTGTGTTTGTGTGTCTGAGAGTGTGCGGTGTCACTGCATATCTCTGTGTCTGCATGTGTAGGAGTATATAGTTTGAACTCCCTTCAAAAGGCCAGCTGTACAAATGCTGCTCTGAATGAGAGAGGTGTTGAATTAACAAGCCATACGAGGCACCCTATTCTCCTGTGTTGCTCCGTACACTGACCTGGCAATAATGAGGCAGAGACACATTACAATGGTTCTTTATGGGTTATGTTATGAACATTACTGGACCAAAGGGGCTAATGTGCTGGTGTGTGGAAAGCCAGATGAAATGACAGTGCAGTGAGCCAACTGAGCGTAATGAGAATATTGTGTTTTGAATAAACCGAAATGGGGTGAATTTGCACAGGATGTGGGCCAAGGCAACGTTCCCCGCTGTGCTCTTTAGACAGTGTTCGGGGATCTTTTACAAACCAGCATGACAGTGCTTCCTCCGCTGTGGCTGGGCTCTGAAAAACAGGCTTTATTTATTTATTTACCGCTATTTACTCAGGCTAGTCTGACCGAGCGTGCTAGGCTGCCTTTTCAGAAACGCCCCGCTTCACCCACATTCAGTTACACACATTTGCACCTCTGGGAGCCAAGGTTTCCCCACTGTTGTTCACAGAGCGTTTCTACTTGACCAGCCGGGTGTTAATTGCCTTGCTCAGGGTCACTTCCACAAAAGTTACTTGGGAATGTGCTGGCGCTTTTTTTTTTTTTTTTTTGCTCTGCCCTCATGTTCCCAGCTCAGGGAATTGAAGAAACAGCCTTCCAGTCAAAAGCCCAATTCTCTGAGCTAGGTTGGCGGATGGTGCAGAAATAGGCAGACAGAGGAAAGCTTTCTGAGTAAGCTTCAGGTTTTCTGTAGCAGTCTCTGAATGACCTGCTCACCACGCTCAATAGGATTGTCATAATGTTAACTGCAGACTCAAAGCTCATTGCTTTTTCCTTTCATAAAGTGTCCACACTGGTTCATAATTTGCTAAATGTCAACGCTGTGGCTACATTCGGCTACGTGACAACCCATCATGTCTCTGGAACTTTCTTTTGTTGCTTTTGTGTGATGTAGTTCATTTATAGACAGAAATGACTTAATGCACGATTCCTGTCTGAAAACTAAACATGTTGAACAATACGTTGGCACCAGCTCCAATGCCAGACTGTGAGTATATAAGTGTGTGTGCCAGTGCCCATGTCTATAGGCGTACGGGGTGTACGTGATCAACTTCTAGGAGACTTGTCTGCCTGTCCAACACCCACCATTGTAACGCCATAAACAACATGTAAAGTCACTATTCAGGAAATTAATTTCTGTGGTTAAAACGCTGACAACCTGTCTCCTCACAGCTATTCTCTCAGAGTTTTTTTTAAAGATCCGGCTGTTTGTAGTGAAAGGAGAGATAAAAGGAAACAAGAGGAAGGGACAGACTCTGGGAATTGTTTTCCTGTTCTATTTGAATGCTTTTGCTGCTCTCCTTTGTTCTTTGTCATTCTTTTTTTTTTTTTTTTTTAGATTCAGGGTTTTTTTTTATGTTAGCTATTTATTTTAGATGAGAGGTCAGCAATGTGTCAAGTCAGAGCTTTTTCCTAAATTTCAAAAACAAGTCCACACTGACGCAAAACTTGCAGATACTTTAATTCCATTTTATTAAGTGACACCTTATTTGATTAACAATAACAACAGAGAATATGTCATTTCAGTTAATTATATTTTCTTTCAGGGAATGTTGGAAACTTAAATCCCTGGCTGCTTTGAAAAAAATATACACACACTATTTGGGAGATAAAATGACACATTTTAGACAGCAATTGTAATATTACAGTTGAATAAACTCAACCAAACCACTTCAAAACTTTTTTTCACAACTTTCTCAACTAAATCTAATACTTTAATAATCTCTAAATGTATGCTTTTATATAAACCTGTCACTTTTTTATCCACAGTGGAAAATGTTTTAATTTGTCTTCTGAACCAAAAACAGTAATAAATGTGTAATAAGAGCAATAAAAACATCAGCAAAACACAACCACTTCCAAACATGTTTCAGCCAAGTTAGATAAGATGTGGTGCTTTGGGTCAGCACAAGGTAAAGAAGAAATAGGACCCAAGTCAACATATTCATTGAAATATCACCAGTATCTGATTGGCCTGATGTCTTTGTTTGGAAGCCAAGATAATGTTTCTCTGGAATGTTTTCCTTATGCTCTCTTGATGGACAATAACAGATTGTTTCCATAAAATATGAACTCAACTTGTCTGACTGTTGTTCACCAGTTCCTTTTTTCCACCCTGGATCTTTTCTCTATCTTTCATCTTCCTGGCTTGTCCTCGCGTGTCTGTGTTTCCAAAAACTGGTGTTTGGATTTCATTTCTTTTTTAGCCTCTATATCAAAGAGGAGGCAGGTGTGGTCTGTTAAGGCAGTGTCATGTAGATGATCAAGATTTTCTTTCTGTAAACGGGAGGATCCAGGTCAGCTGTGGTCATGATGACTGCTTGTCTGAATGGGAAGTGATTTGCAGTTCACTGGAGGAGTTCAGCTGACTGAATCGAGCCTCCCTGTTCGAAAGAAAGGAAGAATGTCAAAACCAATATGAGAAATCTTTCTGACCTCATCATGGGATTAGCCAAACAACATCCTCAGCGATGTACTGTAGATATAAGAAATCAAAAAATTAAACATGTTGATTGTGTGTGATTAAACAGTGAGAGGGTGTGTGTCTGTTTTTTTTATGAAATGTTCTTCTATGAAGAAATCTCTTGCACCAAAAGAAGTGAAAGACAGCTAGAAAAACATCACATTTATGAATCTTAAAAAACTCAAAAAAGAGAGCACGGTGGAAATGACTGTTTATATACAGAATGCATAAATAAAGGGTAAACTGAAAGGAAGAAATATTAATTTCTCACACTGCAAAGTTGAAAATGAGGATCAGAAAAATCAGGTGCATGTGTGAACCAGCAGAAACAACAGAAAGCAACAGAAAGGAAGATTATTAATTACATTTATTCAAAATATTTCAGTTGATGGGTTTTAAAGCAAAACACAGATGACTTCTGAATAAAATTATGCTACTATAATTGTGACTGAAAAACCAAGACTAGTTGTACCATTAAAGGTTATGGCTGGCGATTTTCTATATTTTTCTTATTGTCAACAAATCTTGTACAGAGCCAAACAAACAATTAATTTATCTACTTACAAGTTTTGTGTGTGTGTCCAAAGCCTTGTATTCCTCTATTCCATAGACCTCTGTTGTTGTCCAAAGACTATTAAAAGCATGTCAGTGAGCCCCACTGTTGCACTGGGTAACATGTTCCTTTGCCAAGAAGATTACAATCACGTTACTTAATTTAGAAATGCTCCAAAGAGGAATTTCAGCCATCACAATTTCTTGATGTCTCTGGAGAGTATTTCCTTGTATGGCAGACGCCACTGCACATGCACGGTAATATGGTTCCATTAACAATGCTTCACTAGCTTGTTGTGCTCCATATCACAACCCTTTGACTTTGTACTAAAGTTATTTACAATCAGAAAAGCATAGAAAATCACCAGCCATATCCTTTAAACATGAACACCTTGAATACTTTAAATTCACTATAAACTTCCCCGAATAACTACATTGTGCTAAGAGGACAAATTGAACTCAGCACATTAGATTAAAAAGGTAACTGGAGTGAATCTTTGACTGTCTAATTGACTCTCAGTCAAAACAGAGAGTCGAGCTTGGAGAATGGGATATTTAAATAAAGACAGAAGTATTTTCTCTCACTTTGTCAAGCTATTCTTCTTTCACATTAGAGATGCTGCACGATGTGAAACAGCTGCTCTGCATGAAATAATAGCTTTGAAATTACTTTAAATACAAAATATTAGAACCAACAACTGTATTGTCCCTATAGTGTATATGCTCTACACTTTGAGCAATGAATCTTGATTGTGCACCTCACTCATTATTGATGGGGATCCCATATTGACAGACATACATCTGGCAGCAGACGGCAGGTTAACCTTTATAACATGGATTAATTCCTATTAACCAGGGGTAGTTGAGGTATGTGGCCTCGGGGCACATTTCCTGTTAATCGTGCAAATTTTGACTCTCCCCCAAATAATCAAAGCCTGCCTAACAGAAATCTTTTGCTTTCAAGATTAATTGGAGGCAGCTCTGTATTCTCTAACACCGCCTGGCCTGTGAACACGCTAACCAGCCACGGCAGCAGACTCATACACCTTGTGGAAGGACTCCATTCATCAGCCTGTCAGTTCAATAACATCAATAGCCCCGTGGCCAGTGGTTAATCCAGCTACTTAAAGGTCCGCAAAGCCACACCTCTCCTCTGATCACGGCAGATGTGTCCAATTCTCAGCCACCCTGGTGCGTTTACTCACTCGATTCTAATCACAGACTCTTTCTGTTTTCCCATTTCCTCGCCCAGGCTGTTGAATAGAACTGATGGAGGTGACCGAGAAAGATAATCAGGCTGAGAGACTTTGTAATAAAGGTTGTGATTGCAGCGTCATACATGTATTCTTGTATATTCTATAACAGCACTGTGGCAGTGGATGAGAACAATGCAAATTTCCACAAAAAAAACAAAACAAAACAGTGAAAAGAATCTTGACTTTGATTTCCCTCCATCTCTTTTTTTTTTTTTTCCTGAGTGGAACAGCTCTGTGTGATCTCAGGGGCTGCTCCACGATCTGTTATTCAATGTTTTCTGGTTGCCTGTCTCTCTGTATTACTCCCTGCAGACCTCACCCTACTCTGATCCTGGATCAGCAAGCTTGAACAGTGAGGATAGTCCTGAGTGTCTCTCTCTCTCTCTCTCTCTCTCTCTCTCTCTGTAGGTCTCTCTGTGGAGGAAGATTCTCTTGCACAAGATCTGTGTACTTAAACGTGTCTGTCAGTTCTTCTTGATTCCATTGATTTTCCAAAGTCTTAAGGCTTAAAGCTCCTTTTGTAGAACACACTTTTTTCCTGCTTTTGAAAGAGAGAGAGGAACACAAAACAGATTTTGTGTGTCCGTCTTGTCTGGTTAATTCACGAACATGAGAAGTGACCCTCATGTGTACGTGTGACAGACATGGGGTTGTGGCCTTGGTGAACCCTCATCCTTTGAGCTCCAGCCTTTGTCCATCCCTGCCACAAACTGCCTCTCTCTGGCTCTAACCTTGCACTGCCTGACCCGAACTCTCATCACCCTTATCCCTCCCCTTCCGCTGCATCAGATCCATGAGGTAATAAACACAACAACCAGCCTGACCTCTCCAACACGAAGCTCAGAAGATAACGCATCCCTCTGTCTGATATGACAGGAATTTCTTTTTCTCTCTTTGCCTTCTCTTTACAAGTCAGAGTGATGTAGACAAAAGTGTATTGACTTTGAAGGTTGGCTACAGAAACATCACAGGCTTTGTGCTTAAAGCTGTCCGAGGTAAAAAGCAGATCAATACTTTTCATATTCCACTGTGGTGGAGTGCTATCGACCAGAGCCTTCACGTAGCCAAGCCGCTTCACAACCAGCATGGCACATCGTTCCAAAACGTGCTATTTTAATCAGAGAGAGACACTCTATATGTCTGACAAGTCTGCTCTCGTCTCCATCTACTACATTCTTCCTATCTGTCTTCTTTTCTCTCCGTCTCTTGTCTCCTCTTCTGTCCCCTCCTCTTGTCTTCTTGAGGATTGATGGATCAGAAAAGTGGTTCCATCCACAGAATAAGAGTCTAAAGAGAAGCTGTCAGAACCAAAGTGACACAGAGCGATAGAGACATTCGCCAGAGTGCATGTGTCGTCACAAGACAGGGTGACACTTAAGAGGCTGTGTGACAATGTAAGTAGTTGCTGGTAGTGAAAAACAGGCACTTCTCCGGTTTAAAAGTGATGCTTTTCTGTCCTGTTTCTTCTTTAAGAGGCCTTATGTATGTCTATTTCATCGCTCAGACTTCATACTAGACAAACTCTCATTCTCACATTCAAATATACAGAAGCCTACATTCACACTTACCTCCAAACACCCTCCAGTAAATTGCATGCAATTTTTGGATCCTTCTTCGCTGCCCTTCACAATGTAATCCAGAAACAGTTGGAGGCCTGTGTGTTGATGACAAGCCCGAGGCCCAATCACATTCATTCCACTTAATATGATTTCACCTATCCTGCTGCTGCTGGCCAGGACCCCTACCGTCAACCTGATATAGCCGGAGTATCTGCGCCGCTTCTCTTCACCTATGAACGTCTCAACACCGTCATTGGCAGCAATAGCAGATCATCATCATCATCATGCTCATCACCACCACCAGTGCCGCCATCATGCTCACTATCATCATGTTCATCTTTACTCACCATCGCCCTATAGAGCGAGCAGTAGGTATCACTGTCAAAATGAGGGTTGGAAATATGAAAGTGGAGGGTTCTCTCTCCAGGTGGCCACAGCCTGTGAGTTTTGGTTTCTGACCCCACAGAGACACATAGATAGTGTAATTTATGTCTTTTCAGAATAGGCAAAGTATTGTAGTGCAGGAAAGCATGCATGGAAAATGATGTATAACCATGTTTCATGATATGAGGTCCGTGTAAATTGAAGGGCTGTCCTTGTGATGATGTAAATATCCTTACAGTTTCAGTCTCGGCTGATTTTGGTCCCACTGTTCTGTTCGAAATCTCATGTGTATTGACATCTAAGGTCAGCAAACAAGCCTTGTCAGAAATGCAACAGACAGAGCACTGCTGTATGCTCTGCCAAACAAACCGTGAGCTGAAGAATACAGTCTTAAATGTTGGCTGACATGGTAACTGAACTTTTAATCACATTTTGTCTTCATTACATGAAATAATGCATACGCACTAGCTTTATCCTCTGCATCATGTCCAGTATGTGCATGCATTATATCCCGTTTCCCTTGTGCGTGGATTCACAATTTGAATACATAGCACTATATATTTTCAGAAGTTGTTGCTAATTTGCCAAGCTGATGAAGTCTTTTTGAGCAAAACAATGTCATTTTTTTGCTAAATGGTCTCCTCATCTTGAGCTTTTGTCCATCAATGATAGACATATTATGTACACTGTGAAAAAGCTTGCATTGCATATACAGTGTTCAAATATGTATACTTGCACAAACACACAACTTAGAGACTCTAATCAGCAGTCAAGTATTAAAAGTGAAGATATGTCGAGTAGCACTCTTACCATGCTCAAGTGCACCTTCATACCAGTATAAGGATAGTAAATTCTGAAAAGGCCTAGCAATGCTGTATGTAAAGTAATAAATGAAATAAAAAGCGTAGGCAGATAAATCATGTCTTTATTTTTTCATTGTCATGCATAAAGATGACACATTACTGCTTGAATCCAGTGGGACAACATGATGAGGCAATTAACTGTGCTGGATACAGACTCATCTAATTATTAAAAGTTTTGTTTGCATTGGAGCTCCTCAGAGATTTAGGTGTAGGAGTTTGAGTGTTCCCAACTTGACATGCCTATTATTTAGGTCTGCTGTGGTATGGCATCCATCCAGACAGATGTTGCAGTAGGTGAAGTGAGTATTGTTTCACTGAAACTCAGTATGGTTACCTCCTGCTGTGCAGATGGTAAAACTGTGATTGTTTTGTAGATTGCAGGATGGATTATAATTTTATGTTAATAATATTGTGCCGCACTAATCCAGAAACAACATAAATCTGCTGGTGTTATGGTTGCTTTTCCCCCCTGTGAATTAGATGCAGAACCAGCTCCCTTGGTAATTCAACAGTGGACGCCAATTATCAGCTAGTGTCAACAGCTGGCATCCTTTAATCCTTAAAAGCTTGTGGGTGTTCATTTCAGCTCAACAGAAACGCCAGTAAAGCCAAATAGGGTTATATGGGTACAAACAATCCACATGTTATTGCCTGCCAAAAATAAAATATGTTCCCAATACACCAACCACATAGTCACCATAGATGCCTATTGTAGTCTAAAATACCAGTATTTTGTAACATGTAAGCAGGTTTAGTCAAATCTGAAATATGGCAAGGTAATAGAAAAATCTTTTACAGCTGTAATGACTCTACAAGTGGTCAGCAATGTCATAATGAAACTAAACTAAGATGATGTAGTGGAAATGCCCTCACCCTTTCTTTTCTCCTCTCATCTGCAGTGTTTTGCCCTGTATGTGGTGAGACGGTTTCACGGTCAGAATGGAAGAATGTGGTTTGGTGCTGTGGGTATGCTGGTGTATACGGGCTTTACTACGGTATGTGGCTCACATGGAGATAAAACAGAGAATGTATTACACCATAATAACCTGACAGTGACCTTTCATTTAAACAGTTGGTAAGGTTATGTAGCTGTTAATTCCACGATTCAGACAAATCTCATTATTACATATTAAAAGGGAATTGTTCAACACTTGAGTACTGCTTCCTTGCCGAGAGTTAGATGAGAAGATCGATGATTGATCCATGGTAAATATGGAGCTACGGCCTTAGCTGAGCTTAGCTTTGCATGAAGACTGAACATGGGGAAACAGCTAGCCTCGGTCTGTTCAAAGGTAACAAAACAACCAAACAAAATGTATTATCAAAGTGCCATTTTCATTGTTCACTAACACTTGTTTTGGGTTGTTCAATACTGATACTCAGCAATTAAAAGTTGGTCCATCAAAGTGTCAATTAATTCCCTATTTGCTGTATCTCTACAGACTATGTAACTCTACCCTGACCCCTGACCCTAACGCAATACACACTCTGAATATCTTTAGGCTGCTTTCCATGCTATTGTAACATCCAAAAATCTGGGGGATTTTTAGACATTATCTTGTAGTCACTTGACAGTAAGCTGGTTATCACATTGGACTTTCTAAATCAAGTGTGACGATTAAATTTCACACTGTCATTTGCTTTTCTCAGGAACTTTATCAGTGAGGCATGTGGCGTGCATCACTGTGCTGTGGGCGTGAAGATGTACTGCTCCTGTAGAGGAGTCTCTTCATCTTAGAGATAAAGAGTGTTTATCAGCATCTCCACTTTTACTCCTCAAAAGCTCTCCCTGAGCACACGAAAATCATAAATAAAGAACAGGATATTTGTTTGACCTGCATCCCTAGATTATCTTTATATATACAAAGTCACATTCTTCATACATGGAGTGTGCTTGGTGAATAATCTCTGATTGTCAGTCTAATAAATACTGTATATATTGGACATGTAATGAATGTATAATGGGCTATTGTGCAAACAGGAAGAGCATAACAGTATTTGAAATGTGTTTGAAGGCAAATAAACCATATGAACAGCATGTATATCACAAATATTTAATTATTCTGTTAATTTTTGGTACTTCTGGCTCATTGTAGGCATGCATTGTAGTTCTTGGTGGTACTGTATATTGCATTTCTGCTTCTCTTTTTTAAAGTAATTCTTCTACTGCTGCTCCTGTCTACTCTGTTCAAGTGAGGCCAAGTTTTTGAAGAGTATGTATTTGAAATTGTATTCCCTCTTTTGCTCGACCTAAGGTTTTCCCTTTTGATTCTAGATTAAAAAATGTTTTTTGGAGTTTTTTTTTTTAAAAAGGGTGCAAGGATAGAAAGTGTAACATGCTGTACAGATTGTAAATCCATTTTAGAAAAACTTGTGATTTTGAACTATATAAATAAATCGTCTCATGATGATGGCACTCACAGATAAGTGCTGACTTCCTGCTTTTTTTGGCTACGGAAAGGAGTCACAAGCTTGCACAGGCAGCCATGAGGTTGATTATCTTGCAGCTCCATTGCCACGCTCCATACGGAAACATCACTGTGTCTCTTCTTTGTGTGCCGTTGCGAGGCAGGCAGGATCCTGGCACAGCCTGTGGACTTCCACTGTGAGCTTTCTATGGTCAGCTTGAATGGTGCACTGATGAAAAATGAAGATCACTTCAGGCCCCACTGTTCTTTTCAGACCTTGCTCTTGGGAACCACAATTATTATAAAAAAGTTTTTTTTTAATGTCTTGTGACCCAGACTGATTTTTATGCCAATTTCTATGCTAATCTGTGAAAATGTATCCTTTCAGGATACATAGCAACCTGTTCATTGCAGGCACTGCTTTATTCAGACATTCTTAAATTATGACTTCAAAGAAGTAAGAGCTCAGAATAGGTTTGAGCATACAGCATATGTTTGGAGTTTTTTGATCATATATACCTAAAGGACGTCTGGAGATTAAACATTTGCATTCCTCCCATACCGTCCTACAACTCTCAGTCCCACATTGTATTAACCCATGTAACCTGCTGTGTGTCTGCTCGTGTTTCAGGACTCTGCTTGAGGATTTCTGTCTCTACTCTGAGAGGCGAGGAGAGCACGAAAAAACATCTGTGATAGAACATTCATTCTCATGTGCACCACATGTACACATCAATGTACGTACATGCGGGTACACAGAAATGCGGGGACATGGAGCATAGACCTTGGCCAGAACTGATCATTAATGCAGCCTCACAGAAACAGGCCGGATCCAATGCTCAGCTCAGCACACACCTGAAATCGACTGTACATGTCTGTCAGACTTTTATCACCTGCCACCGCACCCAAAGTTTGAACTTGTTCTTCCACTCTTATCCTTCCCTCAACTCCCAGTCAATATGTTTGTTTTGGGAAAATATGTGGGAGGCTGAGAGAGTGAAAAGGAGAGAAAGTCAACAGGAACAAATCTCTATTGCCTGTTTCAATATAATGGTCATCAAACTCAGAGGAGGGGGTAAAGCATCTGTTTGTGGGTACATGAGTATATCATGAGTGTTTATGTGGGTGTGTGGTTTGATATATGTTAGTAAGTGGTGGTGTATTTCTGATGTACTGCGTCTCTGCCTGCAGTGAAAGCCGATAGTGTCCTGTGGTTAAATCATTTTACTCAGTGGAGAGTATTGGAAGAAACACCAAAGCTACAGTTAAGACTTTAACTCACTGCCAAGACCTCACATGTGACCTAAGATTGGTCAGAAACTCAGAGAGAATACAAGTGGGAAAAGATTTCAGGCTGCAGTCTAAACCAAAAGCTCAAGTGGTCGACTGCTCACACATGCATGAGAACAATAGTTGTGTGTAAGTGCATGAATACAATATACTGTATATTACATGCCCTTTCTAATAGCTCTTTTCAGCTGGAGGAACTTTTCCAGGAACCGTTTAAGAAGCTCACCCGTGTTTCAGTCAGAGATATCAAGGTCTATATTTAGTACCTGGGGTTTAAGTCCCTGCTCCAGGGGTAGAACTCAATGGCCACCAGTATCAATATTAGGATAATGGTGGTGGACGAGGGGTGGACATTTCTTGTAATGTTTACTGAGAGAGAAGTTCAAACCCTGCTTGCTTTCTCACCTCCACACACCTTACCAATTGCTGTGTGGAGTGAGCGAAAATGTCTGATTGTCTATTTTAGAAATTATCAGATGCAGTCCCCAATTCTGACATCAGAAAGGTGTAGGGCAATGGGTTTCAGATGCCATTCGACAAGCACTTCTGCTGGAGTATACTGGTACCTTGAGAAGAACTAAATTTATTAAGTGATTCAATTTGGTTAAAGCAGAAATAAATAATCATAAAATAGCCAGCACATTGTAGCTATTTTTTTTGAAGATGGGTGTTCTGGCTTTTTTCAGTCTCCCTTTCCAACTCTGCATGTCTCCTTTGTGATATCCTAACATCACAGTAATGAAAAACTGCAGAGAACAGAATGATTTGCTGTGTACAATGTGAATGTAATTGTATCTCAAAGATGTAGTTTTTTAAAATAAATTATTGGTCTGTTTGACTATCCATGTGGTTCTTTAAAAGCATTGGAATAGGGACTTCTAGTTCTTGAGTTTAGTTCCTTGGACTATTTGGTCAAAAGGGGCTGAGATGGTGCATGTGTGTTATGCCAAAGGAAATTATGGTTTTATCCTTGTGTGTGTGTTATTTTCTGTTGAGATATGTGTGTGTGTGTGTGTGTGTGTGTGTATGTAAGTAAGTGTGTAAGTGAGTAAAAGAGCGATGTGATTCAATCTTGACAAGTAAAGGCAGTTAAGCAGGGGGGGAGCACACATGAAGAGAGAGGAGATGTCTGACCGGGGAGGGCAATGTGAAAGTGTGGACGGAAAGAGCTGAAAATGTCACAGTGAAGAAGAAAGAATGTTTAGGCGGTGAGGGATGAGAACAGAAATGCAATCTGGGCCCAGACAGAGGTGTAACAGACCAATTTGTTTGTGGTGTAATGGAGAGAAGATGGGTTGGCCTGGGTGATAAGTTGGCCAGGTCTAGGCCAGACTGGACTGGGAGGATAAGAGGGGTTCTGAGGTCTGTGTGAAAAACATTCAGATAGACAAATATGTGGTGCAGTAGGGAAAGAAAGGTGAGTTAACAGAAAAACAAAAAAAGGGCAGATGTGACATTTCAGCAATAAAAAGCAGCTGGCTTATTTATGAAGCTGTTTTTAAGTCTTTGGGGGGAAATTCAAGTCGAGACTTAAAGTATTTGATACAATTCCAAGTCAAGTCTTAAGTTTTTCAAAGCAAGTCAGGTCACATGGGGTTACATCCGGCCACAGCCAAAATAAAACAATGCAATTCCCATGTGGGCGCACCTCTCACAGTGATATAGGTATAATGGTGCTGTGCATTGCCAGTTGAATGGCAGGCATAGTCAGTTGCCTTGGCACACTGACCCCTGGCTACAGAGATTAGCCACTTTTGTTTTGTTTCATTTTTTGGCAATGAGAGTCTGAGTTGTGAGGGAGGTCGAGTGAACATTTTGAGACATGATCATAAAGGCTCAATGTATAAATATATAAAATGAAATATGAAACATCTATAGACTCCCATATGCAGACATTTTAATTTAATTTGTTGCACAGAATTCTAGCCACAAAACAACTGATACATATACAGCATTCAAACAATCTTCAATGTGCAGATTTTGTAACAATGACAAAGAATTATTATCTTACATAGTTTGCTTCTACCCTTCAGTGGCACTTTTCTGGACCAAAATTCAAATATGGCCAAAAGAATATAGTATAAAGGCAGAGCGGGACATGTAGACTGTACTTATGGATGATCTAAAATGTATAAACCCAGCGGTGGTGAGCATGATCATCCTCCTTGGGAAAATCATTATTTTTAATACAAACATGGAGAATCACTTAAAAAAATCATTAAAAAGATTAAAAAATGTAAACCTGTCATAAAAGATCACTGGACAGTGGAAATATTAATTGCACAAACCAATGACGAGTACAAGGCAAATGCTGATAGATGGGAAAAATTTAAGCTGATGGGCTCAACAGAAATATTTTACATACTTAAATGCACTTTGGTAGAGACTTACTCCTCTTTTCTTCACCATCACTCAGGCATCAAATATCAATTATTGAAATATTTCAGGTTTAGCTCTATTATTACAGTAGTTAACTTAGTTTTCACAACTTAAATCTGACTCAAATCCAAATCTCATGTCTATGGCTTGGCTCATTTATTGAATAGAATTTTGTGTGTGAGCAGAATTGGCTCTGTAGAAGTTCACTTTGAAATCACTGGTTTAACAGAAAAGGAAACATAGCAGCTCAGAGCTTATTTTCTTTACAGCAGTGCTGATGTACTGGAGTTCTGAGAGTACAAAGAAAAGAGGCTACATTTTTGGACCCTAAACATGACAGATGTTTTGTGTTCAAATAAACAAAAATGTTTGGAATTCCAGGTGTCAGTTTTCTGTAGCCAGGCTCAGTTTTTGTTATATTTGGATTACAGCTATATGCTTTCCAGCAGTACTGCTACAGGCAAACTAGATTGGCAGCTGGTGTCACTGGGAAGGGAAGGAGAGAAGGAGCAGAGGGTCAGACTACGAGGTCAGGAGTTGACCCACCAGGAGAGGACGAAGGGAAGAGGAAGGGAGGAGAAGGGGAAAGTGATATGGGAGGAAGGGACCTGGAGCACTGACACATGGAGATGGAAGAGAAAAAGGGAAGGGAGGGAGGAGAGGATGAGGGCAGAAAGGTGACACGCTCAGACAGAGAGAGCGAGCGAGAGGGACGGGGGGAGAGATGGAGAAAAGGATGAGGGGAGTATGGGATGCTGCTGATCCTCTGGTTTGACCTTGCAGACGGTCTGCGGCCTCAGCCTGTGTGTGTATTTGCGAGTGCACACAGCCTTATGGGCTCTTGTGCGTGTATGAGAGAGAGTGTTTTTATGTCCAGTACGAGCAAGCTGTGGTTTAATTGCCAGTCAGGGTCAGGGCAACATGAACACACACAAACAACTCCATCCGTTACACCACAGAAAAATCTTTCATCTTTCTAATCTTCGGCTACAATCAACAAATCAATGGCCAAAACATTCTGCTTGGATGATTGGTCAACGTGGCTGTGAAAGGGTTCAGCTATGTTTCTATGGTAAAACTACCACATGCTTTGATAGGCTGTAAAGGAAAAAGAAACATTTTTTTGACCGTCTCTAAACTCTTAGGTTTCAGGTAGCACATCTGCTCTGTATAGTTTGTTTTTTGAAGTTTGTTGAGCAGCAGTACTCTCTAAAAGATGAGCATACAACATGAGTCAGAATTGAACTCTGGATCTGCGAAGATAAATGGTCACTCTATAAAAGTCCTGTTGAAAGCCAAAACCCATGTGAAATAGAAAACAAGTTACCGTATATGGACAGTGGAAAGAGAAACATAATTCCTTTCACCTGGAAGATGGTGGCAGGCAGTAAAGTCAAGTCAAGGCTTCAAAGCTTCCCTTCAGGAACCTGTGGCTGATCTTGCAAATGTTATGTCTATGTTTTTCTGTCAGCTTTATGTCAGCTATCATTTCATCGTCAACAAGTCTTCTAAATGAAATGACGAAATACGTTGACTGTAACTGCCCTGTAGAACAGGGGAGTGTTTTCTGATATGATGCCCCTATAGGCAGGACTTCATTGGTCTGTGCCCTCCATAACTGTTGCAACTGACTATTGGAAAATAAATCTGTTTTCTGATGTGAGAATCCAATTGGCAAGGTTTCATTAGGTTTAGGCACAAACACAACTTGGTTAGGGTTAGGGAAAGATTATGGTTAGGGTTTAAATAGGTACTTAAGTTTAGCAAAACATCAATCATGATTTGGGTTAAAATGATTACTTTGTTAAGGTTTGGGGGCCTTCGTCGTCATATAGTTATATTATAATCACATGGCTAAGGTCAAGGAACAACTGCAGTCATTGTTGAAAGAAACCAATATTGACTGTTGGTTGGAAATGGGAAATGAACAGCTGTTTCCTGTGTTTAAATCAGTCTTCCAACATTTTGTTGACCCATCCAACCACCCCTACCTTCTCCCTCTGCAGACTTTGTCACTCTATAATAATGTCACTTGATTTCCTCTTTTGCTCCCAATGGACAAAAATCATAATTACCATGCCAGAGGGTATTGTCATTTGAATGTTAACATATACAGTTTTGGGTTTCTGACAATCTTCTAGAGGGGGGGGGGGGGGGGGGGGCAGTCTCTTCATTGTATATATGTTACTAAATTAGAAGTTGTGGGTTTGAGTCTGCTTTAGTAGATCTTAAGAAGTTGTTAATGAATTGATTTTGGTCCAGATTTTCTGTAGCTCTTCTCCAGGTGTGGCCAAATTGTCCATTGAAGAGGTATTCCTGATTAATTAAACCACTAGCTGAAAAGACACAGCAAGAGGAGGATACACCAGTCAAATGGATTTTTCTTCAACCTGGCAACACAAAATTTGCCACTACAGATCTAAAGCACATTAACAATTTAAGACATCAGTTACGACTTCTAAACATTTTATATTGTATGCATTGTTAGAATGTGATAACCATATGTCTTTCAAGCTGCAATCATACAGCCTGACTCCCCATCTACAAAATTTCACAGAAAAGCTGGTATGTGTACCTTCTTAGTGTTTAGTAGGATCAAAGTTTAAAGGGATTGTCCCATTCCCTACATCTGCTGAAATACAAGATGAGGAAAATCCCCTTTAACCAAAATGTTATCCTTTGGCTGCTGTTGACTTTATAATTATTGAAAACTAACATTAAAATAATCACAGCCCACTTCAAGTTTACACTGAGACATATCTTTTCTTTACTTAGCCTTTTTTTCTTCTTCTTATGCTATGTGGAAAAATAAATGTTGGTGATTGTTTCTAAATCTTGTATCTGCAGTGTTTAGCCTCAGAATATTGCCATGGCCACCGCCACGCTGCAACGTATCGACCATTGTTTGATTAATGACGGTGGCGATCTCTGCTGCAATCATCTCTCATCCTCTGGTAATCACGGTCTCACTTGCCCATCTGTCTGCTCTACTTTCAAATCACACCATCTACCTGCCAACCTGTCTGCAACCAGAGCCCCAGTAATGATCCAATCTGCCCTTGTTTCTTGGTGTAAAAATAGTCAGATACATAATTAACATCATCGCTCATAACAGCTCCAATAACTGACTGTCTTTTGGGGGGATGAAGGATGAGGGTCTGGCTCATCTGAAGGCAGAATGTTGTTAGTCCAAAAACTACTCAATCATCCCGTCTTTACACTTCCTGCATGGCAATTGGAAGATTGCCAAACACTGCTGCAGTTCTTTATTTGCACTCAATTTAGATGGTTTGGCGCCCAGGCTGTTGTGTATGTGTGTATATGTGTGTATTGTGTCTCTAGTCTCTTCTGTCTCTCTTATCTCTTTCTTAGTCACTCCTATCCTGTCTTACGTTCTCTATTTCCTTTACTTCTCTTCTCCCATTTGTCTCTCTTCTGCCATTTTTTTTGGTTTCTCTTCCATCTATGGATTCAAGACAGATTTCTCCTTATCTCTCTTTCTTTTGTCTTCTCAAACTCTCTACCTCCTCTTACCTCTTCATCACTCTCCCTCCCTCTCTCCGCCTCTTATTTCATCTCTTCTTCTGCCTCTTGAATCATGGTTTTACTTGACAGTCTTAGCTGGCTGTTAGTCTGTCTAGGGTGAGGGGTTATGGAGTTCAATGTGCTTTAACCGAGCCAGCTCAGGTCCTTGCTGTAGAGGCTGTCTAGTCTGGTTTCCACCACCAGGCTAAGAACAGGTAGCTTAAGATGGACTCATTATTTATCACACAGCCAGTGGTGGCCTTCCCATGCACACGCTCACAGACACAGACACACACATAGGATGAAGTTATTTAACTGGACAATGACATGACTGACTCATTAAAATGTGAAAACTCAGGCTCTGAATCCATCATTAGAGCCATAGTTGAGATTAAAAGAACGTATAACTTATTCTGCACGAAGTTGTGTATTTTTTAACATGTGAGAGGAATTCTAGCTCTGTGGTCGGCATGCTTGTGAAAGTGAAATAAAAGGTAGCAGCCAGTCTTCGCTGACTTCTGTCTTCTCTAAACTTAAGGCTGCGACTTCTTAATGAAGCTGAGAAAGCCGAGTTACATTGCAGAATGACTTTCTGTGTATTCTTTTGTCACTGTGACACACTGCAAAGTTCATATTCCAAATGTACTGTATTTCGCTTATATCTCTTACGGGTAAAGCTTTTTCATGATGTTATTTTTGTGCTCTTGTGGAGCCCTAAACCCAAACCATTGTTTAAGCAGAGCTGCTTAGGGCAATAGATCACATCCAGGGTGCTTTTTAAAATGTTTTATATTTGTTTGGTTCTACTGATTTTGGAGGAAATATAATTGTTGCCAGGATCATGCTTTCTGGCAGTGTTTTTTCCATTCCAGGAAGTTAGATATGCTTAACACGGAGAGAAGGTCAGGGTAAATGGTGGGGCATACAAAGTCCTGCATCCCGTGTTTTGTTAGGTTTGAGGATCCTGAAGGGAGAGATTGTGGTTATTGGTATTATGGTTAAAAATTAAAATGGCAGTGCATCCTGTTTTGAGCTTCAAGTCATTTGTACATTTTTCATTATTTTGCCAAGAGCTTTGATTTCCTGAAACATTACTATGACACTGTTAATCACAGTGTAGCTGCCAGGAGAATATATTGAAGAAAAAGAAGAAATAAATTCTTGGGGCAGCCTAAGCAGATGCCGATATGGCTATGCCACTGACTGCCACCACATTCAGCTCACCCAATGTTAGCACTTCTGTGATTCTGTTTGTTTATACCTTGTTGCCAATAGAATTGACTGGTCACGCTGGGCAATGGATTCTAGTAAATCAGTGGTGTTTTCAGTCTCTTGTTAAAAATGTCTGAGCTAAGCCTTGGGCCTGGCAAGACCTGCTTGGCTCTTCTGTTGAATAGCTGCCTGTCTCTGTGTCTGTCTCTCTCCCTTTATGCTCCTCTACCAAACCACCACAGCCGACTCTGCCATCTGATAGTAGTCCTGTAAGTTCAGCAGAGCTCCAGCTATGAGAGAAACTTCCCAGAACAAAGAATGGAGCAGTGACCTGGCATTCCACTGCGGAGGAGCAACTGCCAAGCTCCCTGATTGAAACCTCCCCTCAGCCAGCTCCCCCTCCCTACATCATTCTTCCCTCTACCCCACTCTTTCACCCCTCCCACCCTGTCTCCCCCCCACTCCACCTGACTGCCACAGGGACACATAGAGAGGTATAGAGAGCCACTGAGCGTGAGAGAGGAATAGAGTAGGCGAGCTCTCGATCAGAATGCGAGCGGTGCTTGACTCTCCCAAGCACACAAACAAACCTGTCTGCTGGAGAGTTTGGCACACATTGACCTGACCTTATGGTCCAGAGTTCATATGCACTTTGACAAACTGCAGCTCCAAAGTTTCTCTTCACCTCTTAAGTGTGTGGCACAGAATATCAATAAGGATCAAGAGTGACGTGCCATCAGAGTCCCACTGAGAGTTTTTCGAAGACCTATAATGACAGAGGGGTCATAATGGAGAAAATTATGTGTGCACTCATAATGTCATTTTGCTGCTGTCACCAACAATAATGATGTTGTTATTGAAATACACTTGAAGGCCATTTTACACACACACTGGATTCACACTCTTTCTACCTGGATTATATCAGTGCAGCATTTTCACAAGAGAAGGCCATTGAAACCTGTTGACCTGCTGCTGATTTGTTCTACTTTCTTTTGTTTATAAGAGAACTTGAATGTATTCTAACCTTTTTTGATACAGATATGCAAATCTTTCCAGTTCAGTCAAGACACTCATGTTAAGGTTTGAACCATTTATTGCAGCAATAGGCATTTTAGTTTTAGCTGCTCATGTGATGCTTGGGAACAAATCTGCCCCCCCCCCCCCCCCCCCCTCCCGCCCACCCCTCAGTACTCAGTAGAGCCTGAGATACACAACACTTAATGAGCACATATTTAAAAAAAATTTCAAAATTCACATAGAACTAAAAGCACATACAAGGGGACGCTGGGGAGGTCGAGGGAGTTACCTTTCTGAAAGCAGGCAGCAGTGTAGCAGTGAGGATGCAGAGCTCAGCTTGTGAGGGTTAGGTCATGGACATGCATGATTGGAGGGTGTATGGAACATGTGACTATAAAATGACTTCTGTGCCTTTTGTGGATTCCAATTTGTAATCAGTTGTTGGAGAAAGTCGATTCCAATCTGGAATCCTTAACAATTGGAAAGATTCCAGTTCGGAATCTGCAACATTCCAATTTGTCCAGTTTAGCATTCCAATTCCAATTTGGAATCCACAAACCTGCCACCAGACAGAATGTTGATATTGGATGATTCTGCAAAACCCCACATTATATTCAGTGATAACATTGAAGGAATGGAATGGGAATGAGAGCTACAATGTGGTTAAGGTCAGGGATAGATTGTGGTTACGTGTAAAAACGCCAAAAAAAAAAACCCCAAACCCCCCCCAAAAAACAAACAAACAAAAACCCAACATTGGTCTGTGACAGGACACACACTCTGGCCTTTGCATGAAAGATACTCGCTACATGCACATCCACCATCCTGACCTCCATTCCCTTTACTTTCTGCCTCGCTAAATAAAGGGCTCTCTACTATCTATATTGGCACTGATTGTTGTTTAAATTAGGGAGTTAACATGAATGCAGAAGCTTTATTTAATAGACTTTGGCATTGACCCCTTCCATTAGATGGATGCATAGTGATAGAGCCCCCAAGATCCCCCAAGGGTGCTGCAGATGGAGCCACGACACTCGTGGCGGTGTGGTAGTTGAAGGGTGAAGCGGTATAGACTGCAATGGCAGCAGAGACAAAACAGGTAAGGTGGTTTATATATTCTTCAGCTAAGATGATCATTGGAGGATAGGAATGCCTGTGCACAGAATTGGGTGAAATAACTGGAAAATAGTTGAGAGTGGAGTTCAGGGTGATGACGAAGTAGGCTGACAGTTGTTGTCTGGCTTGAACTTGCGCTAAAAGCAGGAGGTCTGCAGGAATGAATCCAGTGTATTGTGCTTCACCATATTGACTGCTCTAGATCTATTTCTCATATTGTCTTGTTGTCTGTTTCAGAGAGTCTTGGAGCTGGATGCTGTTGCAATTCAGTTTATATTTTTATTGATGAGGCTGGCTTTAACCTAGCCAAAAGAAGGGGATGGGGACGGAACATTATTCGCCACCGTGCCATTGGGAATATCCCTGGAAAGCCTGGTGGGAATATCATACCAAGTATGCGCGCAGCCATTAGCCAGAAAGTCATCCTCCATCGCCATGCCAATCTTGGTCCCTACAACACCGCCCATCTCATCACACTTCCTGGCCACTACATGGCATCCTCATTCCAGCCGAGCAGAGGGGTGGTCCACAATCGGCTCATTAACCACCCACAATTTATTGTTCTATACCTTACACCATATTCCCCATTCCTAAACCCAATTGAAGAGTTTTTTCTCAACGTGGTGATGGAAGGTGTATGAATGCAATCCCTTCGCACGCATGCCTCTTCTCCAGGCAATGGAGGACGCATGTGGAGACACTGATGTGGGGGCTTTCAGCAGCTGGATCCATCATTCCAGAAGATTCTTTCCCTTCTTTTTAGCCAGGGAGAACATCACTTGTGATGTAGATGAGGTGCTGTGGTCAGACCATAATAGGAGGCAGGATGCAGTCTAAATTCTTTTTTCTTACATTTGTTTTTGTCTTGTTGTGTTTACAGTTTTGAAAAAATTAGCCACCATTATATATATATATATATATATATATATATATATATATATATATATACATATTTATTACTACTGCATGTTACTGCATGTTTTTTTCTGTTTTTCTCCTATTGGGTATGTAAAGTGTTACACACAAAATACAAGTGTTCCAAAATACTGCATTTTGGAAAAAAATAAAAATATTTTTGTTACTGTATTGCATGTGTGTGTGTTTATTTATATATATTTAAGTAGGTATGTAACAATCTTTTACAACCAGCTACAGTGTAACACTGAAAATGCAAAAGGCATAAACATACTGATAAGATATTCATAGCAGTGTTTTGTGTTGAGCACATCAGTGTGTTGCTGGGTGGTAGAAAGATCTATTCAAATGATGGCATATGTGTGTCATTTTGATGCAAAAAACATTTTGGAAAGAGATAAAACAGTTTTGAAAGCAGTGCTTGCTTTTGCTTGAGATTTGTAGAGTTTTGCATTTTGTGTTTGTGGTTTTGTGTTTAGAGTTATGAGAAAATGAGCCAAAGATTCAGAAAACATGTGTAAACAATTGTGGAAAAACTGTACTCACAGTATGTCACCAAGCACAGTGACAGGTACACAGAGACCAATTACTTTTTCTAAAATGCATACTTAATAACCTGGCAGTGGCCCAAAACTGAAAAAAACATCCCAAACCAGACCTGAGAACTATAATACATTGTTGGGACTCCTCAGTTCTGAGATTGATGGAAAAAGAAGAGAATGGCAGAGTTTCTAGGGAATATTAGATCAATCTCTCTTATGAGCCACTGCAAAATATATTGAAATATGTCTCTGTCCTTTGTCACTTGCTCATTGTCTCTCTTGAAGGTAGTCATCCTCACAGCATATCCTTCCTAAGATGACTCTTAGATGACGTTTTCCTTGAACTCATTTTGTGTCCAACATTTGATTATTGATTATTTGTCAACACAACATTATCATTGAACACAGCTCAAACAAGGAAACTACGTGAAAGTCAAAGTTTCTGATGTGTGCATCACTTTGATTTACACAAAAGATAAATGTTGCCTGCAACGTCCTAAACTTGCTCTTTAGTTGTTCCTAGAAGTTGACTTGGTGTAGCAGATAGTTTTCATCAGGTTTTATGTTGCAGTTGGGTGGAAACAGGCTCTCCCTTTAATTAGAAAAACAGTCTCTTCCAGAGAGGTGACACTGCTCTCTTTCACTGGAGAGGAAGTATGGCATATGGATACTAAGCTACAGTACCTGGTGCAAATGTGTGTGGGTGTTCAGATGTGTTACAGTTTGTCTGTGGGTGTTTGTCACTCTAACAAACAAAACGGTTTAAGACCATCTGCCTTGTTAATGGGGGAGCGTGGTGCCAGTAGATGCTTTGATAGCAACCTTTGAAACTATGGACATCTGTGTGTGGTGTGTGTTTGTGTGTGTGTTGCTGGGAGAGATGGCTCCATCTGTTTGTATTGTTTCTTTCCTTGATTGCTCTGCTTCCAGCAAACTTGTATTCTGGGACTGTTTTATTTTGGAACACACACCCACGCATGCATACCTGTGAGGATGCATGTGCATGCATGCACAAACATACACACACACAGATACACATTGAGAACTGAGTGACATAGCCTAGTCAGTACAGATGTGTACTTGGAAATAGAACACAAGTAGAAAACTTTTGAAAGGCAAGTGATTGTTATTGTTCAAAAGAGTCTTTGTCTCTTCTCTAAACCGCTGAAAATGTGTGGATGATGGAAGATTTTCTTTACTCCAAAATAGCATGTGTTGCCCTGAGGCCAAATGTTAAACAATATGGCTTTAAAAAAAATAAATATTATAGCCGAGTCGTTGCTCAATCTTCAAGCAAGATTTAACATTTTTAATTTACTCCTTTATCCTGTTGCTTTCACTCTTACGCAGGCTTCATATTTATACTATTTCCTTGTTTTGTGTGTGTCATGTCCTGTGATGTCAGTGCGTGCATGTATGAAGCGGCCCAGCGTCAGGCTCCTGGGACCTGAGAGACATAAGGCAGAGACAGGGGCAAAAGGTTAATAAACACACATATGCCCACACACACATTCATACACACAGAAATGTTAAAACACTCACCAGACACCAGACATATGCATTCATATGTTGCTATTAGGGGTTCAAGCCCAAAGGCCTGAAACACGATTGTTTTTATGCTGGTTTATTATGTTATCTTCGCTCTTTATTTTTCTTTATTTCGCTGTTTTTTGGCGTCTCTGTCTACTTCTGCACTGTTTGTCGCATAAACTTTGTTTCAACCATAGACTGTAAAAAATATGGACATAGTCACTGTGACATCACCCACTAGTTTGTGAACTGCTGTTTTGAAGCCTCGAGTGTAGCGATTTGACCATCGCCATCTTGGATTTGGCTGTCGCTATGTTTGATTTTTGGAGCCAGGAGTGACCATATTTGGATGAGAGAGTGGAGCTGACCATAGTGTTAGCTGCTAGCTTGGTTAGCACGGTGCATTTACAATCTATGGTTAACAGTGATAATGCTAACGCTAATGCTAATTTCCGCTAGCAAAAAACAGGCCCTTACCATTAAAACAAAATGTACTCACCGGTAAAACTGATCATCCGACTCATTGATGAGTCTTTTATTACAACCAGATACTGAACAAGGCTTTTTTAGGCCACCACAATGTTACAATTAACTTTAGCGCATTGAAAACACACTGTGGAATAACAGCAGCTACTCCTATACGCAATTGTTACTAGGGATGTGCAGAGGGCCCAGTATTTGTATTTGTATCTGTATTTGTTGAGGCAGCAAAATTATTTGTATTTGTATTTGTATTTGAATAAAAGTGGAAAGAGGTTTAAAAATCCTGTTTTTGTTTTTATTACACTTTTAGTTTTAGAAAATTAAAGTGTTACAATAAGTGTTCATGAAGTGATCCCTTGGGAGCACTTCATTTGTGTCTTTAGTTCAGCTTTATCTCTGGGGAACACCCCCAACTCCAGGAGTGTGCGTCATGTAGCAGGTGGATGTGACTCCCCTTGTTGAGATCTGCTGGTAGACATAACAGAGGAGCAGAGGAGAGAGACTGAGATAGCGATGTAACCGACCTGTGCGCTGATATTTAACAGGTTTTTAAAAAATATCATATCATATCAAAAAATATTTGTATGAAATAAATATTCATAAAAAATTCACTATTTGTGCTTTGCCAAATAACGTATTTGTATTTGGGCACACCCTTAATGGTTACATTACGTAAGCAACATTGTCACCTTGGTAGCGACTTGTCAATCACAACGTAGCCACGCCCTAAAACACACGCTGCTTGATCATCTATTTTACTCTAAATGGGACCATAATTTACAAAATGAACATCATCCTGTATTGAAGAAGACTTGAAACTAGCAATTGAGACCATAAACTCATTAGGAAACAGTTTACTGAGGTAATAAATCAAGAGAGAAGTAGGGTCATTTTCTCATAGACTTCCATACAATCGGACTTATTTTTGCAGCCAGTGGAGTCGCCCCCTGATGGCCATTAGATAGAATGCAGGTTTTTGGCACTTTGCTGCTTGGTTTCAACGTCAAAATGTACATCTTCTTCAGGAGATGTGTGCTATCACTTTTTTTTATTTTTACATATTTCAGTGATTTTATATAATTGTTTGAAGTATTAAAATTTATAATGGCAGTCTATGGGAGGAATTGTTGAACTGAGTTAGAACCTTTGTCACTTTGAGATTCAACTGCTTGGACATCCCTTATCCTACAGACCTAGTTCAAACTTTAAACTGTTCACAAAACTTTGAATTTCAAAGTTATTATACTAAATTGTGATACCTTTTGTACTTTTGGTGCAATTTAAGTCTAAAGTGAGGGCTTTTACAGCAGTTTTCAGGTCTCACTAGTGTGTCATGTGATCAGGCAGAGCAGAGATATTTTCAGACAAGAAAAAAAAATTCTAAACACATCTCGCTCTCACAGTTTTAACTCCTCAAGCACATGTCATACCTTAAAATGTCATACCTTCTCTCTCTCACAATGTAAATACATTTCCTGTAGGACCTACGGTTTTTGAGATCTAAACCTTAATTGATAGGGAGTCAATACTCTCACTGACAATACAGTCTGAAGGCTGTCAGTTTCCTCTCACTCCCGCACAGATTCTCTCTTACTTCAAACACTTTGTACACATGTTATATATCCTCATGCTCTGCAAGTCCTCCTGCCACTAATGATGTACAAATTTCTGACCTAGAAGCTTTGTTTTAGGCAAATCAATATTTGCTCAACAAAATGTGATTTTTTTTCTCTGTGTATCAGGGATCCCTGGCTGGCTCAGTGGTTAAGCCCTGGTAAAGGTCCACTTCCCCTGTTCGATTGCAAGGTTCTGGGTTTGATACCAGCTCATGAGAGTGCTCTTTATAACACTGCTCTTATGAGAACAAAGTCACTTTAGATGTTCATCATGTACCATCATTCAGTGCGACTCCAGCCATCTTTAATGTTATTAATATTTAGATTGATATGCATGTTAAAAAACAGTCATCTTTTGTCATCAAGTAACAGTATATTTGAATAGTCCAGTGGTTTAAGAGCTTCCCACTTCTGTGCCCCTTTTAGATCCAAAGGTTCTGGTTCAGAGAAGAAAGTTCAAACCCACCTAAGGGCAGCACGCAGTAGAGTTGAAGGTGGAAAAAAATGCGGACGTGCTGCCAATCTGTTGACTGAGACTGGCTGCAGCAGCTAACAGCTTCCAGCTCTCATGTCTGATGTGGATAGATTCCAGATAATCCATAATAAGATAATATCCATATAAGACACATTTTTGACATCTCCTCCTAAATCGTAGGTACGATTGCTATTGCTAATTTCCAGTGGATCATTATTGGAACAAGCTTATCAAAAATTGCGTAAAGCTTGTTGATATCTTATCTAGTTTTCAAGATATTGACCAATGAACTTCAAAAGGGCATGGCTCAGCACATAAATAGCCCAGAGTCAACAGCCGTTGGACCAATCATCACACAACTTGCAGGAAATATTTCATAACAATGTTGAACCACTTGTGATATCACTCAATAAGGGATACCACCAGTTCCAAACACATGCATAGGCCTGGCGCAAATTTGGCCATAAATCAATGACAGTTTGTCCAAACGTCACCAAACTTGGTGGATAGTTTTAATTAAGTTGTTGAAGCTTTCAACTTGTACGGGCTGTGTTGGCTTCAACCCTGGAATCGCTGCATATGGCTATATTTTTATTCATGTTTTTCCTTGAAATGAATTAATAGAAACATTGCATCGTTGTCAGCGCAATGCTTGCTGTGAGTCATTAAACCATGGAGGATATATCTGCGCTTAGCTGAACAGAGAGCAGAGAAGTGAAGTGCTTTTCAGTTTTATTTAATACTGGGAATGTATACTCAAACCGAGCTCACGGACACGCACATGCACTCACATAAGGCCACGTGTATCACAAACACGGCACGTGTTTTGACCCCAGGACCAGCGGTGCGCTACAAGGGTGGATGAGGCCAGGAGGGACCTCGATCTGTCTCTGTTCATATTATTCAAAAGAATAAAGCTTTTTTCCCCAGTAAATTGAAATTTGAAACAAAATGCCTATTAAAAGCTAAGAGACCTCCCTGGAGGAAAGAGCGCTGGCATTTAACATGCAGACCCTGTGTTTAGCTCCAGTCCTTTCAAAAAGCAACACAGCCAAACCAATCTCCCTGAGAATGCCACAGCAAATTTCTTGCGGATGAGTTTCGGCTGCAGCCCAGATACACAAAGTGAAATGAAGGCTTCATGGTTTATCAAAGAAGCCATAGTGTTTATTCTACTAGGAGCAAACACACAGACTGCCTAATAACACTGGCAGAGGATGTTTCCTCCAACACATATACAAGAGGACCTAAAAGCTACTGTGTGGCCCTCAGTGAAATTTATGTGAACAGGCTTATGTTCACTCAGAGGTGAGTGCATCTTGCATTGCACAAGATATAAGACCTTGTATGGACGTAATGATTCAAATGGCATGAAAACAGTTCACATGCACATATCTTCCTTCAGATGGCAATTTCCATGTTAAACTGCTGGAATGAGAAAGTGTGTGAGACCCGAGACATTTGGTAAACAGTGGGGTGTGACTGTGTCATAGCTATGTAGCAATGTCAATCCTCTTAGGGGTCATTGGTAAGCGTTTTAAGTACTTATTTGCGCAGAACAATGAGACAGTCACTACACCAGGATTGCCAGGAGCTGAGACATAACCTGATGATCTTGGGATCAAGTGAAGGCATGGAAAACACATTGTAAATTGAAGAAATCCGTGTGAGCCAATGGAAATTGTATCTATAGTCTGTATAAAATCTGCCATATTTTCTTTAATATTCTCTCTGTGTGCATCTGTGGCTATAATGTAACTACATCTTCTACAAAATAAGTTTATGTACTACTAATCTGTGTAGCCAGATACATTTTGGCTGAAAGGTTTTTGTTGCCTGAATCACATTCACTAGCAATGCTTTTTTTTTTATCTTCCAATCCAAGTGTGACCCTGCATACTGCACAAAAGTCAATGTGAAGAGGGTGGGATTGGTGTTTAGGCATACCAAGCACAGGACTTTGGTTAAATTGTGAAAAAATAAACAAAGATTTGAAGCATAAGATGGGATATCTTATGCTTCAAGTCCTTTTTTTTTTTGACATTTAACCAAGATCATATATCCTACAGAGGTTCTTTGAGTTGCCTAAACAGAACCATAAAAACTTGAGGATAAAGGAAGGGGAAAAAAAAGAAACATGCAGACAGTGAACCTTGTAGATGTTCAGCATGAACATTTTTCATTAACAACAGTTAGCAGATCCTTCAATAAGTGTTTTCTCAATATTCGCAAGCCCATACATTTCCTACAAAACATATGTGCTTTTTAAAACATATATGAGTGTAATTTTCAGGGGAAATGGTTGCACAATGTTGTGTTTACATATCCTTTTACTGTATATCTCAAGCTATAGTGGCATAGCAGGACACTAAGCTGTGTGCTTATACAGTATGGTGATAAATACCGCCTGTGAGCACACATGCACACACTCAGTAAACACTAGCCTACCTATCTTAGTCCCTTTGTGCCATTGCTCTGAGAGGGCTGAATTTATTCTTTGCCCATTTATTTGATGTTGATGAAAGAGTGGATCAAGTCCAATCGCATCAATCAGATCAAAGACCTGCTGTGTAATGTGAGGAATGGCGCATATGATGCACGCACACATACACACATACGTACACTGGCACACGCTCTCGTAAACCTTTATAGTTTGATCAGCATCCTGATCTTGAGAGGAACTTATCTAGCCCTTTTCAGAGGAATGTGAAATATCTAATGGAGACGCTACGCTTGTCAGCAGTATCTCTAGACTACCAACGTTCTCTACGACTAAATGCAGACAAAGTATATTGACTGAGAAAGGATGCAGGAGGATAACTTTTAACTGCTGCTGTCTGTCTCTATCTGGGGATGAAAGTCACGCTGTCTTTCTCCCTGCAGCACAACACATCCTCATACCCAAGCCCCTCCCCCCCTTCTATCTCTGTATCCTACATCTATCTGTCTCCTCTCTCGTGCTTTCCCACATACTGTAGATAGTAAACATACTGAGAGAGAAGCCATTCAAGCTAGTCTTCCAAACGGTCAACTAACCAGAGAGGGCTCTTTATTTCCCACAGGTCAGCTGAAGCTTTCTCTACACTATTATGGGCATTCTCCATACCCAGCCCTCCACCGCTGGACAGACAGACATGTGTGTGTCTGATGCGACGGGCATGACGAACATGATACATCTCATCACATGCTTCTCCTTAGCGGATTAACAGGCAGGCTTCCAACAGCATTTATGCCAATGCTCCTGTGGGGACTGGCTTTGTGCAGGCAACGGGAAAATTCAATCACTGCCTAAAGGAAAGGAACGGGCTGAATGAAACGCTACTTTGGTTCCATTTCCGTGTTAACCGCTGTTTTTCAAGGCTGCAAATGAGGAAAAAGAGAGAGAGATGGACTGCAACTTCTCAATCTGTCCCACTCGTATTTCTCACTCTTTGTCGGGAACAAGGTTCTGGCAGGATGGATTAAGGAAATGGATCATGAGGACACATCTGGGGTCTAATGTCTACAAAGAACTCATGAAAAAGTAGTTTATGAACATGGATTTAAAAACCATCTCACAAGAGTTATTTATAAATCTTTATATTGATATGTAGAAAATCCCACCTTAATGGCATTTGCAGATATAAAACTCCCACAGATTTTTAAAAAGTCAGCTTCATGTCAAAACAGATTCCAACAGTGGGACTTTAAAAAAAAAAAAAAAAAAAAATATATATATATATGGACAGCGAATATGTTTTAATCAGTTCCCTTTTTATGGCGATTGAAACATGACCTTAGACTGAGATATATTTGTTATACTGTTATTATACAAGTTATACTGACTCTCACTAGCCTTTCTTGGTCACATCATAACACAGCAATAATAACTTATTTTCCCCTGAAGCTCAAACTGATTAAATGCAATGTGAGGGGGCTGAATTTTCTAAGACCCTTACAGTGCTTCACTATTATCCTTTTCACAAGCTGGACTTTTATATAACCCGCTGTTTTTTAAGCATCCCCTTCATTTTCCATTTGCACCACTTTTAGCACAAAATTGATTAAGGACGTGTTTATGTTTTCAGACATCATGGGGGTGAAAAGAGACACAAGATGTGGCATCATTAGTGAAATACAAGAGTATGTTGGAAAACTAACCACTGCAAGAGTCCTAAGAGGGTTTGAAAAAAAGCAGGCTTTATTTAATTAAAGTATTTCTGATGCCACTGTACTTTAGACAAATTAAATCTGGAAGAGAAGGAAAGGAGGGAGTTTTACTTATGTGACAAGTGGTGGTGACTTAGAATTTCCAACATTATGTTGGGGCACAGAACTTGGAGTGTCTACACTATACTAAACATCTGTTCATGCATTTATGCCTGAGAGGATATTACCACATCGATAGGTATCTCCTAAACATCTGCCTGGAAAAACAGCCCAGTCCCTGGCTCAATAACACAATTGTCTAATACACCCGGGTACGGTTAGCCAAGCTTGCCAAGATCCAAAGGGAAGATCCTGATGTCTTAATTTGATCACAATATTACCTACGCAAGTGCAAGTAATATGAAAGCAACAGTCCGTTTGTCTTAACCCACATGCTTTTGTGGTTTGATCCCTGTGATATTAATAAAAACATTTGTAGAATGGGTAATCCAGTCTTGAGTGTATTTGACAGTTTTGTTATTGAGCCTGAGGTAACAGCATCTCTAAAGGCAAACATTTACATAGTAGGTGTCAGATATGAAGGCAATAACTGTCAAAATTTCAATTATCCTCCTTCATTAAATGTGCTCCAGGTAAATCTAGTGTGGCACATGTGGCATTCACAACATGCCACATTTATTGAAAAAAACAAAAAAGTAAAGAATGCATTATGACTTGTTTATGACTCCTAACCCAAATCTTGGAACTGTGAGCTTGATTTGGTACTTGACTTGAGACTTAAAACTGACTTATGACTTTGCTCCCACCTCTGGCAGATACTACTTGTCTGAGATATTGTCAGTCATATATCCCAGAGTGCAACTGAATGAGTAATGCATGTGCGTGTACTTGAATGTGAATATGCGCATGAATGCACTGGTGCTTGTATACCTCTGTGAGTGTTTGTGTGTCTGGCTGCTGTGGGACTTGGAGAGGAACAGACAGTGAAAGAGAGAGAGAAAGATAAAGAAAGAAAGAGAAAGCTGTGGGGGAGGAGAGGAGAGGTAAACTAAAGCTGCATGACGAGTACATCGGGGCACAGAGCCCCGACTGGGAGCGACAGTCCGAACACAGATACACCGTGTCCAAGCAGACAGTGAGAAGTGGAGGAGATTTCCCTATGGAGGCATGCCTGGGATGCTGGACACCTGAACACACATGGATACACATAGACAGCGAGCCTGCACTTACAATCCTGCAAGCAACCACTACAAAACACAAACAAATGATCATGCACGCATACGCATGCATGTATTGTGTACTTGCAGTCCAAAAAAATATATTAGCATGGATGAGTGTGCACACTTGGAACACACACAGAGTCAGAGATAGAGCATCGGAAGGAGTGATGGTGTTTTTGCATCTCAGAAAGCTGAATTTTCCCTAACACCTTGAAATGTAAAGTTCACTTCCACCTCCCATCAACATTAAGTCCTGACCAGAATACACAGTGCATAAGAGGTGAGTGTTGTCCTGCCTCCCCACCTCTCTTCACTACCACTGTCAAATTCCCCTCACGCTTGTTCTCTTTCTTCACTGAAGCAACAGAAAAAAAGAAGAGAAACAAACATCAGTGTTGCGGCAGGAATATTGGATATGTGCATGATGTCTAGTGCTTACAGCAGTCCTCTAAGATGAGGCAATGTGAGTAGAGGGAGTGAATGTGGTATGGTCTGCATGTGTATGAGCGTGTTTGTGTTTGCTCATGCTTTTATACTGTCAGAGTCATGATCTGATTGACATTTTTAATGCATGTCCTGTGATGATTCTGTGCACATGATGGAAAGACAGACAGATGAATAAACACCCCAGCTTCAGTGCTCACAGACAAAAACTTGAACAGAAAGCCTGATGAATAAAATACTGTGAACGATAATTACCCAGAGAAATTGAAGGAAAATCTATTTATACATTATTTTCCTTTGAAGGAAACAATACTTTAGGTTATGCGTTATTCTAAATAAAAGACCGTGTATTGGGAATAGACAATAGATGTGATTGACAAGGAGATGAAACAGTTCATTCTAGGGCGTCAAAATGACAATATTGCAATGTGACACTCCGTTGTAAAGGAGACCATCATTGAAGCAGAAAGCTAACAGCTATCACTTGAAAAGACTCTTGTAAAGTAAAATCTTACACTTATAATGTGCTGTCGCCCACCCTCGGGGAAGAGAGGAAGAGGAGAGAAAGAAACATTTTTGAAGGACTGTGACCAATCTATTGTTTCTGATTGACAAGTGTTATCCCTCTGGGTTAGTTTGGGACTGTGTGGGTGGATCAACCGCCAAGATACCTAAGTGGGTTTGTGGGTTTCCTACAGTGGATTCGGAGACAGTTCTATTATGGACATGTCATACTTTTTTGAACCTGTCTGCGTCTGTGAGAGGATGGCAGTGATAGAGATGAATCTAGGTCCCAAATGGTTGGCTAACTTTTTCATGAGGCCTTCCACCTTCACATCCCATTGATTTCAGACTCCAACACAACTTTTTTAATACAATGTTTCACCCCTCAATTGAGAACTTAGTTGTTGAGTACTCACCCCCAATGTTGATCTAAACTCTCAATAAGTTCACCCAAAAACCAAGTATGGAGCAAATTAACCCCTGTTGTTCAATCTAACTGCATTGTTCTACTGGGTGCTTCTTATAAAATTGATTTGGGGAAAACTGCATGACCTAAACTATACACTTATTAAAAATGTTCATTTTTTCACTCTGGCACATTCTATCAGGATGTAAAACAAGTCTTTCTCAGGGACGATACATGTGGAGACGCAACTAAGAGCAAACATGTAAACTCACAGGATGCAGAAAGGAAACAGGATGGGATTTTGTTTGTTTGTGTCTGTGAAAAAGGCCAGGCAGCAAGCAATTTTACACAGACATGAGGTAGTGCAGCTAAATTGTCACAGTTCCTCATGATCCAAGATGAGATCTTGTGGTCAGAAACACAGCATGTTGCATATTTTGTGGAGCTCATAGTACCATGGGAAGATGCAATAGAAATAATCTGTGAGAGGAAAAGCTTAGATATACAGAGTTGGCTGTGGGGGCTTTGTTGATAAATCTGTTTTGTCCCTGTTAACTGAACTGGGGTGAAGAGGATGGAGTCTAAAACTGCCAGTAAAAAATATGGCAGAAAAGTGAGTGATTGGGGCAAAGACAGGCAAGTACAGAATCTTGATCATGTTATCTGGTTATGTTATAGACAGAAGCTGAGAGCTGAAGAGGCTTGGTTAGTCAGTTTGGTGGGTTGCTGTCAGTGATGGCAACATGCAGCTTAGATTAACTTGTTTTTACTTGGGCTGTCACACACTGTTTTCACACCACTATTTTTTTTTTTTTGCCATTAACATAGTTTCTGTTATGGGGATTTAGATCGTAAGTCTATTTTCTGATCCACACTCTGGAGCAGAGGGTGGTGGTAATACACCAATAAGCTGGATGCCAACCCCCGAAGAAGAAGAAGAAGAAGAAGAAGAAGAAGAAGAAGAAGAAGAAGAAGAAGAAGAAGAAGTAGAAGAAGAAGAAGAAGAAGAAGAAGAAGAAGCAGGAGAAGAAGGTTCTGTTATGATGACCCCTTGCCTCACCTGTAGTTTAGGCATTATTATGGATCCCACTGCTTTTCTTGGCAAGACACGTCCTGTGTAGCATTCAAGCCCTATGATTGGCCAGGCACCCATGCCTCTAGCCTGCTATTTCCTAACTGTATGTTCAGGGGGTGTCTGGTGTTGAGTAATGGGAAATGTTAATTCTGAAGGACTATGAGTTAACAGTTTGAGTCAAGCACAGAGGCTGTATTTTGTGTATCTTGGAAGCTGAAATACTGTGCGTGCCATAGCATTCAGATGAAACTGCCTATCAAGCCAGTGGGGCCGGCCAATGTAGATTAGCCTAAGCAGATACAATGTAGATATAAGGCTCAGACGGCTGAGTATCTGCTCTTTCTGGGTGAGGGTAGGATTCAAAGGCAGTCACTGCAGGGCTTACTGATAGGACAAAACATCGTTTAACATCAATACTGGACTTCAAAAGGAATGCTCGCAGAACCTTTGGCACATTTCATTATGTGTATTGATAATATCTCTAAACCTCCAATACGTTCACCCAAAAACCAAACACAGAGCAAATTGTTTTAAGAGGATGCTCTCTACCATGTCAAGTGCATACCCCAAAATACAGTATATACTCACCATATACAGTATCAATGTCAAGATGTTAACTACATGGTTTACACATATATCTTACTTATCTCATGAGGGAATCAGAGTTGGTGCGGGGGATGACAAGGTAAATATTTTGTATGTTTGGAGCCACCTTAATTTCTCTGCTGCAAAATAGCCAAGCAATTTGATTATACTGCATGAGCAGCTAGGGCAATTGATTTATTTTATTTTAAAAAGATGGCTTACTTCTAATGTTGCAAAGTGCAGTGAGAAGAAATTATATTACATACCAGTCAAACCTCCAATTCACAGTTGGTGCACAGCTGGTTTTCCATCTCAAACATCCACACAGTGCACAAAGTCAAAATAGTCAAAATTGGTTTTCTGTGTACACATGGGCTGCATTTGGAATGAAGACTATATTGACACTGATGGTAGTGTTGGAAAAGAGAAGTGCAAACCAATCACACATGGCGACTACAATGGCTGAATTCTAATTTTGGGATGAACCTTTCTTTTAATAACCTCATGAGGTCCTGTAGCCACACTTTGTGAACCCCTGAGGCCATAGAGGTCAGTAACTAAAAGGTTATGGCAGAAAGGGTATGTCAGTGTCATGAATGCTAATATGTAAATACTCTAAATGTTTGATCTTGCTTCGGGGTTGTAAGTTACAGCTGAGGTTAAGTTTAAGAGGTCAGTAGGTTAAAATCAGCCATTGATCCATTCATTATATTGTGTTCACAAGAGGGGAGGTCATTTAGATTTTGATACAAATCAACATGGTGAAGTATCTGCAGTGGTAAACAGCACAACCGAACAACCCTGAGTCCACAGCTGCTAAATGGATCCATCTCTCTTTGACACACAGCATGTGTGGGACAGGAAGTAATGCTACTTATGCCAATCAATGATATCTTTATTGACCAGAGAAAATAGCCTTGTCAATGCACTCTCTCTGATTAGCTAACCTCATCATTGATAGTATGGGCTATTGACTGAGAGCATCAGAGTGCTTGTCATAAGGGCCATAAATGAGGAAAGGTGTCCCTGGTACATTGATCCCTGTCTCTTGGGCGCTGGAGTGCTGTTAACAACAGAAGGATAAAATCTTACACAAACACTGATGAACCTAAAGCAGAGATAGTTAGCTCTTGGTATCAGAAGAGAGAAAGCTTCAGGCCTGACCTTGTCTGCTGCATAGACAGTCCATTCTCTTTCAGATGTGATTACTTTTTTAGACAATCACAAAGCTGTGTCTCATCATGGGAGGTTTTCCTGTGCAAATGCACTATGTCACTCTGTCAGCTACTTATTTATATATATATATATAAACCTTTAGTACCTGCTGCTTTTTTGACAAGAGAGGTCTTTATAGTCAAAGAATTAGTGGGAATCCAAAGCACTCAAACAATTTAAAACCTGTTAATTGTTTGCTCCAGCAGTTTTACCCTGTGGTCAACCTCAGGACAGAGAGTCACAAAAGCACACTCAAGCACAAAATCTGTTGTTACTGCTATGGTAACTCCTCAATCATGTATTTGTCCTGCATTTTTGTTTTTGTTCCAAAAAAACTTATTTTGTGCAGTCTAGTACTGTGCAGTCTAGTACTATATCAATATAAATACAAATATCAATGTGTTTTACATCAGAATACAAACCTTGTAAGCAGACAATTTACACCTTTAAAAAGCTGAAAACAATGTCAAAAACTGAGGTTTCAAACCATCCCTTTATGAGCGATGAGTTTCTCTCTACATGTACATTCTGCTTTGGCATTACTCCAGAATATTTCATGTAAGAGGTTGAGAAAATGTGACACTTAGCAAAAAAAAATGTTCTCCATTAAGTATGACCTTTGTATTCCACATTAGATTAGTTTCACTAAAATAACGTGATTTCTGTGGTCTGTGCAGTCTGATGATGTACTTTCCTGCAATTTAAAAAAGTAGGACAAATGCAGTGACAGAGAGTACAAGCTGTGTTCTCCACAGCAGCGGCACAGAACAAGAGCTGATAGTGCAGTTTTATGAGGATGACAAGCATGTTAATGACCGAAAAAGGCACCAAGAAAAATCAGGGATGTAGCATGGAAGTGCACTTGCAATTGCATCAGGGGGGAAGTGAGGTCTACAGTCATAAAATTGCATTGAATTTGCTTAAATGAATGCTTTAATGCAGAAGGAAATGAGGAAGTCGGACTTAGAGCAGCCCCTAATCAAGTTTGGCTGAAATAATAGGTTACCATTGGCTACTAATTTAACTGGTATCTATCCAAGCTTGACTGGAGCTTGCTGCATAAGCTCACTTCATGTCATATTGTACCTCTTAGCTCACAAGCAAGCACCCACTGGGCTGATGGTGTGTGCTTGGATTTGATTAGAGGCAGGTTTTTGGTTCTGTCAATGATCCCAACAGTCACCAATGAATCTCTTTCTTTCTTCCTCTTTGTCATCTTACAGATTGAAACCATCTTCATTATGAGTTACATAAACATGTCTGCGTTGTTATAGTTCTCTTGCATTTAAGAACATGCTTTTAAACCAATAGAATATCTGGATACATCTTGGCTCGGCTGGTGGCACTCAGCAGCCTGGTTGCTACATCAGCTTAGTTGAATTTAAGAAATATTTATTGTTGTTTAGTTCGCATCTGAATACGTGCTTATGATATTTACTTTAAGGTAGTGATTTTTCTTCTGCGGTGGCATAAAATCAATATCTTCTAAATAAACCTGAGTGGCGTTTCAGCTCAGACGGCAGTTTGTTACGGCGTCGTTCAGTTGGACCTGTGAGTGTTTAAAAGGTCTGATGGAGAGTCATTCATCCAGTCGTTTTATGCAGCCACCAACTTACTGATATGAAATAACATCTCAATAGCTTGTTATCGACTGTTATGGTGTTTTATCATTTATTTTGATAAGTGAAATCAAATTTGGGATGTTGGCCAGGCTGCTATTACCCGCTGAGTTATAGTGGAGTAGGCTGATGTGAGTGTATGTGCACTCACAGGTTAGTGCTTATATGTCTGTATGTCTGAAAGAGAGAAAAAAGACAACATTAATGTCCACTTGTTATCTCTCTGCATGAGTAGATACACAGACCAAGAGCCTATATGAGGACAGCGGTATGCAGCTTGGGACAGGGCAGAGACGAGGCCTGGCTGGATCCCTTAAAGACGTTATTAATGGCCATGGGCACACACACAAATGCACACACCCTTTTTGCAATGCATAACTCAGTAGTAAGCCTCTTTCTGTGTTCTGTCACAAGGGATAGGGAGCAGAAAGCAGAACAGGGTGACTTTATAATCCCTGCTGTATTTATACTCCACCCTACTGACTTCTGCACTTCTCTTTTCACTCCCCACCCCTCTTTCTTTTTTCTTTCCATCTCTTCATGATTTCTCTTTATCCGTCTCCTATATACACATGTCTGATTTTATCAGGCTTGAAAAACCTACCCTATTTTAAATATTGTATTTCACAATCTGTTTTTTTAAATCATTCCATCAGGTCTTTTTGACTTTTCTCACTCCTCTTTCTCTTTTACTTTCATCCAGGGGTTCTTATTGTTGGTTTTATTCCATGGCTTCCTTGTCCCTCTTTTTAGCCTATTCCCTTTCTCAAAATTATGAGGGAGGCAAAGAGCAGAGAAATAAGATGCCTGACCTCCTTCCTTTCCTCTGTTTGGTAGCTTTCTCACTAAACACAAGACTTCTTTTTCATCTGACCCCATTCTGCCTCCCACTGTCTCTTGTTTTTTTAATTGTATTTATGTTTGATTTGTTTCTCATATTTCTTATGGCCATTTACTTATATTTGCAACACATCCATACAATATGTGTGCATACATGCAACACTTGCACTGGCACTGATTAACACAGGAGAGAGAACAAGCAAACCCATATAGAGCATGGCAAACAGCACCAGCTGGAATGTATGGATGCTGACTGTGGAGGTGAACAGAGGTCTCTTCTCAGACTAGTCTGTGTCAATCCCTCAACTGCAGAGGGTTCCCAGACCTTTAGGGATACAGAAGAAAAATAGAGTGCCAACTTCAAAAGAAAATATCAATTTAAAAGACACCATAATTAGCAAAAAAAAAAAAAAAAATCCCTCTCTTTGCAGGCATCACCATCAAAATGTTAAAGTACTCTGCCCTCTTTAGTGTTTTCAGTTCATGCCAGACTTGATGTTGCTCCACTCTGGACCAGTCCCAGCAGTCAAGCCGAGAGTGTAAATCAATGCTTCTGAACTGACGTGCTGGGGCACAGTGTACCCCAGGCTCAGCTCAGGTGTACCTTAAAATCAATGACAAAGAAACCCGTTGGATGCTACATCAAAGGATAGGCCCATGTTTTTTTCAAGTATGTCTCATACTCAGAATTAAGCCTCAGTATTTAGATGTTGAAAAAACCTAAACCTATCCTTTACCGGATTTCAGAAGCGAGTCTTAATGTGTGAATTTAGCTCTTCATATGTACATGTCATAAGTGTTCTATCTTTCTCTTAAGGATTGAATTCCAGCAATTTGTCCACTGAAAATGGGAGGAATGCATGCACATTTTATCATTGACCATCATTTTTCACATGAAATGGTTCAATTCAGAAGCACTTTTATGAACACAAGAACAAATATGATTCCATCCATTTTCTAAACCATTTATCCTGTTCTTGACCTCAAAAGTCCAGCTTCCTTTTCAGATTTGCTTCCACCTATTGGACTGAATTCCCCAAAAGTTTTCTTGTCGTGCTGTGTATCCTCTGCAGTAGTTCCACCAAAACTATACTTCCCCCCCCCTGGATCCTCTCTGATTTCTAAACACAACAAAATGTTGTCATGATAACACTAAAAAAACCAAGCAAACAAAAAAACCCCAACAAAACAAAACAAAAGAAAAAACCCAAATAACCCCCCTGCATTTACAGCTACAAATAATAGCACAAAAAAAACCAAAAACATTTGCAACAAACTTTTGGGACTGAAAATATTCAGTTGGTTGGATTTTAAAGTATTAAGTTAACACTAAAAAAAAAAAAAAATGGTGGGGCATGGACAATCCTGACAGCTAGAAGTGGAGTAAGGATTTGGTACACCTATGGTACTTTAGTTTTTATTTTTTTGCACAGTTTAAAAAAATACACAAAAATTACAAAGAACAAATAATATACAGTGCAGGGAGAGGCAGAAAAACCTGTGGACCTAAAAAATGTTGAAATTTCACAATGTTACAGAAAATATTATGACTACATAAAACTAATAATATATATATATATATATATATATATATATATATATATATATATATAACAACAACAATAATAACAATAATAAAAACATAGCAAAAACAGAAAAATGCATGTGTGCATGAGTGTGCGCATGTGTTTGTGAGGGGGTATTGGTTTATACACCTGATATATGATACATGTCATTATGAGTGAAACGGATAAAACAAGGGTAGATACTTCCGAGGTACATGCAGAGAAAAAGCCACACTTGTAGTATAAACAATAACTTTAATGTGGAACAAATGCGTTTCAGCTACAGCTAACATTTTTTCAACCTAACCAGAAGCCCTTTAAAACTCTCTGAGTTGTTCTGTCTTCACTGCACTTCTCTCTCAATGTAATAAAGACACAAGGAAAAACTCTGGTTTTGTTTGTTTTTCTTCTTGTGGGTTTGTCTTCATGAGCCACATTGTGTTTCCATCAGACCACTTGAAAATATGTTATTATTTTTTTGAATTTTATTAATCCAGACATTGGTCTGAAAACCTCACTATTCACCTCCAAAGTCTGCTCCATGAACCAGTTGGCATCCGAGATGGGGTAAAATGCTTTCATGACTGCAGTGAATACAACACAATTTGCTTTAATAGCCTGCAACATTCTTCTGTGTTAATAAAAAACAAGCCTTACTAGTTTAACTAATTCCTTCTGGTATGTGCTTTAAGCTACAGAAGAGGGCTATAAGAATTGTAAACAGAGCTGATTATCATGAACCAACCAACATATTATTTATAAACTCACATGCTATCAAATTTAGAGATTTGGTGGACTTTAAACCTACACAATTAATGTATGAAGTACAAAACAAAGATGTATATCAGTCAGAGGAGTTAATTTGTGGAATAGTTTTTAAAAGCAAATTAAAATGTGCAATACACTTCATAGATTTAAAAACATATTTAAAAAAAGATGATTAACAAATATGAAACTGAGGTATGAAAACTAGTGTGTATATGAATTTTGTTTGGGACTTTGGTTATATATAATATACATATATAAAAATACATAAATAAAACATATATAAAAATAGTCTTTCTCTTATTTTCCGTCTTCTTACCTTTTTTCTTCTTTCTTTCATTTTCAGTGTATAAATCTAAAGGGATCTGTACAAAATAATGAATGGTAGGTGTAATAAGCTAAGGCTTCAACCTACACCTTTTTGGTTAAACTTTGGTTTGTCACTGCTTCAAAAATAATGACTTATTATTATGTATTTGAAAGTGGCAATAAAACCACTTGAAAACACCAAAGTGCTGATTTAGCACTGTGCTCTTACAACTTGGAGAATATGAACAAAATATTAAACTGATGTGATACAGCTAAAAAAAAAAAGAAAGCACTGAAACTGTTCATGCCTTTGTAACTCCAGGTGTGAGTGCACCATTATATTTTCCATATCAGGGCTCTTAGCTGTGATCCACTGACACATTTTAGGATGGATGTTTAACTCTGAAATTTGGATAAGCTGGCAGCTGAATAGCCTCAATTGTCTTACATCAAAATCCCTCAAATCCCATTGCTGACTGTCATTATTCATCAACAGGCTAATACGCCGGTATTAGTGTGAAAGAGCAATATGCATCAATGGCAAGAGAGACATTACTCTTTTTCCCTTATCATTTTTTATTATCTCATTTTCTGCCTTATTGATTTCTCATCTCGCTCCCTCTCTTAGAGTCTGTCTTAGTCTCTTCCTCTTCCTAATACCACAGAAACGCACAGACTTAGACAACTTGTAAACCCCGATAAGGAGGCTGAAAGCACATCTCTCTTTGACATATATAAGGTCATTTTTTACGACCGGTTTATACAATCTTTGCCCTTTTACTCCTTTTCTTTATTTCGTCTCTTCACACGCTCACAAATTGGGATGGCAACTTTAACATGTCGAGTTTGACAGAAAGAGGTCACAGGAGTCAATCACAGCAATCTGGCATGTGTGTGTGTCTACATATATGTGAATGTGAAAGTCTGAGGTGTTTAAAGCTGAACATGCTGCTGTCATAAAAAATAACAGAACACACAAATACCCTGTGGATCCCAGTACACCCCACCCAGCACGAGATTTTATTGTGCACTCCTCGGTCGGCTTTCTTGTCCGAGGGAGAAGCGACAAGAGAGTGAGAAAGAGAGGGAGGGAGATTTACACATGTGAAGAGTAACGGAGTAACAAGCACTTAAGTTCAGTCATGGGCAGTGGAAGGGGCGCGGCCTTCTCTCGTTAACTTTAATAAAACACTCCCCCAGTCAATGCCCCAGGCAGTAAAACTCCTGCATCTAACACTTTCCAGCTCAACTCCTACTGTATATCTCCAAACTTTTCCTCTAGACAAGCACAGACACACACCCTGATAATTTATGCACCTCTGTTTTTCCACCCCTTGACAGTCATTTCCAGAATTTGGGCCAGTTATGATGTATTTGCAGGTAATCTGAGGCCGTTTATTTCAAATTGTGTTTTATTGTAACACGTTGTATAATGACAGCAACTATCACAGAGAAGGAAAGTAGGAGACAGAGAAAGAAATAAGGAAATATGGAAGGAAAGGAGGGTGTGGGGAGGCAAAGGAGACGGTAGAGAAGGAAATGAAGAGTTAGGGAACGAAAAACCAAGGTGCAGAAGGAAATTAGAAGATATGGAAAGAAATGGAGACGTAAAACGGGAATTGAAGAGGAATGAAAAGGAAAAGCTCCCAATGATTTATTTAGTATTATGACTTCTGTACATTCATGAAAATTCTCATCGATTAACCTCAAAACATCCCATTTAAGTCCCATCAGCTGATAGCTCATATTACATACATACTCATGTTGCATGGCAGCGGATTAATAAGAATATTTGACAACTCCGCCCCTCTTCCAGATGCTGAAGAAGATCAACATGCTCCTCATCCTCCAATTCAGTTCAAGTGAATCAGAGAAAATACGTGTACTTTCTTAATCTAATGAGACTTAAGACATTAATCTTGAGCCTGTCAGGAGGGCGCAGTGCTAGTAAATCTAAATCATGCTGCCATCACAAACACTTCTGGTTTGGACATTAAGGCTGCGTTTGAACATTCAGTTAATCAAGGATGAGGACATTGGCTGTTTCTAAGGACTGCACTAAAAACATCCTAACCACTGATGAGGGAAAGAGATATAAATCCAAAACACTGGCAAAGTGTCGGGGCTGATGTTCAACATAGGATGCGACTTATATGTGGCTTTATAAATCTTGTAGTACTTGAATTTTGCCCAAATCATGCTGAATAATTAAAAAGAAAACAGAATAAATGGAGGGTGTTATTGGAGAAAAGGCAATCGCTGAAGTATTCTCAACATGCCAGTATTAATGAATGTGAACCACCTAAGGCTACTTACTGCTTAAACAGATGTTAATCACTTAATCAGATAAGAAACTGAGCTTTATGAAGTTTAATATATGGAGACACACGTTTACATGCAGACGTGCTGAGTGATGCAGCGGGGATGGCTGATTAATAAGTTGGGATGCGATGCAATCTCCATCTTTATTAAGATGTTGAAAGACACAAGACGTTAAGCCACACACACTCTCACTCACACAGTAGGGCCTGATAGGGAATCTGCTGTATGAATGACCACACACAAATACCAGAATAAGGAAGGCTGCTTGGATTTAAGGTCTGTGGCAACATAATAAGGACAAAATGATGTGCATAAACATACAAACATTTCTATAAACAAGCACACAGATAAGATAAACTAAAGAAGTAGGTGTGTAAAGAGTTGTGGAGCATGAGGGGGAAGATGGAGGAACGGATTGTTTTTGGCCCAAGACTAATGAACAAAATGAGTACAGATGGAAGAGGCAGATGGTTTCATTTGTGATGGGCAGCCCAGGGCTGCCATGGTGCTTGATGGGTAATGGATATTACTCCATGGAGCCCAAGGCCCTTCCTGGGGATTGTGGCACAATGTCAGTCACATGCTGATAGAGGACCAGTTTAGCATGTGATCCTTTAATTGTCCAGGTTAGGATTCAGTGAGAGTAATTTGATCCTTCTTCTCTGTCTGAGGGGGGAAACCTGCCCACCTGCAAAGGACAACCTGTGACTGGAGTTACACACAAACTACAAAAACATGTTTTTCATCTTTTCAAATATATTTAACTATTTACCTTATTCTTCATTTTTCCGTCTATTTGACCACTTATCTATCTATCTATCAAGCCCTATGTCTGGAAATGTGTAATTTATTTCTAGTCATTGACTAAATGTGGAAAACATGTGGGTCACACTGGGTAAACCTCTGATTTTCCAGCCCTGTGTAAATGCAATTTGAATGTTCTGCGGGTTAAATCTGGGTAAGAGAGATGGGAAAACTGCAACAATAACAGGAAACATAAGGAAATAACTGTACATGGCAGTTGTGGCCAAGACAAACAAGCAAGATCAGCACTCCAAGATACTTGGATAAATGGGCAAAATGAGCAGACAGATGTGGACAAGATAAGGTTGGGCAGATTTCATTTTCACTGCCTCTTGAAACGCCAATGAAGTTTGTGTGAGAAAATTGCATCAGTATCTTATTTTTAAAGTATAAGTGGCATCAGACTACCTGAATCCCTTAAATGAAAGAGCAAATAAACTCTTGTCTGCACATTTTCCTCAGTACAAGATGTAACCAAACTCATTCATCACTTCTGCAAACGCCACAATGGGACAGTGAAAACAGAGCAGCAGAAATTCTCAAAAGGAGGGTGATTGTGTATTCAGGGCTAGGTTAGAATTATCTTCATGCCCAAATCACAGGATTATCAGGCCACATCTGTTGGCCATTCACTGGCTGCATATGTTCTAATCATGATGTGAAGAGTAATTACCATTATGGAGCTTTGTGAATGTGTGAAGAAAAGACAGCAGGGGCACCGATTTTTTTTTTAAAAAGTTTTTTTTTATAAAGCTCCACATTCCAGAGGGGCAGTTGAAAGTGTTAAGAGTGACAGATCTTTGGAAATGTCACCCGAAAAATGTCTCATGATGCCCAGATAATCAGAAACAGAGGGAATGTCAGAGTGTGTGTGTCATCTTTGTATGTGTGTGTGTGTGTGTGTGTGTGTGAGAGAGAGAGAGAGAGAGGGGGCTAGTGACTTTCCGGAGGCTTGTTAACTGTTTATGTGTGTGTAAGCTTGTTTGTAGTGATTGTGTGGCTGAAGGTATGTACACTGTGTATACATGAGGGTGTGCAGGTAAAGGGTTAAGTGTGACTTAGATGGTGTGTGAAGGCTTATGTGTGTGTGTGTGTGTGTTTGCTCCTCTGCTTCTGTTATTCATTGTATTAGTAGATGTAGATGTGTGTTTAGCTCCAGGTCCACTTCAAGGTATCACATTCATAATAAATGTTTTAAATGCTGTTTCGTTGTGTTATTCAGAAAGGAATTTTCATGCTACAGGCTCCTCCCATTGAAGCTCCTCTCCTCTCCTCTCCTCTCCTCTCCTCTCCTCTCCTCTCCTCTCCTCTCCTCTCCTCTCCCATAGACAACCCAGCAATTTGCCTTAATCCATATTGACTACTCTTCCATGACCTCACTCCATAGGGTCCAGCACTGAGGATTTACTCTGAGACAGCCAATCTAAACAACCTGATTTAACTTTTTTTCCTGAGTGTGATTGTGTGTGCAGGAGAAAGAGACAGAGAGAGGTAGATATAGGTAGGTAGATGTAGAAAATGTGACAGAGCAGCCTGTGTGTATGTGAGTAAAGCTTTTCACTATCAGTCTTTGACATGATGAAGGGGACAAAGATGTAAAGTCAGAGATAAACCAAAGCCCCAGTGGCTCCCTGTGAGCCCCACAGGCAAGCCATAAAAGTCCCCTCTCTTTTCACAACCAATCGTTAGCTCCATACATGCAGGCCTGTCTATGCAACCGCACACATATATCTTAACAGCAGGTTAGGTTGTGGAACAGAAGGGGGGAGGAGCCGTTAAAAAGTCGGCTACATGCGGCTAAACCATCCACACGCACAAAAACAGACACAGTTAGATGATGAAGGGAAAATCATTAAATGAAAGTGTTTCCTTGCTCACTGACTAATTGTTTCTCGCCTGCGGACAGACTCGCATCAGTGTGGATTTTGCCTGTGTATGTGTATGCAGAATTGAGTGTGCATGTGTTTGTGTGCATACATTTGCTGTTTGCTCAAGTCTACATTTGTGCATTTTTCAGTGTGTGTGGAAGGGTGGGAGCATGTAAATACATGTGCATGTGTATGTGCAGACTGTATGTGGGTGTGTGCTCATGTGTATAGGGTGTACCACCAGCTGGGTCAATTTCTGTCTCTTTGCTTAATTAATGGTTTGCCTTTGGCACCACTGAGCAGAGAGCTCTGATCTGTCTGCTCCTGCAGCTTTTGCACTAGCTGCAGTGTGTATACACAAACAATATATTCCTCTGACACACGCACACACACAGATATATCCCAACAGGTGCACAGAAACTTCAAAAATAAGAGAACAAACAACAACAGAAATCCTCTCTCTAATGGGATTGCATGCTCACAGCAGAAGAAATCCATAAAAATAAGGACAAAGGATGCATGTGTATACCTTAAATGCTAGCATTGTTTATTTTCTGTGATTGCAGAAACTTCGATCAGTCTCAGTTGCACAAAAAACAACATGGTGCCACTGCAACATAAGTTTGTAACAAATCTGAATTTAATGGCATTTTTAAGGACTTAGATCACATCCTTCCCTGTGACTTACTGTTTTTCCTTTTAATGACCCTCCCTCATTGTCTAACCTTTTGCCATTATTTGTCAGCCTACCAAAACAATGACCCCTCCACCCCTCCACTCCCCCGTCACCATCAAACTCTCTTCAATCTGTCTTCTCCTATTCATCCATAGCCCTGCGATGCGGATGCATCCATTTTTGGGGTATTCATGCATTCTGCCCTTGTAGAAGGCAGGCATCTGATTCGCTCTGACTGCAGAAAGCACCGGAGATCCCATTCAGGGCCGTGTTCTTTTTCCCATGCAGCGTTATTAAGATGCATATGTTTAATTTATGATCGGAGACTTTCAAAAGGGATCTGTTGTCTCAAGCTTTGTCCATATCTTCCATATATATTGCCTCATTCTCTGTCTCTCTCTATTTTCTTATCCCCTTTATCTTGCTGGTGTTGTCATGCCTACATGGTAGACCTTCATAAGGGTGAAGTGTATCCACATACCCCCCCCATCGCCCCCCCACAAACATAAACACACACATACACAAACATTCCGGTGTACCGTAGAAAGCTCTTGTGAACTGAACAGTCACACAAGGATTGCAGAACTCTCAGAGCACCAGGAGGAAAATCCCAAGCTGATTCCAGTTAATACCAGAAAAACAGCATTAGACGTGGCGTGTCTGATGGTCCATTGTTTCACAGGCACAGAGAGCCTATCTGAAATATATCCTGTGTCAAGTCTGTAATGGAACAGGCGATAAATCTCTCTCAGGTTTGTCAGCCTGCGTTCGGTCTACATGGGCCCGGCCAGGGGACCAGAGAGAGAAGAGCTGACAATGTGTAAAACAACCAATAACCGATTGTAATAGATAGTGGTAATATTGGAGCCGGGGTTAAAATGCTCAGCAATAATGAAAATGTATGTGTTTTAATAAAATGTGTCACAGCAACAAAATCATAAGTCTGAGACAAAAAGAGTCAAAGAATGTATGTGAAACGAGCCATCAAATGTATTCTTGCCATGACACAGTACGATGCGATTTAAGTGCGATAAACTGCACCCATTGAAAAATAGCTAGACTATTTGGTTTAGGTTAGCGAAACAGGATGCCAACAATAATCCCAGGTGACCTCCTCCCTTCAACCTTATCTTTGAGACAACAGTCATTGCTCACAAGGCTAAAAGAGGTCAACATAAAAGAGGAAAACATATACAGAGGTCACTTGTTTGATTGAATGTCCAATATTCTCATTTTTCTGATGAGGACAACCTTTAAATGTAAATACGTCATGGCAGCAACAGTATATCTGAGAAAAAAAGGGTAAAAAAGGTATGTTTTTAATAATAGCAGCCATCAATGTACATCATTACAAAACAGAACTGAGGTGAATAGTGACCCCATTACTGTGTCATGTACTGTATGTTGCTGCATATTATGATACCAATTACAACGCAGCATGTACTACTTCTGCCACAAATGTTAAAAAGTCCTTGTGTGATTTGCATAATTAATTGCCTGGGTTAGGCAGTTGAACTCTCTCTCTTTCTCTCTCTCTAACCTCCTTCCTCCTTTCTTTTGCCGCTGTCTCACTCTTTCTTCCCTTCTCTCCCTCACCACAAGGCCCAGAGGCCTGCGGTGGTGTGCAAATCCATTGGAGAGCTGTCATTGCTGCCTGTGTTCCTGTCTCACCAATGGTAGGTGGTCCCATGTCCAGCCTGAGGCAAGGAAGTCAGGAAGAGAGAGAGAGAGGCAGAAAGAAAGGGAGAGAGAGAAAGAGAGAGAAGCCAGTGAGATATTGCTTTTGTTGAGAAAGTGAACATACTTCATGGGTGGCAGACAGTGAACAAATCAAGACACGTTTGTGCTCATCTATCTCTGAAAATGGTTCATCCGTCTCCTTTCATTGCAGCATTTCCTTAAGATGCGAGAGTGATTGACATGAGGAGAGATCTGTTTTGTTTTACTGCTGCTCAGTCTTGACACATGCCAGAGAAATGGGTGATGTGAGGCTCCTTTACTCAACGTATAGTTAGTGTAAAGCATGTTACATTTCTACCTCGAGGCTAACACAACGGGTTACAAAAATTTGCACTATTTCGTCCTGCCTGAACTTGTAAACTACACGAAAAACTTGTGTGAGGACATGTATCATCTGGACTGTGACAATGTTATGCTTCATGGTCTTAAAAATTATTACCATCATTTTTCTTCTGGATCAAAAGAGACAAGAGTAATACAAGTAATTTAATGAGCCTTCGTCTCAGCCCTAGACATTACCTGGTCATGTGGATTCTTTGATGGAAATGTTAAATATCCTGTGGCTCGTGCCCCCTGACCTGAGGAAAAAAAAAAAATCAGATAGACCCCAGATGTGTTTTAAAGGAGACATGTTAGTCTTCATGTGCATGCAGCATTTGCAGCAAACTATGATACACAGAAAAGTCTATAATGTTTCTTTTCTCCTTTCTCTTTTCACCATTTTCTGTGCTGTCCCTCCACTCTCATCCCTTTCTCCCTCAGTGGTGTTGGTGGTGTTAATAGATCTCATGCAGAGACACACGAGGCTGACAATACCAACAGGCTCATCAATACATTATCAGTTACACTACTGAGCTTCCTCTTACACACCACTGATGAACTCTCATGCTGGTCCACCCATGGCGATGGTAGTGTTTGATGAGGCAGAGGAGAAAGGTAAAGATTCAAAACACAGAGGAGCACAGTTGCATTATCATCCTGGTTACCCCAGGGGTTGGTAATTAGCAGTCTCTGCAACAGTTGATTACTGTAGCCGGAGTTGCAGCAACACTTGAATCACCGCTTTTAATTACTGTTAAAGGAATCAAAAAGGCAAAAAGGGAAATACATAACTTTTTTTGGTTGTTTGAGATTTAAATGAAATATACATTGATTAGTTATTTTTAAACTATAACTTTTGGAAGTAAAAACTAAGTGCTATATGTTTGGAGGGCTTCTCAGGGGGCATTTGCAAAAAATGTCCAAAACCCTATAATTAGAACATGAATGTCAGATTCAGAACCTTTTTTTACAAACTATTTTTCATTCGAGTGTTTAACTGAACAACAAATTAATTCAAAGCGCATCATGAGAGACTGTTTATGATGCAAATGATTTTGTTGGAAAGTTGCTGATTGGCACAATGGCCCCTTAGGCAAAAGCATCCATTTGAGAGGCGAGCGAGAGACCTCTCTCTATCTGATAGATCTCTCTCGCTCTCTTTCTCTATGCTAAAACATCTCAGTGGAGGCCAGGCCTGCTTGGCCTCTCTGTCAGCAAATGTCACTGCTAATTATGACAGGCTCCTTGTTCCCTAACAAGTCAACGTTGGCGCTGTTAGGTCTGTTTGACTGGGTCCTACAGATGAATTGGGCCCCAACGACCCCTGTGCTCCTAGGGGGTGCTGTATGAAGGTAATTGCTCCAATATCCTGAGCTGCAGTGATACATAGTGCTGACAAGTTGGTATTAGTCAAACATGGCGGTTCAGAGGGCGGCTCTGTGTTCAGGCCAGCAGGTGTGGGAGTCTGTTGTGGGGATGTGTAATACTGATACTTATTACACTGGAAAAGTCAAAGTTTTGCAATGTGAGTGTTATCATATGTGCTTTACTCATCCTTTGGAAGTAAATCTTTTTACGGCCACACCAAAACTGAACAAAAGAACTCCCTAAAAGCTTAGTTTACCCGAAATGATGAATGAAACCTATTACTAACCATGCAGATACTTTTGGTTTTATTTACCCAAGTTTTAAAATATCTCTTAGATTTCTACCACCACCCTTATAAAATGTATATTAGGGTGGTGGAATGGATGGATACCCTTATAAGATAAAATTTCATTTGCGGTGATCTCTGCATTGAAAAATGACTTCTTACTGGGGTACATGGCCATGGTAACTTATGCTGAACAGCTCACCTGCTCCAGAGCAGATGAACTTCAGAGGATCGGATCACAACCTGTCAGCACCCCGACCACTGACCAATCAGATCACTGGAAAAAAAAGAGTCATTATGGACATGGACAAAAGTCCTGAGTTTACAAAAAAGTGACAAGTAAAAATGAGCAATATATATTTTTATAAGTCAGTGGAAATATTTTATTGTTCCAGGCTTTCTATTTCCACTCTGGTTTTAAAACAGAGCTTTGAACAAACTGAGTGATCATTGATGACACTAAACACGTAATATTGATTTTAGCTGAATTTTAATTGTGCAAAATTGATTTTATCCCCGGAGAGATAGCTGACAGTGTAGATGATTTTAAACTCTGATTCCATCACTGCAACCCAGAATAACATGAGACAACTCTGTGATGATAATTGAAAAAAAAAAAATGAAAGATTTTATTATAAAAAATAATCCACACACTGTTAATTGGCTCCCATGATTATAAATGCAACATTTGGGTCAGATAGACCTCATCAGTCATTAACTACTTTTACACTCTTTGCTTCAGTAGCAGAATTAGTCTGACATTACTTTTAAGTTTTTTTATGTTACATATTCAGAATGGTTTCTTCATCAGACATACCAAAACATACTCACTCTATAATTAAATCATATACAGTAATACCTACATGTATTTTAAGCCTTCGCCTACTTTTAATATATGGAAATTATTTCTAGTGTTTCTACATCATCTTAATCAGTTGTATGATTACAGGCTGTTGTTTACATTTCACTTCGTTGAATATAACTTTTTGCGGTTCCTAAAACTGAAGTTTTCTGCAGGTACTTGGTATCACTGTTTCATCTCATATCATATGAAGTACTTCATTCATGGTTCTGATGATATCGCTTGTTATTAACACCCCTGTCTCTTTCAAGTGAACATGCTTGTAGCTGGATAGGTAAACCCAGAGTTGACTGAGTTAGTTGATGACCAGTTTCATAGTACTTGTTATCTGGACGGCCAATGTTAGGCTCAGTTAAGCCAGCTAACGAAAAGAGTATATGAAAATGCTTCGTAGTTCAGGCCCTTGGGCACATAAGCGAATGTGTGAGTTGTCTTGAATGCTCTGCTCACTTGGTTTTTTGCTGTTGTGAAGCTTGAAGACAACTAATATGCATATTCCACTGGTACTTATTGTAATTAAAGTGTCACACAGCAGTAATATAAAGCCTATGGTATGATTAAATCAAAATGGCTGTGACATTAGTTTTTTTGATCCATGTGTTTAGGAGGTGCTGATCCACTCTGAACACAGCCCTGCCTTGGATTGCAAGTTAGTTTTCTTGAAGTTATTGTGATTGATGTTACATTTGGGGAAAATTGAGTGATCTCACATTTCTCTGGAACATATCAGTGGACAGGGTGCTGAATGATGACATCATATTTCATATGAGGTAGGAAAGAAAATTGATGACATCACAACACAGGTGTGATGGGCGTCACTCCCGAAACAGAAAGTCATAAGTCACAGCAAGAGGCCAGAAATGTGTATATGTGTGAGTGTATATACAGTATGTGAGCTGAATGGAGTCATAATTCTGTATCTTCATTATTCCAAACAGTGTGCCAACACTGAAGAATGTTCTCTCTCACTTCTCTATCAGATGTGATTACACTTAACATTTCCCCAGAGGAAAAACACACCCTGAAGGTTTCCACCCCATAATTTCCAGAGGCTTTATTTCCATGTCTCTGTGTCTATGATTATGCATGGGAGAATGTGAGCCCTTCTACTTATATGTGTTGTTAGGTGTGCACAAGTATACAAACATGAATCTGTGTGGCATGCAATTGTAATGATTTTGTTTGTGTGCTTCCTCCCAGTTGTGTTCCAATGCATGAGCACAACTGTCAGGAAATCAGATGTGAATTTACCCCGAGCTCTTAAGTGTCCTTCATTCCTTCCATTAAAAAAAAGACAAATTAAGAGCATGAGAAGGAAATGGTCTATTTCGGTGACTGAGTGATATCTGGAGAGGGGGGATTACTGTGGCGTCAGGGGGATATGAAACATTCTCACATTCATACAGACAGTCAGGAATGTATGACTGACACAATGGGGCCAGGATTCACTAATAAATACACATAAAATAACATTATTTCATTTAAGTCTGATGTTTGTAATAACACCTCTGGAAAGAAAATGCACTGTATATGAAAATGGATGGCCTGTAGCTGTGAACATTCTTGCATATGCAATGTGCATAACAAATGCCTACTCATAAATACCGCAGGGCAAATCTCTTTGTCAATAGCCTGTCAGCGATACTCTCCATAGCAATTGTATTTCTCATTATCAGGTATCCCTGTTGGGAGAAAATGATCTTAATTTGATCAGCGTCATAAGCCCTCTTGCAAGCTTGGATCTCAGCTTATCCTTTTATGTGCAGAATTACAAATGGACCGATTAGAAAACTTTCCGTAATGGCAGTGAGAATTAGCAGGCTAAGCATACACTAATGCTATTGTACCCTCATCAATGATGTATAGCTGAGCTCCTCAACGGTGGCCTTTTCCACAGAGCAACACCCACCAGAGAATGAGAGAGAAGGAGAGACAGAAGCTGAGAAAGTACAGTTTGAAAAGAGAATAAACTGGTATTAATAAGAGATTAATGTTCTTTGGCTTGAACTGACACATGGCACTATTATTCTGCTCCTTTGCTTTGAACAAGTCTGGTGTGTAGCTTTGTCCTGGGCCTATGAATCTATATTTCCTTTTGACAGAAGAGTCATAAAGGGACAGTGGAACATCAATTTCTTCCTGGGACTTCAAAGAGAGACGTGAGCCCCATAGAGCCGAATGACTGCTGCGTTGCACGCTGTAGCCAGGGATATCAAAGGTTTTTTTTTTTTTTTTTTTTACATTCATTGCTATAATGAAAGAGCAGAGAGAGTACAAAAGAGGTCTTGATAGTTGCCCACCCTCTCTCCTCCCAGCTTTTTGGTCATGATTGTATGTAAGTATTACTCAGAGTTGAGGATAGCCTCTCCAAATTGAGGCCCTTATTGCAGAAGCCAGCTGAAGCACCATTCACATTAGGGAAGGGACAATGGGCTCATAATATCTATATCAGCGGTGTCCTGTCTTAATTCACTTTTATTACATCCATTCATAATGCTCTCATAATGATGAGATGGATACCAGCCAAGGGATTTTCACAGTGTCACCTTTATTATCGTATACTGTGGTTTGTCATTTGCTCCTCTACAGGTCCCTGTAATGAGGATAAGTTAGACTTCTCTGAATTAGATCTAAGGATAAAATGCCACCATGCAATGTATCCTTTATCATTAACCCTGTATTTGCCCATTAAAAGTAATGCACTTAGGGGTAATAAATGGAAAGAGTTTGGTTTAAAACAGCAACAAGAAAAAGTAATTCAATGGAGTTGTGACTAATATAACCCTTAACACACACACACACATAGACAAGTGCACATACATTGTGTGTATGCTGCACGTTTGTGCACACAGATTGTATACACTTTGTTTCTAAGTGAAACGGGAAACACACACAGCACACAGCTGGAGCTGATGTCATTAGTTTGTGGCGTGATAAAACATTGCACAACATAATGCATCAAACATAGACATAACGAAACAAACCGCTTTGTTGCAGGCCAAATAAACATTTATACTACTGGGGCAGGGGGTTGTTTGTGGTTTTTGTCTGTGTGTGTGTGAGTTAGCCTTCGTTCATTTAACTGTGACAGAATGGGAGGGAAAAAAACAGACAGCATAACTGTAAGGCTGCTGAAAAACTGGGTGTAGGTCAGACATAAAACAACTGTTTTCACACGAGCGTTGGCTGATAACGTCCAGCTGAAGAATGAAGAATGTTCTTATTAATTCTTTATCAGCTGATGGTATGTCCCAAATCCCTGGAGAAACACGTCTGTGTGGACGTTCTCATTCATCCAACAAAGAAAAACTGCTTTTTGGAATATTTACTTTGTGATACATGATAAGCCTCAAGACTTTAAAAGCAAAACTCTCTCTGAGGCACATATGATTGAACTTAAATACACAGATATGTGGTATGCATGAACATAGAGGCTCCCACATAGTTAACACACATGTGCACTCTTGCTGTCTATACTTGTGAGGACCTCTTATGGACCTTCCTTTAGCGAAGGTAAAGAAATCTGCACAATTGAGGGTTATTGAGGGAGGAGATTCTTTAAACTTCAAACCCCAATTCTGATCCCAAACTCTGCACATCTAGCCTGAAAGCTACTTTTAGACACCAATATGACATCAGTGTTCCACATTTTGAATTTAGGCAGCAGCAGGTAGAACACCACCACTGGCTGCCATTGGAAATGTAGGAGCTTTATTGTTTACTAGTTTGTTTGCTGTATATTAATAAGAATTTGTATTTGTTTTGAGTTTTTGATTACTCTGATTACTTTTTTGTTTGTTTGTTTTGACAGTTATTTGTTTAGTTTAATTATTTGATTGTTTAGCATATTTGGTGGTAGGCCTTTGGCGCATGGACAGCGTAGGTGTCTCCATGCACATCTTTACTCTGGTTCAAGTGCAAGAAGGCTGGATGAAGGTGATTATTAAATACTCTCTTAGCCAGTTACACAAACAAACAAAAAGCTCTTCTTCGGGACATGAGAGGACACTTCAGAGTGCCACTACATGAACACACATCACCACAACACACACATCTGCAGCCAAAGACAGTTTTTTATTTTTTTATTTATTTATTTTTATCAGTTAGTTAATATAATAATAGTTACTATAAAACAACAAAAATGTACAGTATATATTTGTTGAAGGCGTGTATATGACTTCATCAGACCGACGCTATTTGAGCTATAATTCTAATGTAGGCTACGTCACCTCGTAAATGGTCACATAGTTTAGTCATTAATGGTACACAGCAGTGTTTGCACCGCAGTGCATTTCAATGATAAATCATGAGACGCAAGATACTTGAAAAAGAGGCTATAATGAGCCCTGGTAACCGGACGTCTCCTTCATAAAAAGGCTGAATATCAAGTTATAACCGATCAGTCTAATGTGTGTAGAGATCTGTGTGGTTATTCTGTAACAGCCTAATGTTGTTTTGAGCCGAGTTAATAAAAGTAAACACAGTGAACGACCGTGCGTAATGGCACTACGCTCCTGCGCTGCACTTCTCTAATCAAAGGCTGCAGATTTATCAACATATCAGTCAGTTTCATTTGAATGAACCTCCCACTTGTTTGCGCCTCTCATCCAACCTGTGCACCGTGCGCTCTGCGCTGGTCCCCAAATACCACGGAGACGGGCAAAGCGAGTTCTAAGGTCAGAACATGCCAAACAGTCGGATGGCTGCTTGCGCTTCCTCCACGGAAATAGGGCTCGTAGTTTTAGTTTACTAGTATTTTGTTTTACTTTGTGTTGTTTAGTGAATTGGGTATCTCTAAGGGCACCTAACGTTATATAGGTAGGTAGGCAGATATTGGACCAACATGCACCTGGAAGGGTCAATGGTCTCTTACCAGAGCGAGAGAGTTTGCTTACTTGCAATTGATAAACAAACCTCATGGAAATAAACTTTGCATGGACAGTGGACTTCTTTTGCCTGCATACACTACATTCCCATGCTGCATCAGCTGCCCCTTGATTCTAAGTTCGATAACATTTTAATTATTAACAACTGGCCACCACACTAAACTTAATCCCAACTGAAGCTGTCTTCGCCAGAAAAATGATAGCTTTGGTTGTTTGGTGTGTGAAGTGTTTAACTTTGATACCAGTGACTGCAGGTACCATCCTGTCTCCTACAAGCGGTCAGTGTTGGTTTCTTTTAACCATGACCACGGTCTTTCCCAAACTTTATCCAAGTAGTTTAACTTGACCAATATTTAACCCAAGAGGTTCAGATGATCCATTTTTTTTTTTTTTAGTTCTTTTTAGTTATAAAGTCCTGTCAAAATCCTAACATAGTCCTTTGGGGATTAGCAAAATTTTCCTCATCTCTCTGTTCAAGTGAAGTGAACCACACAAGAGTGAATGCACACACATACAAACTCTCTCTTCATCTCTCTCCGTTTTTCTTTTGCACCTGCACAAACACAGTCAAGCCATCACCACTGTAAGTCCCTGCCTTCTCTCTTTGTATAGAAGGACCTTGGCTGTCCCTAGTGAAAACCTGATTCTTCACTGAATAGGAAGCCCTTGTCCTTACATTCCTCTGTCTACTGCGCTGATGGTGTACTAATGGCAACATCAGTCCCCATCTGGTGTCCATCATTTGGATTCAGGGCAGGGCCCGTCCCAGCAGATACATCCGATTAGTCGCTCTCATCGATTTGTGCTGGCTCGTCATGACTTAGTCAACCCAAGGTGTCTCTTCTATGACATGCTGTCTCCCTGTGATTTAGTTTGCCAACGCTCTAAGTGCATTGAGTGTGACAATAAAATCTTTAATCTAATATGCATCCTAAAGAGGGAGGTGGCGGAGAATAAAGAGAGAGTGAGAGAGCGGCAGCGAGAGGGGAGGTATAATGTTCTCGATGAGCTCAGATGTAATGAGAAAGGTTTGTGTCAAGTTTATGAATATACACAGTACACACACTTAGGTTTGAGTCTTGCTTTCTGATCTTGACTGATGACTGTACGATTTTAGGTGTACAACATGGTATTAAATGGGTTGTCAAACAATCTTAGTTATCAACAGATGAATACACACAGGTACACAATTACTTATTTTTAACTCTTTGTGTAAAGTCCACGCATAAGGGGAGAATTATGATTATTATGTTCTGTAATGGCCATAAAAATTTCACATCTCTGCTCCAAAGAGATGGGATCCTATTTTCAATTTGTATGTAACCCAGCCTTATCTGTGTATGCAGTTTGAAGCTTATAATAGTGTGAGTGGGGTTAGAGGGCGCAATGCATGCACGGTAATTTTAACTGATGCCACTGCACAGGCTTGCGAGAGAGCATCATATTTATGGATGTGTGAGTCGTATATCAATGAGATTCGAAGCTACACTGTCTGAATAGATCATTACACAGATCCCCAGCACACTGCTCGATCTACTGTATCCCACTGCTGCTCTGTATCTCAGTAAACAGACATAACATTAGGGAAATGCTATATCTTGCAATACACGGTAGTAATGTACTGTAAAGCTGTAAGGAGACTTTAGAGAAATTTGATGATGAGGGAGGATGATTTTAAAGGTGTCTTGAGAGCAGATTTAATGTTTCCTTTTTATGGTTTATAGTATTAAATGCAAACCATTATACCTGTAAGGTGCCACTTTGTCTTCTGTATCCAGTCAGTGGTTTAGTTTTATATCTCTTTTGATGGAAGGGGCTTTCATAACTGATTAATTAAATTCACATCTAATGTATATATATATAAAATCACTTTTTCTGATGTGTATATATATATCATATAAATCATGTATATCAGAAAAAGTGATTAAATTGTGCACATAGTTTTAATTAATGCTTTAACAAACAGTATGACAATTTTTCCCCCACTGTCACACACCTCTAATTGACAGATATTTCCGAGAGAATTTGTTCAAAGGATCTTTTTCGCTTTTCATGTCCATAATTGCCTGTTGGCATGCCCGACCTGCCATGTTGACACCAGACAAACCGAGCCACATTCTCACATCTTTTTAATGAGTCTGTGTTATGATGCAGGCTCTAATTGTCCTGTTGGCAAAAGAACAATAACATTTAAAAAAAAAAAGGTATGAACCACCCAGCCTGTGAGTTAGTCAGGCAGTCAGCCTTCCCATCTCACCCCGCTGTGACCCTGGCTGTGTGAGCATACACATTACTGTGTGTGAGAGAAGGAAAATCTCAGGCTTGAAGCCAGACACTTGTCATTTTGGCCAGAATGACTTCTATATATCAAACTGAAGCTCTTGATGAAACCAATTACCCTGTATCAAAAAGGCATTATCATAGAATCATGACCAAAAATCAAATTGGACAATAAAACCTCAAAGTTAAATGTTTTTTTCAGTGGGAAGATGAGGAACTCCATCTCCTATAAAATTATAAGATACTTTGTGTGCATAAGATTCAAATGTATACAATTTATGAGCTGAAAGAGATGTAGGAGACAAAAAAAGAGAGAAGGATCTGTGTGTCAAATTTTCATCCTTCTCTGAAAAACGCATCACCTGATAACTCATAGTCCATGTCAGTATTGTTTTCCCCCTCACTAATCAATCAAATAGAAAAATAAACCCAGATTTTTTGGAAATAGAGTTCAAGCCATCTTTCCATCACTCTGCTGGAACATGTGGATGGAGGTGAGGGAGAAAATAGGCCCGCATGAGAAGTAATCAACGCAGCCCACTATGATAGTGACAGCGGGTTAAGAAGGGGACAGGGAGGGAAGCTCTGTTTCTATGCCAGAGAAAATGAAAGCAGCTGGGGGTATATGCTGTGCGCACTAGTCAGTCAAATATGCTTGTTATCAAGTGTGTTTTTATATGTGTGTGTGTGTGTGTGAGAGAGAGAGGGAGCGAGAGAGATGGAGCGCAGCAGGAGAGGAATGCAGTCATGGCTGTAAAGTGGGTGTGAAAACAGCCATGTTCACTGACCTCCAGGCTGACCTCCCCACCCCTCCTCCCCTGGTAGTTGATAGTGTCCTGTGCGTGCGTGCATGTGTGTGTGTATTTCAAAAAATGCTTGAGAAAATGTGAAGTGTGTGTATGCCATGCCCGTGTTTGTGTGCATGATTGCAGCCTGTGTGTGTGTGTGTGTGTGTGTGTGTGTGTGTGTGGTGATAGATATAAGTAAATGGCCCTGAGTTTACACTAGTCCAAGGGAAGGGGTCAAGAGGATTATCTTAAAATATGAGTTGCCCTCTCACCCCGTCCTTCCTCCCTCTGTCTTCCCTCTCCCCTCTCTCGCTCTTGTACCCTTGAAGGCAAACAGCACCTGTTGCACACACACACAGTAGGCGTTCAGGACCAACAGCATCTGATTTTCTTGACTTTGCAAGGATAAAATTATTGATGTAACAATCAAGGTTTTTCTTGCCTGAATAATGCCTGAATAAATTAATCAACTTTTAATTTGTATTCCTTTATATTTTCTCAGCTAGGCTACACATTTTTCTACCTCTATTTTATATCGTTGCTTCACATAACACAGGGGGAGGATATGGCAAGCAATTTATAAAAAAGTCCCTAGACCTCTTTTGAAAAGCAAATCTAGTCCATCACCTTTAGAGCAACACTACACAAATGTTAATGGAGAAAATGCACAAGGATTATTCCACTTGACGGTCCTAAATCTGGAGGATTATCATAGCAATTCTTTGAAAATGCCATACAACCAGGTCACTTATAAATTCACCACTGAGCACTTCTGCACATTGTATCCGTAAGAACTCATGTTACCCTATTTTTCGTCTGGGATTTCCCACCTGAATTTAGGCCTGCTGCTCATTTTCTAAAGTTTCATAAATCCTCCTTGTGCGCACTCGTCTGATTAAGGCGCCGACAGACGCGCTTCCCCTGGCGCACTCGAACTTGGATTTGTCCCCGGCTGAGTCAGCCATCCCGCCTGATCGCCACTGCGGGGCGTCTGGGCGCTGGAGCGGCGCCTTGAACCCCTTCAGTCCGTCTGCTCCCCGCAACAGGCTGCCCTGTCACATCTACCCGGAGCCCGCATGGCCATCATCTCTCAACAATACACTATCACACAGAGGGGCTGTGAGGCATCACCATCCTCCGCCTCTCCGTCTTCATAAACCTGTGAGCTGGATCTGACCTTTCTAGTGATTCTTTAAATATGATAAAGATTTTTGAGTTAGCAATACTGAGAAATGAATGGACGATATTATCAATCGAGTGGAAACGCCCGATTGCAACATTTTTCATTATTATATATTTTCGCATGAAATAGCCTAATATGATATTTAGGTCATTTTAATTGTTCTAAATTATTATATTAAAGTCCAGTTTATATTACCTCAACACTGGCTTCTTTCTTGATATTAGAAAAAAGCCACATTTGAATTGAATTAAGTTGAATGGAGAAGGAGTAACTGGAGTCCATGGTCTTTGCTCCGCTGCGTCCGTTTGCATGTAATTAAATAGCACCCGTGCGCACTTATCGGTCGGATCTGACAGTCGAGTATCTAAAAGCGGTCCCTGTCCTGGGCACCTCTTTCCCCCGTCCCCTTCCAGCTTTACCTCTTGGTAATTGAATTAGCTCGGTTTTAGGCGGGGGAGGGGCTTGGATTTGTTCGAGTGACGCCCATTCAAATAATTCCAAACCAATGGGACTATCCCCCGCTCCACCGTAACCAAACCCACTCTCTCAGTCGGCGTCTGGAGCTGCCTGCCTTTGCTCTCACCTTCCTGTGGGTCCCGGCGTTTTAAACCCAAACATAAGAAAGAGAGGAAGACTACACACTACGCACATGGGAGAACGCAAGATTTTTTTCCTTCCTGCGCGTCGCACGATGGCTTATATATGAGGAGGACACTCTGGGATGCGGACATAAACAAGCGTCTCCACTGAGAGAAGCGCATGAGAAAACACAACGCTGTCCGTCCTCTCTCCGACACCGAGAAGGACTCCTCCCCACCTCGGCCGTGACACCTCCGGTAAATCGCTGAAAAGGGATAACACTCTTTTTTTTACGCTGGAAACGAAAGACCGAGTCTTCAAATAGCCTGACATTACCATTCATCTGCCAGTGACTGTATGGCTTTAAAAAGTTGCCTGGAGAACATGGACATCTGACGTGCGCCACACGGCGTCATTGACACATTGAGCCCCTCTCTCTCTTTTCTCCATCACATCTTGGACTGACTAATCCCCTGCGCTCTGGGTTTGGAGTAAGAAGAAGTATTCAGCAGTTGTCATTTACCCTGACACAGGCTACATCCAGTAGCTCCCTGCAGAAGGGGAACATATCACACCACAGAAGACACTGTCTGTTGTCCTCCGCATTTGTAGCCTATGTGTTGATCTCGCTGTTTGTGCATTAGTGGGAGAAATATTTTGTCAGTCCACCTCCGATCTATCAGAGCTGACCCTGCATGAAATAAAGCCTATGATTCATCTGGACTCTCGACCTGCATCTGCGAGAAAACACAGTGACGCGTTGGTTTTGTAACTCAAACATTTCCGTCGACCTGAACAAGTGTCATCTCAAGTTGTCCCTTGAATGGTCACCATCTGGCGATTCCCTTCGCGCTTTCTATGTTTTGCACGTTTGTATTTGTTTAGCATTCACGGCCACATGTGAATGAGACTCATCACCTGTCCCGGTTGAAGCGCCCGTACAACTCGACTGACTTACCGACACTGAAGAGGAATACGTGCCGAAGTTTTGCTGTAGTGATGCTGCAAGTGGAAATGGTCCTCTTCGTCTGCCTGGTGCTGTGGATGTGTGTATTTAGCCAGGAGCCCAGCTCCAAAGTGGTGGCCGACCGCTACGCCGTCTTTTGGAACCGGACCAACGCTAAGTAAGTGGCCTCACACCGGGCAGGTTTACCGCGGAGAGTCGGCGATGTTCCGTCTCCTCGGATCTGCATGAAACACGGGGTTCGCAGGTTTGCTGAACCTCATCGGTGTTTATTCTCCGCAGTGAGGGCATAATGCCAGTAGCTGTAGGTAGGCTACATGCAATAGCTGAGGGTATGAACAGGAGTGTAAAAGGCTACTGTGTCGTATTTTCAATACGTGGCTGCTCATAAACAGCGCACCCTCAGAGGAAAGTATAGATTAAAATCGTGCGTAATAGGCCTGGACGTACTTCATCGTCTGGTGTTGTGGCTTGCACGGTCAATATTGTCCAGATAAGGAAATTCACGGTACCTTTGTGAATTTAGGCAAAGGAACAGAGCTGTAAAAGTCTGTAAAACCTGGAGCGTTATCTTGTGGTGTTTCTCTGGCCGGCGGACTCAGGCTGGGCATTTATACGACCCAACTGGCCTCATTAACACCAGTATAACTAACACAAACAGGTCAACATCAGCACAAATCCTCAAAGTCCATTTACCTGCTGAATGTGGTCATTCATTTACTCACTTCAGACTGCGTAGATTCACTGCCTTGATTTTGAAAACTAACGAGAAAGACAACTTCTGTATGTGTTTCTGTACGCCTTAATCACACGAAACACCCGATACTAAATGCACCAAATGAGAGCTTAATATATCAGTCAGTATTTAACAGTTCCCTTACGAAAGTCATTACAGAAACTATAATGCGATTTATGGACATACAACGGCCTCAGCACATCGAAAAAGCACCCAAAGGAGTGCTTTGTCAATATTATAGAGGGACCATGGCAAAGAAATTATATAAGGAAGACAGTGACAAAGAAACGCTGTAAAGCCATAGTAGAACATTATGGTGATTTTCACCTAAGATTTTTAGTGTAGCGTGTTTATTTATTATTATATTATATTATTTTTTTAAATAGTTGCTTAACAACTTTAAGTAAATGAACATTTCCTAAAAAAGTTGAGTAAAATTTTGTTTTTTTCCTGTCAGTATGAAACAATTTGTAGCTTATTGTGTAAAAAATAGTGTAAAAATTGTGCATTGTAATGTATATTTTGACCCTTGGCAAAGCACACTGCTGTAAAGAGAAAAAAAATCCATTTCAATTTGGTCAAGTTGTTCAAGCTTTTAGAGAAAAAAATAATACGCTAGATTAATTTACTAAATTAAACCTAAAGAATGCAAATAAATTCTGGAACATAAAACTCAGTGTTACTGGGTCGTATAAAACTGTGAACCTATTTCTAATAGCCCTACGATAAGTTCCCCATTCAAAACTTTTGAAAACTTACACACTATATAACAGTGCTCAGCTTTCTCATTTAAAAACAGCTTCCCTGAAAAAAATCTACAAGCTGTTTTTCCTGCTTTTTTTTGCATAGTAGTGTTCATGAATGGTTACTCATTCATACGTTTAGAGTCACAAGTCATGTCCTGACCTTATGACTCAAAAAAAAAAGAAAAAAAAGAAATTGTATTAATAATAAGAAAAGTGGCAGCAAAAATATTTTAGTAGTGAAGTGAGAATTGTATGTGCTGGTTGTGGGACACACTAGAGGACTTTCGCAAAGTTAAAAGTTTATAAGATGTGCTACAAACCTTGAGTCAAACGTCTCTCTGCTTGGACAGCCTTAAGTCAACCTCAGTGTTAAGTGTATATATTTGTTGAGACAGCATTTCCCACTAAAAGTCCCTTATGGAGTTAGACTGTACAGCCTTGTCCCGGACTTATTAAGTCCAAACACTGCTGGTGGAGTTTACAGAGATCTTTCACTCAACTGCCAACGGCACTTAGTATTTGTTGAATAAAATCTTCAGCTTAGCCTCCAAGTGCGCACAAAGCCATTAATAGCACATGCTGAATTTGTTGCACAACTATTTATATTCAGTTTGAAGTTTGGGAAAACAAGATTTATTGCTTGAAGCAATTAGTGGTCAGGGGTACAAACGGAGGGCTGACTGTAAGCACTCTCCTGAAGTCGGGGCCAGTCTAGTGGGGTGTGTAGATTCTCGGACTGATATATTGTAGACCATGACTGTTGTATTCCGCATCTCTACTCCAACTTACCTCGGCTGTTTAATTATGGGCCGCTTTCTTCACTAGAGGCAAATGCAATTTTGAGTTAAATCTTGATTTCTGCTGTTGATAGACGTACTTTCATTAGACTCTACATTTTTTTTCAACAAAAAAGTTTTGACTTGACTGGCTGCTCAGTTAACTTGATATCTTCCAGATGTGCTGACAAGTTTTCTCAGTTTCAGTGTAGAAAAAAAAAGTGTAGTTACAAAAAAGGGAAATTTAAGTAAATCTACTGTTAATCTCAGATCTGACACACTAACATTGGAAGAGAGAGAAAACAAGTACTTTGCGATCCACTAGGCTGCGTGCATGCTGTGCTTTTTACTCTCTTTGCGTATAATCTGAGAAATAGATAGCTTCCTGAGCCTCATCTGTTTCTGAAGCTCTGACTTGCCCGAGGAAAGGAAACAGGTTTTCACAGAGGCTGTAATGCTGCTAACACCAGTCACTCCGTTCTACTTAATCTAAATAGAGTTTGTTTGACTCTCACCCCTGCAGGGCTGAGGCAGGAAGCCAGAAAGGTAACAAAACAGCAGAGAGGAGACAGCAACAAGGAGAGATAGAAAACTTGTCTTATTGATGACTCAGTTAATAAATATTGAGTCTCTTTCTTCATGCATTACTGTCGAAAGCTGGTGTGGCACTATAACGTAACTTGGCTGCGTCTGCCTTTGTTCTGAGGCTTCACAGTCTCACCGAACGTACGGCTCCTCCAAGAATTTACTGTATAAAACACCCCACGCACACAAACAAGCAACAGTTAAAACTAATAATTTCACTTGTCATAAATAATGATTGCAGGTAACTTCAAGGATAATTTCAGTATTTTTTCCAGTAGGTTGACTCTCTCCTTTATTCCTTGTTGGTGTTTGAACACAGTCGCTCAGGGTTCGTTTTACTAGTCCGAGAAAAAGCCATTTTGTCACCATTCTTTTTTGAACCATATGAAACTGCAGCTTGCACAGACTTGAAAATCGCCTAAGCTAGATAATCCATCACACTAAAGCTACAGTTTGTGTTTGGTTTTGTCTCAAAATCTGTTTTGTTTTTAATTCATTGTGCCTGAGATGGATGTTTCACATCATTGTGTGCAATATGTTATCTTCTACTTAATCACCTGAAATGCAGAGACAGAAATGAAAGCTTCTACATGGAGATAACAACTAGAACTGATACAAATTGTGTCACATTCTTCTTCTGTTATTTTGGGGATTCCAACTAGAGTCAATTTAAAGTTTTAAGGTAAAGATTTTCAGATAAAAAGTGCCAAAAAGCAAGTAAATATTAAATTGTCGCATTAAATGTTGTATGAAAGGATAATTGATTAGGGAAAATGTATACTAGACTTACCCGTTTCTAACAAAAGAACTCGAAACTCAGTGAGTCACTTATGCTGTTGTACAAGTCACACACCAGTATAGACTCCTCTACAGTTTAGACTGTTAGTAACACTAGATGAGGAATCTCAGATAAGGCCTTTTTTGTGTTTTGCAATGGAACTTTTTGTCCGGCAAAGTGTTTATGCAGGTTTTAAGTTCTTATATATAGTTTTCCAGCGGTCATAATTATAAGCAATTGGTAGATTACTGTGGAATTTTATTTCGGTGTAGTGTATCGTAATTTGTGTTAGCGGCTCTACAGTGGTTTCTGTAGATTTTTGTGTTGTTGGGGGATTGGGGTAGGGGCTGAGGGGATTTCCTTGCTGTTTTGTTGGCGTCAGTCCATCGTTGTGTCTCATAACTCCAGAATGAGCCCAGAAACTTGCTAACTGCTTTATTATTCAGAACAACACCTTTATCTTCCCTTTTATTTACCTATTTCTCTATCTCTCTTACTTTGACACATCCACTCTTTATCTGTTAGTTTTCTGTTTGTGGTTTAGATGTCCCTTGGACGTTTCCCTATCGTACCTTAATTTACAGGTTTAGCATTTTGCCTATCGAAAAGTAGTTTTGGGGACCAGTTTGGAGAAGTTTTATCTGTTCTCAGTGAGTTTCTTCAGCTTGAAATAACTTAAAATACAGGGACATTTCTCTCCGTGGATTATGCCCTCTGCTATCTAGCCGACTGTCTTTGCTTGTGAGTATTTATTCTAATGAGGGGACAGACAGTGGCTCTAATGATGTCTCAGCTGTAATGCTGAAGAGACAGCCCTTCCCTTCTTCTCTCCCCTCTTACACTTTCTTCTCCCCCATATCCCTCTTCGCCTTTCTCCCTTGTTGCCTCTCGGCGCTCTGCCTCTCCCTTGTACTCTCCCTCGCTCTCCCTCGCTCTCTCTCTCTTCTCCCGGCACAGAAAATGAATGAATACAATTAGATATTTCGGGAGTCCCTCCACGGTTGATGGTGGAGAAAGACGCTCAGAGGTCAGGCATACTCTGAGAGGAGCGCAGGGAGAGGTCACACACATACGGCAGGGAATAACGAAGCAGAAAGTTGGCCTGCGAATGACAAACTAGTAACTAGAACACTCCTTGAAGTGGACGGTGTTATTAAGATTAAGTATCATGCTATTGTGATCTTGCAAATTTCTCAAGTTGATTTGTATTTTGCAGCATAATCTGTAGCTCAACAAACAGCCTGGAAAGCATTTTTTTTTTAATGTGCTGCCTTTTGTTGTAGTCCTAAAAATGTATTTTTACAGTGTAACTGGAGGCCTACATGAAGTAGTTGTGTCACTGGTATCAAAGACAACTTTCCTTTGTTATAGCCGTGTCTGGCTCGTCTTTGTCTGTGCATGTTTTTGTATTTGAGTGTGCATGCAAAGTGCCAAATGAGCCATGAGGTCATATAGGACTGGTTTCCTCTCCCACACACAAAGATACTATGATAATTACATCCTTCTCCCTTGGACTTCTCATTACCTGTCACAAACCAGTGGGACATGAATACATTTTGTCAATGTGTGCTTGCATGTATGTGTATGTGCGTGCACATGCTGACTGTACACTATCGGGGGCTCGTACACATAGGTGACCCATCTGAGCGTGAAAATTATGTATTATGATAGTAGCTTTAATTTAGAATTTAAAATCTGAAAAGCTGTTATTTTCAAAATCAAGTTTATATTGCCTTTGATAGCTAAAGTGGGTTGTTTCTGACCACATGCTAGTCTCTCCTGTCCTCCTTATCATTTTCTTTTTTTACTGACTCGCTCGGAGCTGTGTTTTTGCTCTCTCCACTGCTCTGGCTCTCGTTCTCTCCCTCCGTCTCTCTATCTGAGGGCTGATATGTTCTTGTTAATGACCCCTTGCTCTGTCATTCTTTTATGCCTGGCAGGCATTGGCAGGCACAAGCACCAACTGAGCTGTGGGCACTGACAGTGTAGGGGACACAAAAAAGTGAAACAGAGGATACAGAAAAATAAACACAGGGCTTGACGGAAAAAAACCAGCAACCGTTGTTGTGCGATGAAAGTGAGTAATAGTTTTATTAGGTTTAAATGGCACTCTGTGTTTTCTCACCAGACCTGTAAATGCACTTTCCATTTAAATTAGATGTTTTTTTCTATTAACTAGAAAATGAGCCCAGCAGGCAGTAGTCAATGCTTAGTCAATGTGCTTGGCAGAGCAGCTGTTCTTCAGCGTGTGGTGGAAGAGAGGGAGGACTCTTGGCCGTGACCCTTGTGGAGGTGCTATGCGGCGGATAGAAGCAGCCCTGTCGCTGGGGGTGCCTGGTGGTCAGGCTGTAGTCTTGGATATGCTAATCCAGCTGAAGTAAAAGCAGTTTACAACTGAATAGAAAAAGGCATTACCAACATTAAATATCTGATTTTATATATGTATATGTTCACTGAAAGCCAGATCATTATTTATTTATCAGTATTGTTTAAAATGTTATGTTCTTTAAAAATGGTAAGTTATTATTTTGTCTTTGTAAATAAATAAATTTTTTATGTTTTTAAAAACTATTATTAAACTTATTTTTGAACAATTAATATTATACTACTTGACCTTCATTCTGGTGATTTATTCACCTGAATACAATAAAAAAGAAACCTGTGTTTGTTCATGATTAGATAAATATTACACAGTCTGATAAAGATTAACAGTGTTGGTCCTAAGAGCCTTAAAAACACCACCGTCAATTTAAATGTTAGCTTATACTCCAAAGGCCGGATGGTATCTGAAATGGATGATATTGAATGGCAGCTTCATTTCACTTGCACATGTTTCCCTCCCTTGCCTGGGGAACCAGATTTTAATGTCCAGGTTTTTGTTTTCAGAGTAATCACTCCAAGGTCAGATGGAGTGCTGAAACACCGCTATCAGCAGGCCGATCTGTCTTTTAGCCCTCATTCAACCCGTGGCTTTCAGAGGAACGCTCCGTATAGTTCTACTCGGAAACAATAAAGTATTAACCAGCTTATGCAACACCTACATGTGCAAAACTCTATAAAAGACTTATATTCTGTCATGACAATGATAAAATAGTGTTTCCCTTTTTTGATAGTTGGTTGCCTATCTACTGGATGTGTGCGTTTGTTTATTCAGGTTCTAATTTTTTCTCCATTCCTGCTCTCACTGTCTCAGTTTCACTCAAAATCTCAATGTTGTGGAAAGTCCCCCCAACTGTTTCTTTATTTTTCCTTAAGTTATTTTGTGACACCCCGTAGCTGCTGTGGGGAACAGATCTGGTAGTCCGGGGTTGTATTTTTTACTGTGAACACCTGAGTGGATTTGTAAATCTTAGTTAATATGAACATAGCAGACAGAGACAGAAAAACTTTCTTTCCGTTGAGTTTATTTGAGCATAGATCTCACATCACAGAATATGTTTCATTTCAAGACCCCAAAAAGGAGTATTTAACTGGAATACAGGACTGATGCAGGTCCAATAACAGGCGCTAGACCAGGAATCTTGCTATCATGTATTATAAGTCCTTGTTTCGTGGCTGAAAATGGCGCTACTATATCCTTCTTCAACTCCTCTGCTCTCCTCTGTAAGATGGAGGCTTTTAGAAGCAGCTGTTACTGTAGTAACGCTTGGTTGATCTATCACCCCTGACCAGAGAGGGGCGCTACTGAGAGAGGTCTGATAGCCTCTTGTGTCCTCTGCTCTGAGCCAAAAGCATTACAAGTGTACACTTAAAGTGAAAACTACATATATCTGCTTGATTCAAACCACCTCTTTCCGCTTTGGTTGATTTGACCTCGTTAAACTCTAGACATATTGTATTTACAGGAACTACACTAGCATGTAAAGGGCCCAAACGACTGATGGGTTTCAATTTTATTTTTCTCTCTCTGTCACCGTTCACTATTCAGCTGGAAAATGTGACGGGAACGATTGAGACTGCTCGTTTTTTAGCCAGACACATTTTCCACAGATAATTCCTTTCATGGTAGGCTGGCTTCGGACCTTACTCTGGCGTTTTCCTTATTTAACTTGGGGTCTGCGGGGGAGTGACTGGATGTTTTTCTAGCTGGGCAGCAGTGTGGAGAATAGATCCCAGAAGAGAACACATCTCCAGCTTGTGAATAAAGACCTAATTGACGTGTTGTAGCCAGTTGTAAATGACTCATGAGGTAATTCGTCTTCACAGACAGACTGAGAAACACACAGTGGGGCTGTAGAATTGTGTGGTCTGCGTTCCCTTTGGAATTGACACAATCTATTTGGTTTATTTCCAATTTTTCATGTTCCCAAATAGAAATTTTAAAAGCCATAAAGTGCTGCTTTTAGCCACAGACGGCATTATCACCTCCTCACCTGCATGTGGCGAGTATCCTTGGATGGCTTACACGGCTTCTTGCATTTTCATTTGGCGTTTCTTTGTCTGCACTGGCACAGTCAAGAAAAGGTGAAGTGAGTTTGGGTTGAAGGACTAATTGATTCCCTGGCCTTGTTGTTAATATGAACACCTCTTTGTAAAGTTTCCTCTGCTCTGACAATTTTCCGTGGAACATAAATATGAATAAACAACCAATCAAACAATGTTGCTTTGACTTTGTTCAGTCTACCGTTGTGGCGAGGCGTGCCAATAATAAGCTAGCTGCATTAGCCTGTTTGAATTGACAGTAGAGAAAAATACTAGCAGCCAGTGCCCCCCCTCACCCCCCCATGCTGGGCCGTGAGACTGAAAGGCAGCCATTGTTCTGCTCTCTCTGTCCACTCTACATAGCCAGGGCTGAAAGTAATGCATGCAGTTTAAACGGAGGGAGAAAAAAAGGGAGGGCAAAGGAGAGGAGTGAGGGGGATTGGTGTGAATGGCGAGGGAATGGGAGAGTGCACAGCTAAAGTTGTAGTACGCTTTGGACAGAAAAAGGGAAGAGAGGAGGAGTATAATGTGAGCGCCAGACACGAGGGGAGAGGCGTGTAGTAGCCAGGGGTGACACAGTGTGTGGAAAAGAAGAAGTGGCAGTTTCTCTCATTTGCAACCAGCCATATCCATCCTCTCTCATCTGCCTCTCTCCATACTGTCCAGCTCATCAGCCTCCCTCCCTCCTTGTCTGTCCTTGCCAAGGTTTAAAGATGCATGTGTCTGTCTGTCTCTGTCTGTCTGTCTGTCTGTCTATCTGTCTGTGTCCCTAGTGGTGACAGTGGTTGGTACGTTGGTTGGCGGTGGTTCTCCAGGGGACAGACTGCAGGTCCTCACCCAGTGGAGGTGTCGTCTTTGCGGTCCGGGTTTAGTGACAGAGGGGCTATTTTCTACAGAGACAGGATTAAGCCTGCTCAGGTTTAGACCCCTGCTTTGTTTCCCCTGACACTGAAGACTCCAACACAGAGGGCTGTGTTTACTTGGGGGTTGGTGCTGCAGTACTAAAGTTGCATCTTGGTCTTTAAGCACTATGACGCACTGCACACTGTGCCCTTGAAAGTGCATTTTCTCGACATGCATGTATCACAGTCGGAATGCCGGGGTGTGTGTAATGTAGCGGTTTGATGAAGGGCTTCATTCCAAAATGCTACATATATCTGCTGTTGTGACAAATTGGCACAATAAGAATGAGCTGTTTTCCTCCTCAGAAGTAGATATACTTTGCAAGCGAAGGTCATAAAATGATGCCCTCCTTTCGTTCAGATGAATTATGTGGATAATTATGCGTGATTGTAATTCCAATGGTGGATATTGAATTTTGAAATAAATCTCTTCTTATTTGTCTTTGATTCAGCTTGTCTGTCTAGTTGCATGAGTTTTCAAGGCTTGAGGTCTAACAAGGCTAAGTAGGATTTTGACCAAAAAAAGAAATGTAAAATTGAAATTTTTTTTTTTTTTTTTACATCTATCATACTTTATACTAAAAAAGTCAAAATTTTAAATTTAACTGAACTTCAGTAACAACTTTGAAAAGATATTTTTCAGATCTGCTGTCCTTGCTCCAAGCCTTTTATTAGGCAACAGATGCTTGTCTGATCTGAAATCAAGCAGACAATAAATCCCGTTTAAAAATGTATAACACACAACTGAATCTGACGACTACAGTTGAATCTGCGCCGGGTTTGATGTTAAGACGAGCGAGTGTTCTACATGTTGGCATGTCTGTGTGTTCGCTGGTAACTTGTGCGCATACGCATATGTGCAGTTTTTCGGGTGCATGTGTGAGTGTGTGTGTGTGCGTACATGGTTATCCTGAGCTGACCTCTGCTTCTAGACCCGCTTTAATGAAGCAGCAGAAACACACACCATTTACTATAGCAGAGCACAGCACTATTCTTGACCCAATTCTATGAGCCTGCTCCTCTGAGAGCTGCTTGATAGTTTTCCCATTTTGTGAAGTTGCATTGTGTGCGTGTGCTTGTCAGTCATTGTTTATGTGCGGTGGTTTGTGTTCTTGTGTGAAACTGTACTGAGCGTGTTTTTTTCCCCCTGAAGGGAAAACGATTGATCCCCGGAATGTGTGATAAATCCCATCTTCACCCTCTCCTCTCATCTGAACCCAGCTTTGACTGGTCTGGCTTATTCCGAACATTATCCCACATAACCAAATATGACACCCCAAAGAACATAGGCTGACAAACACACACATACACACACACAGAGCTCTGGTTTGGAAGGGCACTTCATTATTTCTTTAGTGAGGTTCAAGTTGCAGGAGATGTGGTATTTTTTCTGCTTGTTTATTTTCTTCCTCTAAATCAGCGAGCAGCGAGCCTTGGAGTGCAGCAGCCTTTGAACCGCGGCCTATCCCATGACTGCAGCCCTGGGTATTAACCCAGAGCCACTGAGAGGCTTAAAAAGCCATCAGCTCATTGTCCGGAGACACAAAAAAACCCCTTCCTCTAAAATCCCCCCCCATCCTTCTCCTCTCTTTTCCTCCTTCCCTCCTTTCTTAAGAATGCCTTGAGCTGGCCTCTGCTGGCATTCATATTAATCAGTTTTAAGGGTCTAATGAGATAAGTGAGACTTAAGGGGAGTCCCCAAAGTGGCCTAAGCCCTCCGGATAAACAGAGGTGATGAGCGCTGCCTATAGCTACATCCTCAGAAGTGTGTGTTTTTCCCCAGCATTGTTATGCACACAAAAGTTTTTAATGTCCTTAATCTCACAGTTGCAAGTTGCAAACCAAAACACCACAAACATAGATTTTCTTAACAGACAATCATCACCTTGCCTCTTAAATGGCGAGGTGGTGATAAAATAGAGTTCAACGGTACCATCTGTGCATTTGACAAACATCACATCTTTTTTTCAATAACTCCCTCCTTTGTCCTAATCCTCCTGCCCAGCTCATGCCCTCTGTTCCTTATCCCGCCATGTATCCCTGGAATATAGGCCAGTCGGCTTCCTCCCGCTTTTTTGCTCTCCGTGCCATATTGTCCTCCCTTCCTCTCTCCTGTCTCTAGGATTACCAGATCTTTAACTGTACTGCCCTTGTCTTTGGCTCTGGGGGTCCTGCTGAGGTGACCCAGCATGCCCACTGTCAGCATTAGGCTCAGTGTTGTGGCTGCGGCGCTTAACCGACAGTTGCCCACTCACTCTTACTCTCCTGCCCCATTTTTTTTGTCTGGTTTTCTTTTCTTTTAATCTTTTTTAAAAACATGCTCTTCCCTCCTCATTTCTATTTAAACTCCCAACTCCAAGACTCAGAGGCAGAGCTACTGCGTGTGGGTGCAATGAAACATGGCCGCCAAACCAAGAAAAATTAAAATGTGGCACAAGCCAGACACAAAGAGGCGGCAACAGCAGCCATGTCTGAATCAGCTTTTGGTTTTCTGTAAATGTTCAGATATTGAAAAGTTGCATTAATTAGGCAACAGTGATTAAACATACTCAGTGAACCTTTTTAGGAAATTTAAATAATCTATAATCTGTAATCATCTACTGATATTTACCAGGTCTCAATGTCAGGGGTCAGCAATAAAGGCATTAAAGAATGCCAGCTTGTTCAAAAATTACACTGTAAAAGTTCATGTTTTTAATTTGACTACAATTTTTTTTATTGTTTGACTTTTTTGTGCCATAAAAAGACATTCTTGGTTAAGCGAAAACATACAAGAATAGTTTTGGGCTCTTGTTTAACAGAGGGTCTGGTTGAACTATACAGTAGGCGGGACAAGTCCTCAGAGAGTTCAGTTTCACCTGCTGTTCTGTTCCTCGGGGCCGAAGGACTCCACGACCGGAGACATTCCAGCCAGGATTAGACCGTGCATGGCAAACAGAAGCACAAATAACAGGGATTGCAGGGTTTTTTTTTTTTTTTTTTTTTTTAAGAAAATGACATCGTTTACGGCCTGGCTATTTTGTGGTTAATAAACCTTCGACATTAGGACTGACACTTTGTGCGAAATTTAGTTTTATAATTTGTTGTGCCTGTGGTTCCATTTTGCCATTAAAAACACAATTTAAAAAGTTTAATCATAAACACGGTTAAGATTAAAATAATAATAATAATAATTATAATAATAATAACAATAATACTGTATAGAGAATTCTCTCTTTTTTAATATTTATATAAAGCAGTTGAGAAAATAACATATTACAGTAAAATGCGACCCAATACAAAAGCACTTTAAAAATTGTTATTCTTTTTAATATTTTACAAATTCCTGTTTTTTTTTTTTTTTTTTTTTTTTTGTCCACCTCGTGTATTTCTTTGTAGGTGCAATAATTACTACCTAATATCAGGTTTATTTTTTCTTCAAATAGGTATTCGTTCATATTTTCCCCAGTCGAATTCAATGCATTTGAAGGGTTTGTTTCCCACTGTTGAAATTTTAGGCTTAGCTATAGAAAACAACAAAATGTGAACTTGCCGTATTTTTATTATACCGATCTCGCTGACAATTTGCAGATGTTTTCAGGTATTATTTTTTATGAGGCATAGAGTTGATGTAGATTATTAGCCTGTGGGAAAAGACATGCATCATATTACTCGTATTGGATTAGTGTGCGTGCTTGGCTTTGGGTGGAGTGATGAAATATTCATCACTGTTTGTGATCTCTAAGAAGAGTAGCACTTCAAACCTTTGCACGCAATTCATGAAAAATGAAGTCAAGGTAGACATGTTTTGCGTGTGAAGGTGAATGGGGGGGGGGGGGGGGGGGGGGGGGGGGGGTTGTCTGCTTGTCTGGTTCATATCACCTTACCCAAAGACATTTATGATGGCCAGTTTCCATACAACACAAGAATTTGTTGGAGTTTGTTTCCCTTGTCTGCCTCTTTTTTTTTTATAATTCTCTATATAAAGTTTACGACTTTTTTGTAAACAATTGTTCTACTTCCCACAAGTTGTCTAAATAGATGAATAACATAAATGGCAAAAATGAAGTAGTTTGCAGATTGTTTCTGGATTCACATAGTTTTCTTGTTAACAGATTGACAGGTGTCAGCCGCCAGGTCTGTGACGTGTCAGACTTGTCAATCTATGAGTGACATCAGGTTCACAGCTGCTTTAATAATGCAGTATAGCCTCACTTTTTATGTCCTCCTCAGCTCTCCAGCTTCTCCTTTCTCTGGGATGTAGAGAGATGTCACATTAAGGCCAGGTCAGATTGCGTCTGCCGTCGTACATTAGCAGCAAAGCCTTCCTGCCTGTATCACTGGTAAGAGGAACATGGCACGAAGATGGCTGAATTATTCACACTCATAATCGGCCTTTATGTCCTGCTGCCAAGCCTGGCCCCACTGTTATTCTAGTGCATAATTGATAGAGCTCAGAAGTGGAAAAGTTAGAATAGCAGAAGTAATGCGAAGCGAAAGTGTAGTCAGGCAGCACAAGAAGGGAAGAGGGGGATTGGTGGGGTAGTGAGGGGGATAGAGGGATGGAGGTGGGCCCCTATAGGAGTTTTTACACTGAGCTTGTGTTAGCCTTTACGGGGCTTAGGCCCAGCTAGCGTGAGGATCGCGTGTGTAGGCCAGCCAGACAAGTCTGGGGGGGAGAGGAGAGGGGGATAAAAGGGGGATAAGAGGGGGATGAAAGGAGGTGGGAGGGAGAGGAGATGGGGATCCAGAGTAACAAGGCCTGACGCTGAGCCGGCCCAGAATGTGGTCTGTTTCTCCCCCAAAGTTACTCTGGGGCTCCACTGTGGGCAAATATATTTTTGAAACAGAATTGAACTTGATGACTGAATGAAAAAAGTTTATTTTTGTGTTTTACAATAGCTGGTTCTGTTACCTGCACTGTAGACTTGTACTTAGGAACACCTTAGTGTTCGTTTGGACCTAATCCAGCATGTCTTTTCACTACCTGCTTGCTCAGGCAGGTAAAAGACGCATTGACATCACATTACAACCATGCGATACAATGATCAATAAACAGCAACCTCCAGAGAAGAGCAGTGATTGGCCCCATTCCAATAGTAAAGACAGGCTTATCTATTGAGAAATTAAGTGAGACGACCTCTTAAACATGTCTTAAGACCACAATGCCCCACTTTTGGAAATTAAAAAAAAAAATTTTAATTAACCTGACATCACATTTCTTAATTTTTCAAATAACGTATTCCTACAATATTTTGTTATATATATTTTTCCATTGATATTATATGTCAATATTGATGTTGTTTTCTATTTCTGTCACAATTTTTTTTTTTTTTTTGCCTCATTTCCAGTCTTGTCCATGAGTTTCTTCAACTGAGTGGAACACCCTTCCATAAAAGTTTGAATGTCTCAGGTGAAGGTGTTAACACAACCTCAGGTGTAGTCTATTTAACACCTCTCTGACCCTTAACAAAGCCTTACTAACTGCTCCCTAGCTCTGCCCTTTGTGTTCCATAACAAAGCCTTTTAGCTTCTAATAACACCAGAGCACCGCCAGTGTCAAGAGAAACCTGAGATAAGGTCCACATCAGAGAGTTGGTGGGAACTGTTTAATCCGCTTCTCGAAACCAAACCAACACACAACAGGCAGGGATCATGTTTGGCAAAGTGGCCTGCTTTGATGGAGGGATCGGATGGTGTGAGTAGGAGGAATGGGGATGATGGAAAATTGAAAGGCGGCTGAATGCCGGTAGTCTTTTACGGAGCTGTGAAAGAGAACATCCGGAGTATAATACAGGGAGTTGTACATAGTGTACACATGCACACTCACACTCACTAATAGTATCACATTCTGATCTTTTTACGATCATTTCTTGATTTTGCTGATTAAGTCAGCATTTTCCCCTCTAATCACAAGAAAAGTAAATGAATTGCTCAATTACCTCAGTTTTTGAATGCATGCAAATATAGTATATTGACCATGCCTGGTCACAAACAAACAAATATATTGTTGTCTATTAATTTTCACTGAAATTGTAAGAAGTATTTCTTCATCGATTTCTGTGATCCTGTTTCATTTCTGAAACTAAAACCGATAAATCTTTATTTGCAGTGCCGAACATGCTGTTATCATTTAAACGAAAGCACTACACTCAAGCTATATATTTTTTTGTCAACATCACTTTCGCAATATATTACAAAGTATCTTTCACCAGTGTTGCTACAATGCGGCCATAAAGCCGTCGAGTGGAAACATTAGCAGTGATATGTCTCAGAAACTCATAAAACCAATTTACGAGTGCACTTAAGGCCCGTACACCTACTGGAGCCATTCTATAAAGATGTAGACAGAGATTGCACCAAACTCTCCCCAATTACCTGCATTTAAAAGTAATAAATGTGGATCGATAAGTGATAGAGGCACTGTTAATCTTGGATTTACCCAGTTATTTCCATTTTAGACACTGTTTTTCAAACTGAAATTGCAGCATTTACAAGCTTACCATTGATTTGTTTTATTGTTTTCTTCCTACAGGCTAAATGCTGCATTGAGCTGTTTTCCTAGTAGTCCTCTTGAATGGATGTTTTTATCTTTTGTAGTATTTAAATTCCAAAGAGACTCACCTTTATCTTATTAAGAGAGGAAATGCTTGGACCACAATGTTCTTTATTGCAATTATGCTTTTTTTATTTGAATAATTCACTTTTAAATATCCCAAATGAGAAAAGAATTTTAATTAAAGGAAACTTCAATAATAAACACTTCAATATTAAAAACAAGATCGCTACTACTGCGCTTGTAAACAATAGAAGAAGCCCCCTGTAAAATGCATTCTTGGTCATCCAGCAGTAGGATATGTGAATAGGCCAGCATGCCTCATTGAGCTCATGTGCTTTTTTATTTACAACTTGGCTCAGTGTGCCAATGCTGGAACAGTATCGGCACTAGCAGGTATGGATTAGACCCCTTTCTGTCTCACTGTGAAGTTAATTGAGGGAATCCTACACCCACAGTGTAAAGGGACTGTCTCAGATCTGCATTGCAGACTCAGTTTACAAAGTGCAACAGTTTCACTTTTAATTTGAGTTGACAATTTCTGACTCCGATCTGATGAGCCTGCGTCCGGTAAATCACTCCTCTGTGACCTTTTACACGCTCTGTCTGAAACAAGCCCTCCTCATCACATTACCAGCCCCCCCCCAACACCACTAATGTAAAGTCATTAATATGATATAATGGCTTATTACAGTGTCACTAATTAGATTGTACAGCAGTTAGATGTGTTATCGTCATACTCTACCATTAATTGTTTCACTAATGGTTTGGTTTTGCTATATTTACATGTAACTGTGCAATTATTCTACATCACTTCATGTGTTTACATACACAAGCTATGCAATACAAATTTATTTTTCCTCTTTCTATACTGTGATGAACCCTCACATTTATTTTAACTTAATTAGTGCATTATCAAGAAAAAGTATAATCAGAAAATGCCACTGTTAATGCCCACGGATGGCATTTAGTTTAAATACCCACATGGCTAATGAAGGATGAGCCACTTTTTTTTTTCTTTTTTTTTTGATACATTTGTCTGAACATGTGTTATTTATGTGCAAAAACATAAACAGCCAATTAATTAAATGTCACTGTAAAGCTTAGATTAGCCATATGCTCACAGGACATAATGTGATATATGAGAATTTGAGAAAAAGCAATTGATTTATGAAAGATGTCTTTGCTTGTCATGGCTTATTGTATGGATTAATGTATAAACACATCAATTTTTATGATATGAATTGTTTATATCTTATATTGGCACTTACATTTTTTATTTTCAAGCCCTTGAAACCCATAGAGAAACATTACTTTGGTACAAACTGATGTCCCAGTGGAATTGTGTTTGTTGTGCAAATGTTTTACTTCCGCATATCTGGACACAGAATAATTCCTCTCCTTCTGGCTTTGTTTTGTTTGTGTGTCTGTTGGTATTTTAATTGAGAATTTTTCCAGTGTTTTACAGCGTAGTAATGATTTTATAGCAGGCTGTTTTATACCGGTGTCCAAACCTGCAGTCTGAGGAAGATTTAGTGTGTTGCCGCTGTTGGGTAGTGAGCTCTAATTGGAAGGTCAGGGGTACGTGTTTCAGAGTAGCAGGAGATCACCCGCGTACTGCAGATTTAAAGGTTATCCAAACCCACCCGCAGACATAAAGATGTAATTTTCCTGTTATTATATTAGCCATCTGGATAGAGAACATTGCATGACGAACTGATTTAAAAATTGAATTTATACATCAGGCTGAATCTTGCTTTAAAGCATCATTTAAATACCATATAAAATAATTAGTCCTTTCAAAAAAGTTAAAAATTCCAAAGAGTAAAGATACAAAAACACTCACTGAATTTCATGACTTGTATTAAATCAGATCACACTGCCTATGTATTATCATGTAGGGTGTTTATTTTAGTTTGCTAGATATATGCTGTGCTATTTTGAAAAAATTAGGCAGTGAAATAGTCCTCTTGGTTGCTTTGACACCAGGAAGATTTTTTCCATCCAGTCATGGCGTCTCTCATAAGAACAGCTGCCTCTGGTCCTGCGTGGCATGCCAGGAGTTAACCACACTGTAGGCTTGGCTGGAAGGCTGAGACGTCTGTGTGCTTGACTCTATGTGTGTCTGAGGGGCTCCGTTTCTGCATTTCGTGCCACATTTCGTGTCTATCGCCAGCCCTTCTCTCACGCTTGCCTGGTCCCGTGTCGTTGATGGGGTTTGGGTGGAGGGTGGAGTGAGGAGGGCGTGGGGTGGAGGAGGAGGAGGAGGAGGAGGGGAGGTGGAGGAGGAGGGTGGCGGCGGCCAGTAGATAAGTGGTCGATGTCTGGCTTACATTGTTGATGTAGGCTGGGGTAGGCTGGGTCACGTGGTGGACCCACAAAAAGATCTCCCTGGATGATTATTGGCACGCAATGTTTTGAACTCTACACACACACACACACACACACACACACACACACACACACACACACACACACACACACACACACACACACACACACTCACACTTTTGGTATTTGGTGACACAGAAAACCAATATTTTACTAGCTTCCTAGGACTGCTGAGCTGTATTGTGCATTTTGTGCACCTGCCTATATCCATGTCTATTAGTGTGTGTTTATGTGTGTGTTTTGTACCTGTGTGTGTATGCATGTGCATCCAAGTGTGGCTCAGTGCCTTTCCACCCACCCTCGGTAGCAATACAGTTATTGACAACAGAAGGAAAGGTGAAGGTTCTGCAGACAAAGAGGCAGAATGTGCTGACCAGAGCATCCAGCGACAAAAGGAGAGGAGTGTGGGCTGAGGGAAGGGTGCAGAGAAAGTAGATGTATCATAAACAGTCTGGCTCAAATGAACCGGCTTGGCTTGCTGACCATCACTCCTCTATTTTATTTCTTCCCTTCTTTTCTTTCTCTTTCTCCTCTGTTTCTTTTTCTGCCGTCTGCCATTAAAGCAGAGAAAATTGATTTTCTCATCCCCCCCTCTCCCCTTTCTTTTATTTAATACCCCTCTGCCATCGCCTACCCCTCACACCCCGAATCGATACAGTATCTGCATGTACACTGGGATAAAATACAAGCGCATACCGTGTCACAGCGGGGGGTCAGCTATTCTTAAAACAGTGTCCTCTTGTTCTTTCATCTTTTCACTTATTTTCTCTATCTACCGTGCACTCTGCATGTTTGTCCCTCTTCTAGTGCATCTATTCTATACCCCCTCCTACATCTTCTTGATTATTTTATTCAGTTTACGTGCCTCCTCCTTTTCCAAGCTGCCTCCCTCTCATCGCAGCAAAGATGTAATGCAGAAAGGTGAGAAAGTTAAGAGATTGAAAATGCATTTACAGCGCCCCTCTTCTCCTGTTTGCCTCCTCCTGCTCCTTGAGATAGCTTGTAATGAGAGTCTGAATGTGGGTGTATTGTGTGTGTGTGAGAGAGTGTGTAAGTAATGAGTGTCATACTGGTTTGTATGGGGTCAGCGGGAGCGAACACACACACAAAAGAACAGGACTCTCACCATTATAACCCCTTACTCCATGTGGTTATTGAGTGTGGGTGTGTGTGCATGTATAGGTCACAATATCCATGCAGAGCTGACTCTATCTGCAGTCCTCTCCGCTCTAACCTTCTCTTTGTCCCTAGTCAAGCTCCGTCCTTGGGAAAAAAAACCAAAAAAAAAAAACCGAAACAGGTGAGCACATGTAGGCCCAAACAGACACACGTTTCACAGAAAAGCAGTCGGGGAGACAGACTGACACATTATCGCAAACACTGACACTACTTCCCCATCCCTGTCTCTCTTACTCTCTCTCTTTCTCTCTGACTGCTACTTGACTACTTGACTATATTCAGCGATTCTGTAGAGCAGCATTGAGAGCTGTCAGGCCCAGTGTGGAGCTTCCATGCTGGGCTTGCTGTTTCCTCGAGCTCCCCTCTCTGATGACAAATGACCTGTGTCTCTAGATCAGACACTGGGAGCTGCTGTGGGGGCGGGTTGAGGGAGGGTTTAATAGTGTAAAGTGCCCGGTTATATGGACTGAATTTAAAAAAGGTAGAAGTGGAAGGCAGTAAAGGCAAAAAAAAAAGAGATACAGAGAGATGGAATGACCCATATCGTTGAGAAATGGACCCTTTGAAGTGACAAGGACCTCATTCACCCTTCTGCTCATTGAGTCACCTTTACTTTGTGTTACTGAATGCAATATGTATATTTTTATGATGAATGATGTCGCTAAAACATCAGCCGTAATGTCAGTTGAACAGACGGTTCAGGAAATATTTTTCAAGCGACACCTCCAGATAGATACACGCATATCTGTGTACAGTACATGCATTAAAATCACACACCTATTGAACACAATGTGGCTCATCACAGCACAGTCCTTGGAGAACATTCCCCGTAGCCTGAATGTACTATTACAATTTCATATATACTGGATATTCATGACAAAGAGTACAATAGGTTCCCGTTAGACATTCAGCTCAAGGAAAAATAACTTCAAAATTGACAGGGTGGTGTTGCAGAGTAATTTAGGCCTATTAGAATAGCTGCTGATTGGAGATGCTATTATTTCTGTGTATTACTGTGTAAATGGGCTCTGATTCACTGCTTGTCACAGGACGGGGCAGCCCAAGGGGGGCCAGTGTGACTAACAGTTCCTCTTTGTTCAAGCCAAGGTTTTCATCAGGCCTTCAAGACCATTTTTAAACAGAAATGCCTAATTCATCCCACATGGTTCCCTACTGCTTCTCTCATTTTCTTTTTTTTTTTTCATTCATTTTCACATTCATGCACACACATAGGCAGATTATACCCATACACACACCCACAGTTATGAACATGTATAAACACAGACAATGACACACACTTACATGCATACACAAACACACACCTTCACTCTCGGCTCCTGCTTGACTGTACCTTCCCCAGTCAGTCAGTCAGTCAGTCAGTCAGTCAATGTTGGCTCTTGCTGATTCAGACAGCTGTCACAGCAGCATCAGCAGTGGGGGCTTCGCCAGACAGACACCATGCACATAGACATTATGGTGTGTGTGTGTGTGTGTGTGTGTTTGCAGGGATGTGTGCACATATGTTTGATTATGCATCAGTGGTTCAGGTTAATTCACTTTGTCCTGTATTCAACCAAAAATGCATAGTGTAAATATTATTTCGCAAGGGCAGACATGGTGGCCTTGTGGTTAGAGAGATGGCCCCGTAAATGAGAAGTTGCAGGGTTTGACAGCCAGTGTTTAGCATTGAGTGCTCTTGATGTTGTACCCTCACCTGCTCATTCCCAGGATAAAAACACCTAATTTGTGACAGATTGGATATGACAGTCATTTCATGACAAAATGTTTTTCAGTGATTTGATTCTGAAGAAAATTCACCTCTGGAATTAACTTAGCGAGAAAATGAATTAACCCCAAATCTCGGTTGATTCAACCTCTCCATCACCACTCCCACCCACACCCAAAAAGATGTTTTCCATTTACCTCTAGTGATATCCAGCTATGCAGACAGTTTTAGTTTTGTTGTTCGGAGATATAGTGTTCTGTGATTTCTGCCTTTATACTAATGGAAATGAGAAGAATAGAATTTTATTGTTTTGCTTCCTCACAGCATTTATAAGGTTGCTTATGGAAACAGATGTTGCTGGTGAATTTCTTGAAAATGAAATCTAGAAAATCAACAGACCTGTTAATAGTTTTCATAGGGACTATTTCTCTGGTAAAAAGGTGTTACAATAAAAACTGTTAACATTTTGTTCTATGGATTATCCAGAATTAATAATTATTTGGACATGGGGAAAGAAATGTTGCTGTTGAATTCGTATTTTTAAATGCTGTGAGCACCACATAGAAATTGTGTTGACCCATCCGTTCCATTGTATTGGGTTGGAGGCAGAAATCTGAGACATGGATATCAAAAACTTGCACAAATAAAACCAACATAGCGTGCTTACAAGTGAGAAAAAAAAATTCTGTTATTTGGGTAATCCGATGTAATTTGTGTGTCAATGCAGACATACTGTAGACTGTTTTCACGAGTTTGAATGCACGTGTCACATGTGTGTTTGTCTGTGTTGTTCTTTTGAGAGAGCTAGTCCATTGGTGGTTGATGAGTGTGCGAGTACCACTTGGGGTCCTTAGCTCCCGCTGTGCCCTGAGGAAGGGGGGTTACCCTCCATAGATTAGACACCATCTGTTGGCTTGCACTTGACAAACGCATAGCCTTTGTACACACACAGACACACACACACACACCTTCACACACAACTTACACATCTGTTGCACCGTACAGTATTTATTCCCTTGCTTTATCTAGTAGTCCTCCCACCATCACCTGTCTCTTCACGTTCCTTTTCTTTCATCTTCTCTAATGATGTTTTTGATCTTGTTCTTTTTTTATTTCTCCCTCTAGCCACGGTTTATCTCTGCCATCCCTTTCCCCTTTCTCACTATCTTTCCTTCTCATATCTCCCCTCTCTATGTGTCCTTTATCCTCAACTCCTGCTTTCCTTCCTCCCTAAATATTTCCCTCCTTCCCTCCCTCTCTGCTGTCTGGTGGGAGTGTTTGGGTGTGAAAGACTGTCATTAAAGAGATGCCCCCTCTCCTGCTGGGAGTAATCATCTATGAAAGAGGACACATTAATGTTACCACAGCTAACACTGTTGGCTCTGTGAGCGCATGTGTGTGTGTGTTGCTGTCTGAGTGGCCCATGATGCCAACATGGCCCACTTTGTTTCACCCAGCACTCCCTCCTCATACACTCCCCAAATCCTCCCTCAAGGTCACAGTCACTCGGACCAGACTTGTGTTTTTGTGTGTGTGTGTGTGTGTGTGTGTGTGTGTGTGTAGGTCTCAGTCTGTTTCTAGTCCCATGACTCTTGCTTTCTTGTACCTTTATGAATGGGGCTCATTCTCTGCTGAATCAAAGACATATTTTTCAAATCCTATTTTTGAAATTGGCATATAATCTGCAGACCAATTTCACAGGAATTGATGCTGAACTCAAAATAAATGCGCATACTTGTGTGTAAGGGAGTGTGCTTATGTCAGTTGTGCGTGTGTGTATTTTTGTAAGTGCGTTAGTGCACAAGCTCTATTTTTGTGTCAGCATTGTTTGTGTTTGCCTGTATATGTGTTTGTAGGTATGTGTGTGGCATCTCTGTGTTTCATCCTGCCTCCTGGGGTTCAATGCTTTCTGGCTATTCTGAAGGTCAGAGATGACACCGTGGGAGAGGGGTCAGTCATCATTGCCATCCCTCCATCTCCTCCTTTCTCCATCTCTCCATCTCTCCATCTTTCCTTTCATGTATTCTCATCTCTCTCTTGTGTGGCTCTTGGTATGTGGACTTTATTAAATTTTCCTCCGGGTGGGTGACGGAGAAGACAGGAGGGGATCAGGGGAGTCATCCCCTCTTTGCTGCTTTCATCTGTCTCTCCTCTTTCATTCCCACGAAGGGACTCTGGTCGTAGGGTCCTCGCGGTGAAAAGGTAGCCCAGGAACCTCTGCCCGCTCTGGGCACTGTGCTTCACGACAGCTCCCTGATTCCATCTGGAGGTCAGAGAGTGGAAAAGAGATAAAAAAGAGATCTCTCAGTCTCTCCTTTCACATATTTAAACTCAGACAACTCTTCTATTAAAAGCCTTAAGCCTGACGGAAAGGTAAAAACTTGTTCTGCAGTTCTGCTCTTCTCGTCAATCCTCCTCAATCAATAGAAATTAAGAAATGTGCTTTGCCACAGCAAAATAAGATCCAGCCTGGAATTGCTTTGCAAATTCAGTTAGTGAGATCGGGAGCTCTTCTTTTAATGAAAGGATCTTGTTCTGCAAATGCACACACATTCTTCAACAAAACAGGGCAGGTAAGAAGTAAGAGCATGTGTGAATGTGAATGTGTGTATATACTTGTTTGTATGTGTGTACTTTTTTCCAGGATAGATACTGTAAGTATAGTTATAGAGCAATTACAACATCCCAGCTGTTTAAAAGCGCATTATTTAATTCAATCCTTATCTACTGTGATAAAGCACTCCTTCCTTTGTGGTGTGTTTGCGTGTGTATGCACCTTTGAAAGACTGAGAGAGTAAGAGACTTGGGGATTTAAGGGAGACAGTATAATATAGAATGTATCTGAAAATTATGCATAAAAACAGAAATGGAAGCTCAATATGGTAAAAAACAGTTTTTGTGCAATCTTGTTTATGTTTCAAGGTACAGGAATGCCAGTGCCCTTTCCATTTTCTCTGTTAGTTTTTTTTTCATTCATTTACTTCTTAAGTTACTGCTGAGTAGTGGTGATGTGGTGTGTCATTTTGTTTTTACCATTATGATTCGTGTTCTGGGGCTTCCTGGTTCGCACTGTCTCTGTTGTAGCTGGGGAATCAAATGAGGTAATTGATTGCTTAAAATGATCTTTTACCCCTTTTGTTCACTGCGTAGCTAAAGCTTGTTTATTGGCGGAGATTATTTATTAACTTCAGGCCTAATCATAGGTTCTGTTTTGTTGTCAAAGAGAGCAAAATGTTATAATATAAGTAAAGAAGGTCTTCTGGTGTACAAGTCACTGGGAACTGCTTCAGCAAGAAAAAAACCTTGAAAATACTGCAGTTTTGATAGAACACAGATGTAGTAGTGGGTGTTTTGTACAGATGTTCAGTGTGAATTTCTTTATTATTTCCTAAGACAAACAAGTTCATTGTGGGGTGTTCTACTCCCCACCTGCTCGACTTGATTATTCCATGCACAACAATACATTTGAAAGGAAAAGAAGATGGTTAGTCAAACATGCAGAGGACAACTCCTCATGTGTTGTCAAATGTTTTGTATAATGTATTTTTCATGCTTATACAGATTATGTATAAGACCTGACCATGTATTTGCTTAATGTGATCATGTAGAGGTCACAGTCACAAGGTTACATATCAATCCTAGAATTGTGGAGACCATGAATGTTGATTGTACACAGTTTGCTCTGTTTTACTCTAAACTCTGTATCCAATAGAGCGGGATTAATAATTTGTGTTAACAAGAGGGATGCCAGCCTCCTTTCATCCATCCTCAAATTTTGCCCCTCTCTGCTTCCACCTCCGTCACCCTGCTGATTATACCTGACAGTTCCTCCTTCTCATCGTCAGAGATGACAGAGTGTTTCTACAGTGCTCCCAGAGTCTCATCTCTCACCCACGGATGGCCCAGATCACAGTAGGAGCAGATATGAGACCAGGGAGGAGATCCGTCACGACTCCCCTTTGTACCTGGAACTCATTTTTCAGCTCCTGGATAGGCGAGTGTGTGGCATCTCTTAGTGGTAAATGTGATTTATCCACTAAGCTGTTGCTTGGTGGTGGCCAACGTGGCTGTAGGAGCAGCCAGACTCACAATTAACACTGATTTATCTGTGAGAGCTGCTAGCTCAACTGTTAAGACTCTGAATCAGCAGTGACGATAATGAAGATTCTTCTGGTTGAAACTGTGTGTGGAGTTTTTAGTGTTAAACGGATTTGAGAAGTGCATATGTGTGAGCGTGGTGTGGTGCTTTTGTCCAGTATGTGTAATTTGAAAATATTTTATATGAAATAATTAAATCTTTTGGTCACTTGTGACACTTTCTACAGCATTTTTTAGAGAGAAGTCTAGTTCTTTTGACTACAACACGAATTAACAAAAGGAGAGACAGAAAATTCAAATACCAACTTGTTACCAGGACACCTTATGGCCACAATGGTATAATAGTTTTAAATATAATCATGTTCTATTTGTATCCACACCACTGCATTCCTTTTCTCTGGCAACATAATGAAAAGGAAGGCTCAGCCACATAATTTAACACAACACTAAGCTAATATAAAACATAGTAGGCAGCAAAGACAGACATTTAGCTGTACAGTATTAGAGAGGATTAGGATGATTCAGTGTAGAAAGGAGGCGCCGGAGATGACAGCTTTAGCCACACGTTTCACTAGGTGTCATTTAATACAGCTCCACTGCTGAGCCAAAATTAATTCACTCATGACTTCTGCTCTTTTCATTTTCTTTATTTATATATTTACCCCTGTTGCATTTGTTCCTCCTGTCTCTTTTTTGTGTTCCTCCCATTTTTAATGGGTTTATTTAATTCCAGTCTTTTTTCCCCAATGTGGCAGCAATCAGAATACCACCAATTTGCAAGAAAATTAGTCCATTTCATCTCTGTAATTATTGACATGGGGGGAGGGTGGGGGTGTGTTTGAAACACTCACACATGCCCATTACTGGTTTCTTTGAAGCCTGTGTAAGCTTGTTCTGTCAACAGGTTTGCCAAGAAACCGTGACGTGATTTACTATCATCTAGACAGTTAGTGTCAAATAGTTTGTGTGTGTGCACATTTCAAAACTGGTCAGACTATAAGGGTGTGCTGAACAATTCAGCAAACACACGGAATGATGGATTAAAAACAGTTTTGCATCATTTCTCCTAAAGATGTTAGAGCATACTGGTTTTTTCTTACACTGCATTCCTCTCTGTTGAAGTTTAGTGAGGAAAAAGTCATTTGTGGTTGGAAAAAATTGGGGGTTGGAGGGATGGGAGGACTCAGAGGGGTGACGGGGTGTAGCTCTCCTAATCTACCTCCAATCTGCCGTTGTGTGAAGAAATGCTGAGAGCAGGCCATGGCTGGAGGTTAGGTCAAGTCCCTGATGTAAACCCACAACATTCTTTGAGACCAAATGGTGTGTTGCATTCGTGCCTACTGTGGTCAGTGTGTGTGTGTGTGCACGCATGTGTGTCCATTTTCACACTTCTACCATATCAACTTATATTTCCACTGTGTGGCGTAGCATGGGGAGCATGGGTCTCTGAGGGCTCTGGGTTTATGTTAAGACCCTCATAAAGGATCGTGATTGTGGACGATTGTGTGAGAATGTGTTTATGTATGTCTGGTTGGGGCGCCGACAGGGCTCACTCGGGGTGGGTTTTAATTCCAAATGGACGTGTTAGGACGGGCAAAGTGAAAAGTGTGTGTATGTGGAGGGGGAGGGGGTCCATAGATGCAGTGTGTAAAATTGTTATTGTAGTGTAATCGGCGTGGTGACCTGAGCCAGAGTTAATATTGAAGAGTTTGACCTTTTTCTGTTGGCGGGAGATGAGGAGTGCCCTCCATCCCCTGTGGCTTTATGCTAGCGTTCTTTCAACACTGTCGTTCTTCACAGACGCACACACACATATGCTTGCATATACTCAAATATGCATCCTCTCAAATGCCAGATGTAGACATAATCAGAAACTTCCACCCACATACAAAAATGGAAAAGTGTCAGTCCAGCACCTTTTTTTAAATATAAACATTTATTACAAATAAATACAAAGAGGCACATTTTCTTAATTAAAATATCTCTGATAATGAAACGTCATCTGCTGTAGCTGAAACTAGACACAGACTGAACAGCTCTGTAAGCTTCAAAGGCAAAAGAAAAGTAAAGGGAAAAAATGCAGTAGCAAACTTGCTGGGTGTTCTAAGCAAGCCAATGTTCTGGCAAAGAAAGACACCTTATTCACCTGCTCTCAACTTTTGTCTCATTTGCATTTGGGAAACCTGCCCAGTCATACCTACACATGCCCAAGGGAACCTGAGTACTTTGATATCGCAGAAGAGACTTACCCTTTACTCATCCTTGCCTTTCTCCACTTTTCTGACTCAGTTATTCTCTGACTTCATCTACTTTCATAACCTCCCATGCTCTCTCTCTTACTCTCACCTCTTAAATCCTCCCAGTGGCATTAAATTTGTGTTTATCCCTCCAGCCTGCCTCCCCCATGTCTGCGGGTCCCCAAGGAAACATCCAAAGCACAGAGCCCCAGGTAGGGAGCCCCAGGCTGGGCTTATAGCTGCTGTGGGAGCCCTCTCAGGGATTTGCAAGCTCTAGAGACCATGTAGTAGTTGCACAAGGTCTTGTGTTGCACCAGAGAGAGATGAAGAAGGAAGGAAAGCGGGCAGAAATAGAGAGCTACACAAACAGGAATCAGGTAGTAAATGGGTTTATTGTGTACATTTATGATCATAAACGGGTGTATTTTGTTGTAATTCCAAAACGCTGTAATAGAAAGTAAAGGCCCCTGGCATTTGTGCCTTAAACCCCTCCTACATATGAACCCCCGCCTCTAATTTGTCTGACAGAGAGAGAACAATTGGTCGCAGTGGTTTCAGAGGCCCTGTCCTGGCCTCTGCTTTGTACATGGATAAGATGATGTCCCATGCCAAGAACAAAGCTGGATAATTGACCCCCTTCAGTGGCGCTAGCATGACTCGTGGTCTGTTGGATGCGGGCGGCATATATGTGTACACATGAATGCACTGACAAGCATAATCATGCTCACACGCAGGCATTCAAACAGGCAGAAATGCAAACAAAATGTTTCACACTGTTCCATGCTCGTTTGACTTTGATTGAACTAAAACACGAGCAAGTAAATGTAAGCTATGTGTCATTTCTGTCTCTTTGCCAACACAGTGCATGTTTACCGATATGCTGAGCGCCTTTCAGTAGCTGAACATAGACACCCCGTTATCTTTTCTGCTTTCTTATACAGCCTAAGTATAAACTTTCAACGGGTAGACAACTTTACAATAGGTAGGCTTTTCTCCCATCCCTCTGTGTGAATGGGGAATTCTTGGAGCTTAATGATAGACTGCACTTACCTGTGAAAGAACAATGAGAAATATTAAACATGCCTGGCTTGAGTTGAAATATACCTCATTGCTCATAATCCCTTGATCTTTGTCTCCTAAATCCTGGTGTTTTTTTCAGTCTGTCTCTGTATTGTGCATATAAGTACATAATGAATTGTGAACATTTGCTTTCATGCTCAAAATCAGAGGCTTTTCCCCTCCAGACACCATTTGAACCTTAAAGGAAAAAAAAACTTAGATATTACCTATTAGGAAAAAATGTATTTTTTTTTATTATTTAGTATTCAATACAGAGTTAAAATTACTCATGAGAGCTTTCAACCTTTTATCTTACAAACTGAATTTAATTTGAGAGAGAAATAACAGATCAAAAAAGTGTCAGTGAATCTGTGGCCCTGTTTGATAAGCAACACTCTTTCTCTCTGAGTATGTGTGTGTGTGTTTATTGTGCTTCTCTCTCACTGTGTTATTGAGCTTGTGCTTAGTGCGGGTCAGTCACATCAGTCATTCTCAGATGGCCAGAGTAGCAATATACTGTATGCTAATTGTTTGCTGCTTAATATGCTACATCAATCAGGACTAATTATGGCATTGTTTCAGCACTCAGTGCCGTTTCAGCAAATAAGACCAAGCGGCTGAGAGAGGGGTGAGAGAGATGGGAAACAAAGACAGAGATGCTTCATAAACAGAGTAGAACACAAATACAAATGCAAGCGAAGATGTGCATGTATAAACAAAAGGGTGTATCTCTCCATGTAGTTATTTAAGCCTCAGAGAAATTCCTGTGTTGTAATCAGTCTATTATTATTTGCATTGAACCTTCTATTATCATTTCCCTCCTAGGGCTTACTCTGTTAGTTGAAACTGGCATTAAATGTACTGCTTTCAAGAAAGGAGGTCCAATAACATGCAGGGCCAATACACAAATATCAAAATATTGCTAAGTTCACCTGCTTTCTGTGATTTTTCTCTAAATATGGTAGATCATTTCAATGGCTGCTGCATTAATCGCCTTTCATGATTGATTACCTCAGGAATTCCTTTTAATGGGCTCCCATCACAGAGTAGAAGTACCTCTTGTTACGCTGAATTATTGTCAGATATTGTGACGTGCCAGACTATCAAAATATTATTTCACCTGTTAAAAGAAACTTTAAAGTTTACACACATGCACGTCCTGCTGCGTACACTCACACCCACAGACCTTTAAAAACTTCTTGACTGCAGTGTGTGACCTCCTGGTCGTTGCCAAGTGCCTGGGATGGGGGCCCTCTGGCTTGTGAGGCTTTTTAATGGACTCCTAGACAGTCCATTTCTATTGTGAGTGGAGAACAACCCTGGTGAATGCAGCAAATTAATCACATTTGGACCCGGATTGGCTGCCACTTTTCAGTGTGAGCCCCCTTGCTAAGGTGCAACTAGAAGGACTAGTGGGGTCAGACAAGCACAAAATGGAGGGCTGAGGGAAGAACAGGGGGAACTCTTTAGTTTAACCCTGAGCTGAAAGAAGAACAAGGCTGTCATTTTGTATTCCAGCATGGCCTCATTCGTGCTCCTGCTGGCATTCCTGCTGCATTTGTAGTAGTATGTCCGTGTGTCTTTGTGTGTTTCTGCGAGTGTGTGTTTGCGTGCATGTAGGCAGAGGCGGAGAGCGTTCTAGCTATTTTGTTGTGGCAAAGGTCAGCTTGTAGTGCCAGCTGGAGAGAGGCTTGTGAGGCCCACTGGATAGGCAGACTTTGAGAAAGAAAAGGGTGAGAGAATGAATGAAAGCTGGGAGTGGAGGTTGTGGTGGTGAGATGTAGGAAATGATGCGGATCTGATTGGGTAATGTTTATTTCATCATAACACATAAAAAGCAGGTGACGCTCTTATAAAAGAACAACAACATTGGTTAGTTTGTTGCAGATTGTAACAAGCTGAGGCAGAATGAGGGTAACGTGGGAAGTAGAAGGGGATCGTGGAGGAGATGGAGGGTGGAGGGTGGAGGGTTCAATGGGCAAGGGGAGGTGAAAGGATGGAGAAGAAGACAAATAGGCTAAGTAGCAAGTGGAACCCCATGGCCCCTGTTCAGTATGCATCCCCACTGCTGGGGTGATAGTGGGGGCAGAAGAAGGCCATTGTTCTTCTTGCATCGTCCTTTCCATTGAAAATAGAGATGGATGGAAGAGAGGAAGAGAAGAAGGCAAGAGACAGAAAGAGGGTTAGGCTATTGGGCTGACCCGCGACCCACCCTGACCTGCAGACACCCGCCACAACCGGCGCTTTTGTCTGCAGATCGAGCTCTTTGCGACCTCCTCTGTGTAAAATCGAACCCCCTAGAATCTCCCCTTCCCCCTCGGACCCACTCGAATGTGACAAGGTCAGGGTTCAAACACTGTCAGGGGCCCGGGGGCAGTCAAATAGAACTGGGAAGCAGCATAGTGCATATGTTTTGTGTGTATATGTGTGTGTGTGTGCCTGGATATGTGGATATGTGTTTATATGCTTGTGTGTGCAGTTGTTAAAAATCTGTGGTCATGTAATGTAATAAGGGGCTGGGTTGAAAAAGGAACGGCTCTCCCAGGGTTTTAGAGTGGTTAAACTAATGCATAGCTTTATGTTCTTTTCAACACCCTTTCAGTCCTTTTTTTTTACCTGTGTGTGTGTGTGTGTGTGTGTGTGTGTGTGTGTGTGTTACTTGGGTTCCAGATTTCTGCAGGGGCTCATTATCATTTGTCCTTTGCTTTCGGGATTATGGAAACAGCCAAACTAACCTAAATGTGTTTACCATCGACGAGGAAGGAAAACTTTGAATTGGAGAAGACTCAATCGAATCTTCAGCAGAGGCTGACAGAGTTTCGTATTTTCATGACCTCAGCTCTAGGTGATATCAACTGATACTGTGTCCAAGATAATCAGACACACACATTCACACAATATTTCTCTTTCTTTATTTCTTTATCCTTCTATACCCCACTTTATTCTCTGTTTAGTCTTTCATCATTGGTATATCATAGTTTATATTCATTGGAGAGCCCATATACTACTGCGAAATCACAGGAGCCTGACTGTTTCCATGTGTTGGGTTTTATTGCTGGTTTCCTGCCTCACTAATGTGGATTTTATCAACTCAGCATGTGGATATTGATGTTCGAGAGAAAAGTAACGTTTCCTTTTTTGAGAATTTCCAACCAAACCCTTGACGACACAGTTGGTGCTCAAGCTTTAGGAATATGGTCTTGTGCACACACATACACTTAAGTCCTGTATAATATAAACACATAAACACTGGTTCTCTCTCTCTCTCTCGCTTGCTCACCCAGACAGACACACACACACACACACACGCACACACGCACACGCACCACATTCACACTTCAGAATAATATGCTTTTGGGGTAAAATAAATCACCACAAGATCACACGCTCCTGCCGTCAACTCCTTGGCAAACCATCCACCAATATAAATGAATTTCATAGACCTGGCCAGAGACTAGAAAACATATATTAACATTTTCCTCTATATTTTAGGCTTGTCAAATGGGGGGGTAGACAGGACATACAGCTGGTAAAACTTTTTGACTGATGCTTTCTGCCTGGAATGGAGCATTTACAGCTATAGGACTGGGGGGTAGGGGGAGGAGGGAGAGAGGGACCGAGAGAGTGAGAAGAGCTAAATGTGGAAAACATGAGGATGCTGGCAGAAAAACAGGCAATCGAGCAGTGGGGGATCAAGAAAGGGATGGTTTGACATGGCTCTGTCAAACCAGTGTAATTACTAAACACCCCAAATTACATACCCTCATTTAGTTGCACCCTATCATTTACCACTATCCGCACAGAGCTCTTTTTACTCTTGCTCTCTGTCCTGCTCACTCGTGCTCTCTCTTCTGTCCCTACCCCCCTCCCTCCCTGCCCCCCCCCCAGTCTCTGTCTGCTCTCTTTCTCATTTTTTCTCATTTATGTCACTCTATTTCTCCACCTGTGGTTCTTTTGAGGCCTTTAGTATTATGTTGCATCCCTGTAAGGGTCCCGGGTGTTATAAAAATTTCATTTCCAAGTGGGCTACACAATGTTTTTCCCCATGAAAGGTAACACATCTACACACATGAAGAAACTCTTAGTGCACACACGCGCATGCATACGTACAGACACTTTGGTGTCCATTTTACTATGTTGAAAAGACGTATGATCGTGATCTTTGGCACTAATGACAGCATGGACTGAGGAATTTGGTAAACAATGAAGCAGAGGCCTTGAACAGCAACCGACATCGTTTGTCTGTCCAAGACAAACTGAGAAGCGATGCTTTCTCCGCATGTTAAATACAAACTCACTGTGGGTGTGTGAGGCCTTGTTGTGAGAACATTTATTTACATTAGTCCCCTGACAGTGAGTGAAACATCGTTTCCATAAGCTCAGCCTCTCGCATTTCCATCGTCGTAATAGAGACAACCATATGTTTAGGAATAAGGCGCTAGACTCGCATTAGAGTGCCCACTGTGTACATCTGTGGGTTTCTTTGTGTGTATGCCCAAGTGTGTGTATGCACATGCTTGTGTTTGTACTTGCATATTTTTGAATGTCTTAATGTGCCTATGTGGTGAAGGGTGTATGCTGTATTAATCCCTTGTGATTGTCCTGTTCTGATTACAGCCCTGCTAGTTTGCTTGGATTGGCACCATAAGTGGCACAGGCAGATACCAGACAAGTAGCAAAAGCCCTGCCACAGACTAAATACCAGAATAAAATGCCTATATCCAATGTCCCTCTGTCTCACCCACAACACACTCATAGGTTTCCTGTTTGGCTTTCAGTGTGTACCTTTTTGATTGAGTTCAAACCACTCTCCATGCCGCCTTGCTATCTGAAGGGTTTCATTCTATTTGGGAAGAAGAAAGGAGCACTTAGGAACGCGTCCTGTTTCAACATTTTGTGACTGTTTGCACGACTTGAGACCTTGCGGATAGATCAGACTGTCAGGGCTCTTGCTGTAATATCTCTGCAGTGGCAGCGCACTGATGATGTCATAAACCTGCTCCAGCCCCTCTAGATCATGGCTGACATTTTCACGGCTGACGGGACTTCGAATGGGCCGAGGACCTCACATCAGGAAGGGATTCCATTAGTGCTCTCGTAACTCTTAAGTCACACATACACAGACACACACACACACACACAGTGTCTACCTTGTTTTCACAAAAGGTAGACTTGAGCTAAAGGACACCCGCTTGGACTCCCATTGTGCACGTCTGAGGAGGTGTGCATCATTCCCAATGAGCACATTCTGGGTTTTCAGGGTCGAGGAGTGTGTGCTCAGTTGGTCTCCGTGGTGATAATCGCTAGGCGCGGCCCCTGATTTATAGTCCCATCAACGGCCACGTAAACCATCAGCGGAGCGATGCAGATGAGCGGAGAGGTAACGAGATGAAAAACGACAAGAGCAATGGAGAAGGGGCTGTGATCAATAGGAGTGAGTGGTGTCCATTTAGGTAATGGACAGAGGATCATAATTGGACAGGGTCAGAAGCAGTTTCATTATCCACTCCATCCTGATCTCCGTCTTGTGGCCGTGCGCATCTGTCTGTGTGCATTCAGGTATATGCATAAGTGCGTGTGCATCTTTGTGTACGCTAATGTGTACCTTTGTGTGTGTATGTGTGTTGGCCCTGTGTACACGCTGGTATATAGACAGGTTGCAAGTCAGCTCCATTATCTCGCCCATCAGCTCTTTTTTCTCATCTCGGCCATGTTAAGTGAATTAGAACTGAAAGAGAGGAGGCTGATTAGACAGCCAGTGTGAGAAGCTGACACAACTTTAAAGAGAGCATTAAGATGACATTTATTGAACGTCCACAAAATAATAACACACTTGATCAGTGTGTCCGATTTGATTACTTTGCTTGAACCCTCACAACTTCGTACACACACAGCCACAAACGCACACACATTAGCTCCCCTTCTTTTTCTTTCTCTTTTAATGTACAATGGAATTTCTGAATGTACTTTTTGCTCCTTCGTTTTCCTTTCCAAGCATGCCTGTCTTGTTCAGGTGCGCAGGAGCGTTTTGCATGTGTTTTGAAGATGCAGGTTAAGTTACTGAGACACCTCCTTGAGCCCCCATCACTCTGCAGCATACACTATCTGATCCCACCTTTTGCAGCAACGCTTTGAAGTATATTTGCATTGTGACTGGCTGCCAGGTGCTCTTTTTTCCCTTCTCTGTCTGTCCCCCTCCTTCTCCTCTTCACCCTTTCTTCTCTTCTGCATTCTTTCAGATTCTTTCTCCTTGGATCCCTTGGACTCTCCTTTTCTTTTTTCTGTCTCCCTATTTGTCTTCCTACCCTTTTCTTCATCTTTTTTCAGTTCCTCCATTCACTCTCTCCTTTCTTTCCTTTTCTATCTCTGAGCCGAAAATGGACTTAAATGGATGAGGTCATGGAGAGCTGTCATCACTGTGATCATATGGCTGCTACTGGCTCTATTAACTAATGCTGAGGATGCGCTTCCATTGGCATCTCTGTGTTTTGTAATCTCAGGAGTATTACAGGCTCAGGAGAAGATTGTGAGCTGAATCTGCTGGAAATATGGATAGGATGATAGGCAGGCATACATAGTGACAGCATGTAACAAACTTATATTAGATCTTATGTTAAAAATTCCCCTTTATCCCACTCTCAGATAACTGGTGTCTGGTTTTGTGCGTGGTCACAGTTTGTCTGACTAGGTTGGCATCCCTTTTCATCACATGCTGAGACTTCAGAGGGAACCTTTGAGAAGGTGTTGATTTGAGCCCTGAACATACACATATGCACAGACACATGAATAGACACTATCTGCTGAGGGATTTCCCCTTCAGCCCAAGAGTAGTTAATGATTTTCAGACACAGATAGGATCTCCTCTCTCTCTCTTTTCTTATATGGTAAAATGTTAATATAGAATTAATATTTACAAGTTTCAGACACTTTTTTGTTCCAATTAATGACATATAACATTTTATTTATTAACAGCGACGCATTCCTTTGTTGCTTTGTTGGAAAAAAATCATCTCACATTTCACATCTTGAAAAAAGATGTAAGCAATAGCAAACAATCAAAGTTAGACTTGTTTGGCCAGGAAGCCTATGCATACTGGGGTTCCCGAAATTAACTTCTACTGCAATTTCACAGCTTCATTCAGTCAGTGAAACCTTGTATAACATTGTGTACTCGTCAGCTGATTGTCAAAAAGACAATTGCACACAGCACTTCACATCAGGCAGTCCATTGAATCTCTCATCTCTTCATTCATCCCTGGGGTTCGTACTTGACATACACCGCTGTTGTTGCTGATATGCTGAATACCACCTCCACCACCCAAGCTTCCTCTATGTAGTCCATTAATGAAACATTATACTGGCTGTGGCAAGGCTTGTCTCTCAAAGTTATGTAATCCATAAGTCAATAATAAGTGTTTGCTGTGTTGACTTCTCCTACCCCTGGGTGGTAAGTTAAATCTTTAGCATGCTGCTGGATTAATGCAGTCTGCACCCCCCACCAGCAGAGCCTGTACCTTCAAATACAAATGACAACTTGTATGCATATAAAGCAAAAGTGGGAGCTGTTTTCACACCTCTCCTTTAACACTGCTTTATTAGTCACAGGTCAAAATTTACTTAGCAACCAGTAGTGAAAAATCTGACAGTTTGGTGCCAAGTTGTTGGTTTGTTTGCACCTCTGTGGGAGTTATGTGTGGAGAAAGAAAGAAAGAGATATAGCCAGAATGTGAATTGCATATAAAAATAGCCTGCAGGTATTTAGAAAAACTAGCTTTTGCTAATGGCTTTCACACAACATGTGGCTAGAATGACTCCTAGTAAGATGCTAAAACTCTGTATGTCACTTCCAGGTTCATGTAAAGCCACCCCGGGCTACTGCTGTTCACACATGCCAGCATAGACTGATGGCTAACAGTATGTGTGTGTTTGTGCACACAATGCGAATGAGGTGCATCTGCATTTAAATGTCCCCCCTGTCTTCTAAAGACTCTACTCACACACACACACACACACCCAGTCTCTCTGTCTAGATGGTTATAAATGGCTGGGTGTGTGGTGCCTGCAAGCTGTCATTAGGAAGCCATTAGGAGCATGCAGGGGAAGGACAAAACGAAACGGAACAGAACAGGGGAGGAAACATGCAACTGAGATCATCTTGGATCAGCCACACTACATCGTCCTCCTCTTCCTCTTTTCCTCGTTCATCCTCCCACCCTGTGGCAGGCTAGAGGTGCATGGCTAATGGCTACCACACCTCCCTTCAACTGCTGTCAGATAGAAAAATATACAGGGAGGAGGTGCTGTAGGTGACTGGAGGGGAGGGGAGTGGGTACAGATGAGGATAAAAATCTGGCAAAGGGATACTGATATTGGATAGTGAAGAGAAAGAAGGGAAGAACAGGTAGAAAGAACGAGGTGGTGGGGGGCTAAAGAAAAAAAAAGAGTAAGGGGGATAAATGAGAAAAAAAAAGAAATCGCATGGGGCCTTATGACTTCACAACTGCCCCCTTGTGTGACACAACACAGGTGATGGGAGGAGAAGAGAGGAAAATCGATAATCTCACTTTCCTTTCTCTTTTTCAAGTTTCCCTTCATCTTTCTGCAACATACTGTAGAAACCCTTTTTTAGAGTAATCTCTCCCTCTTACTGGCTCTCACTCTTTGATATCTAATTTCATCTCTTTTCTTTTTTGGCCCTCTCTCCTCTGTGTTTCCCTTAGTTTGCCAGATAGTGAAAGATAAAGTAATAGGTCAGTAAACAGATACAGTGATTTAGAGTAAAATAGAAAGAGGAAGAAAAGGAGAGAGAGGGAGGGAGAGAGAGAGAGAGAGAGAGAGACAGAGAGAGAGAGAGAGAGAGAGAGGAGTAAATAAAAGCTTGTGAATAGCTGCTTGGAGCGTGGACACAGGGTTTCCTAGCAACCGGGACCAGCTATGCATTTCTTCTCTCTTTGTTTGATTTCCTTTAAAAGACTGAAAGGGGAAAATACACTTTGATTAGGAGAAGAGTACTGTGGTTTAGTTCTCTATGGACCAGCTAAGGGACAACACCAGGGATTTACTATATGTCTTAGAGGGCTGGGCTATAGGGGAAAGAGGAAGAAGACTTGGGAGGAGGGAGAGAGAGAGAGAGAGAGAGAGAGAAATTGGCAGTATGGGATTGATGGAGGGAAAAAAAAGGTTGAAAAGTCAAGAAAAGGACTGGCCCGAAACCAGGTTGAGGACACACCCTATTATGGGAGAGGAGTTGGATCTGTCTCGGGATGATGTGAGGGGCTGAGGCAGAGAAAAGGAATGTAGGCCAGACAGTTAACCAGAACAGACCTTTTTGGAACAAATGTGTGAGGAGGACAGGCATGGAGGTAGAAAGAGAGTGAGAAATGTTAGCTGATGATTTTTGTGTGATCCAATCGAGCTCAAAGTTCCCAAGAAGATGTCAGACGATGTTGCTGATAACACACACACAGGGAGAAAAAGCAGAGGAGTCGGAGTCTAAATAAGTTGCAGAGAGTTAGAGTGGGGAGCAGGGAGTGAGGTATGAGGGACCAGAAGAAGTCGGATAGGAAAGAGAAGTATAGGGTCAGGAATGGAGGAAGGGGGTAGGGAGGCAGTCTTGAGTTTCCCCTTTTTTTGTACCATCTTCCCCTTCATCTCCGCAAATGCACACCACACACAGGCACATGTTGCATACACATGTATGTAAAATGGAATGACAGCGAAAACCAGCCTTTGTGCTGCAGTGGCATCACTCCAAAACAAGCCACGATAAATCTGTTCTCAGCCAAAAGAAAGTTTATTTTGTCTTTCTGCTGTTTTTGCCATGTTGACAAAACCACATTGTGTCCAGAAAGGAAAATTAGGATAAATAGCTATGCGTGCATGTACATATGTCTGCAGTTTTGTCTTAGTTGCATGCATTTGTATTTGCACTGTATGCAATGTGTACGTGGAGTTAGTGTTTTACGTTTTGGCTTTTGTTACAATAGCAGTTTCTGTAATACAAACTGTGAGTGAGGGAACTCATCTGGGACACCATGAGCTGAGAGATCAGAGGGAAACCCATCTGTATATATGAGTAAGCTTATGAGTAATCGCTTTGTGTGTTTAAGTATTCATCTCCTCTACCATGAGGGAATAGTGTAGATAAGTGGAGGACTTTTTTTCCTGGAAGAACAATAGATAATAGGATCAGAAATATACAGTAAACAGCAGTTAATAAACACAGAGGATGATTTTCGGAAGAATTATAGAGTCAAAAATTACATGGCAAACACAGCTCACTATAAATAACACTTTATATCAATGACAACTCATTATTTCAACAACGGTACCTTGTATGTTGATGAAGATGGTGAGCACAGTTGGTGTGGAACAGAAGTAGACAGGAAGAGAAGGAAGGGGATCAAAGAGGGAGAGATTAGATCATATCTCAAAATTGACTTGGTGGTGCCACCCTTGACTTAAGATAATTAACATCCCTACCTTCAGACAGATAGAGAGAAAAAAGTGACTTGCCAGATGGATCTAAGGAAGCAGAATGAAAGACAATCCCTGGTGTGTGTGTATGTGCGCCTGTAAGCGTATACCTGTATATAAATGTGTTTGTGAATTTGTTTGATTGAGAGCAGCTTGTCAAAGAAGAGGAGATAATGATTACAAATGACAGCAACACCTGTTTGTCAGAAAAAGACAAGATATATATACATATATATATATATATATATATATATATATATATATATATATATATATATATATATATATATATATATATATATATATATATATATATATATATATATATATATATATATATAGTATGCAGGACATTTATTAGAAATAGTCATGCACAGTATGCTTAGGATAATTATAAAATAGATGCATACATTGCTGAAATACACATGAATGGAGGTATTATCAAGATTTTTTTCTCAATCTCTAATCAGACCTAAGTCACATCATTTAACCTTATACATACAAACTACTTCCAGATCAATGTTTTGTTCTAATGAACTTACTGTAAACTTGTTGAGTTTACATTGGTTTCCATGTGATGCTGATTTTCATTCAAATAATTTTACTGTAGGTCTAACCAAATTTGACTAAATCTTCAACTCTTTGCCCCCTCCTCTCGACATTAGAGCCTAATTTATGCACGTACTGTGCTGTATATTCAACAACACTATGCCGCACACATTGTTGCGGTCAGCCTTGTCATGTAGGCGTCAAGCAGATAATTTACACATATGTCAGAGTGAGAATATGCTGCTGTGTTGGTGTTTCGGGGGTGGATAGAGTCAGCCAAAAAAGAATGAAGATGAGAGCAGGGTTGCATTCCTGCGTAATAGCCTGCCAGCCTGCCAGCCCTTGTTCTTGTTTATTGTAAACACCCTCATGCCAATCACTTTATCTCTCTTTTTCCCCCAGCATGTTGCCGTGGGCAAGTTTCATACTTTGCGTTGAAGCTTGCTCTCACACGCAGGAACATTTTGTCAGTGCACACAGTCAGGTCTCACTTGCATTTTTACAAACAACATGACGTGTGTACCCACAAACATTCCCAGAATTCTTTTTACATCCGTATAAATGTAGTATTTCTTGTCCTCAACCTCAACCTTATGATGAGATGTTTTTGAAGCCCAAGCAGGAACAAGGAAGGACTTATGATCCGAAAAGTGCTGCTGATGCATATTTACCGCAATCCTTGTTGGCAGTAAGGTACCTAATCAGTGGCCCTGAGGACATAACCATCTATGTACCTGTCTTACCATGCTCCAAGTGTCCAACTGTCTTCCAGGTGGCCTACCAGTTCCATTGTGGGTTTCTGGATATTTGTATAGTTTTAGGGTGCTGTCTTGGAAGTGTTAGACAGTTACCTGACAGGTAGACCAAGCATGCTGGAGGGCATGACAAATGTTTGGCCAGGTGTGTTTAGATGTAGATGTGTGTGAGAGAGAGATGGAAAAAAAGAAAAGAAAAAGGAGAGTAGAAAAACGAGTGTGACAGATTTCTCTGGGATGCACACTGCTCTTCGGGCGTCAGCATGGTGGTTGATCCAGCCTGATGATGAACCATGATGGATCAACACAGGGCCCAGTAGCCGCTTGGGGCTGCTCTCACCAGAGCTGAATGAAGGGGGGTGGGGGGGAACAGCCCCCGGCTGTGAGTCGACACAGAGCCAAGATGGAGAGAGGACACTTGGGGCATTTGTTTATTTATTTCCTCCCATATGCTGTATCCTCTGCAATGCTACAGTGAGTCAGCTCAATGAGGCATAAGGTGAATGCTCCATCAACTCTCTGAGGATGGGCGGGCATTTCTGCCACAAGAGCAGATTAAATGCAAACTTCCAGCATCAAAAGTGGTACTTTTGCAAGGTTTTGGTTGGGAACAAAGCTTTTTTGGCATTTCACTGTAAACCAATGTACATGAGTTTCTCTTTTCGCCTGCTGTCCAGTGCTGTGCCCACATTTCTGAGTTGAGATAAAATAATAACAGGCAGATAAACCACTGTGATTTAATATACCCGGTGACTACAAATGTCCGTATCTTTTGTGTACATGCATGTTGTCTTTGAGGCTGCATGTACTGTACGTATGCCAATCTTCTCATCCTCACATTCACACATTAGTTTTTATCTCTGTGTGGACCTGAAAGAGAGAGAGTCCTCTAATGCCCACAACTTGAGAAATTGTAACAATGCCACCTCATTACCAAATGTCCTTCTTTGTGTTTGTTTACACCATATGGAGAGTTTGGAGCCAGAAGGGTAAAAGAAGGTTTGGACCCATTTTACATCCCAAATAGGTTTGACCTTCTCATTGAAATGTTATTTTAAATCTTACCTCTTATTTGTGAGTTCACTAAGAAGACATTAGTATGTACAGCAAAGGCCAGGGGAAGGGTTGCAAAGGGAGAAAAGATGAGACATGCACTGTACATACACTCACACCTGGAAGCTGCCTATTAGGAGTATTTAAGCACCATGCTCAAGGACAAGGGTCAGGCGCCTCTCAGTCCATCTGTGTGCAGAATTCATAGCTTAACATTTTGCATTTATTTGCTTACGGTATTTACTTAAATGTCATATCATAAATTGTCCACAGTTTTTATCACTTTAAAGGGATGTTTGGGTGTTTTAACATGTTGTAGGCCATTTCTCTACTAAAGGAAGGAATCTCTGTCTGTGTGTATGTCCTTCACATATCTCGAGAACTGTTCATCCGATTAACTCCACACTTGGTGGGTGTATGTATTGAATGCAGTGTCGAATTTGGGGTAATTTGGACACACAACATTTAATATTAATAAACTTTGATTAAACCAGCAATTAGCGAGCCACTCCAGTCTGTGCAGGGGCAGGGCTGAGCTTCAGGACTCTGCCGGCTCCAGTGTGTCAGGGTGAGACCAGAGACGAGGCGTGACATGAGTCAGAAAAAGAGAAAACACTCTTACCCTGTGTCTAGACAGAAAGCATAGTGTTAGCAGCATGTTTTGCAGATCAGCAGCGAGTGACTACACAGGAGGCCTTCAGATACATTGTTGAGTGCTCAGAGGCCAATACACAATGACTCTGAAGTTACACATATAAAATGGGGCAAATACTTGAATGGGCAGTTCAAAACCAGTTTGTCTCACATGTTCTGAGACCGTAGCGATTGTGAAGCGTCACTACAGACAAAGCACAAATCTTTTGAGCAAACATAGCGTGAGCAGCATGTTTAGCAGATCAACAGCAGCAGCGAGTGAACCATTGTGTCTACAAGGGAGGCGTTCAGGTACACAGTTGAGCGTAGGTCACCCACCTTTTGGAAGTGCTCAGAGCCCAATACACAATGACTGTAGCTACGTGTGTAAAATGAAGGAAACACACTTTCCATGGGCAGTTCAAAACCGGTTTGTCTCATATGCTCCGAGATCTTGGCGACCGTGAAGCGCCACTAGACAAAGCACAAATCTTTGGAGCAAACATACCCACTCAAATCTGAACTGAACGCACAGAAAACAGGAACACTCTAAGAGCCCAGTATGATTGATCCACTTTATTTTATTATGCACATTATTTAATTTTTAAATGCAGCCCTTATTTTAGGCTACTTGAAATGAGAAAAGAGCATTTATTTACTATGAGAGTAATTATTATTTTCTAACATCTGTGTATAATAGAATGTTGGTTTCTTTCATGTTGTTGGTGTATATACTCATTCACACCTCACATCAACTGCATTAATTTTTCAATGCTTTGAAGTAGTGGCCAGAGGCCAGGCAATCGGCCCGTTCCAAACATGCCTGTTTGGAACGGGCACCGCACTAGTTATACAAATCATGCATACCTCACATCACTGACAAAGATTTTTAAATGCTTACTGTAAGTTTAAGACTGATTTTTAACTTTCCACGCAGCCAGTGATTTCAGTCAATGCCAGTGTGACTTCCAGTAAGTAATTCATTCCCCTGAATATTAAATTAGCTTGACTTTGTTGTCAAAGATACACAATCTCTGCATACAGCTGCAAGTGGAGGCTGTTTAGAAGTGAATTTGCTTAAGTGGAAACTGACATCCACAACTTACTATTGCTTAAGAGCAATCTTTCATACGCAAGCAGCAACCAAATTCCCATTATCCTTTTCCCATCATCCATGTATGCTGTTTTTTCCAAAATTGATTTACTGGAAAAACATAGCATGTGAGTATAATGCATTTTGGCAGCTGACTCCTGAATATTGGATGTTATAGTTTGTTGTAAGCAAGAACACACCAAATTCCTCCAAAAACCAATGTACTTTGTTTATTGGATGACTCTTATGAGCTATAATTTCATAATGAAATAATAAAACCTGGATGCTTCAACACAAAGCTTGTGTGTCTTGAAGAACTGTTTTTATTCCATCCTCCTCTCTAAAGGGGTTGCCTTGCCACTGCTTTAAATGCAGGCCTAGAGTTTAGTATAATCCCTTAAAACAACACATAACATTTCAAATCCAGTCAGGATAAACAATTTAACTATCAACTGTGACAGAAATGTTTCTTATGCTGCCTAGTGCACTATACTATCCACAGCAGCTTCATCCCATCCATCATTCCCTACTGAATTGAAGGCAATAATGCTGTTCCTCTTTTTGTCAGAAAGACCCATGTTTCATTCCCTTTAGAGATATTAAATTCCAGCTATGGATTTTAGCAATCCCCGAATGTAATGACAAAAACCTCACATGCAGTAGGTATCTCGGAGGCAAGAGAGCTCTCAGTTTATGAAGCAGCAAGCTGCAAACGACATAAAGCTTACTCAGAATCACTTCTTACAGGAGTTGTGGCGAGACAAAATGAATTCTCAAAGAATAAATCAAATTAGTCTGTGTCCAATCACAATCTGATATAGAAATACACACCAATTTGAAGAGAAAGCCATATGGAAATACGAAATGGAAAATGGAGGAGGACGCATCTTGTTAGTGTTATACAGCAGAAGCTGCTTTGTGATGGGAAACAGTTACATAGTTTACACAGCGCTCTGCTGCTTTTATCTGTGCATATACTGTACGTACTGTATCTGTGTGTGTGTGTGTATGCATTAGAGAGTGAGAGAGATTACAAGCGTGACTGTGTACATATGTGTTTCTAATGAACAGTAATTTCATTTAGAAAGCAGTTAGATACGCGGTGCAATCAGGCATCCCATTTCAAAACTCTATCCCCTTAGGTCACACACACACACACACACCCCCACACACACACACTAGCACACACAGACTTTGTGACTCTAAACGCATACCAAATAAATGTCTCCTGGCTGCTATCTAACTATCTAATTATTCCTTTTTTCATTAAATGGGTAAATCAGATTCTAATTAGCTAGGCTGTCATTCATTGGCCGGGGAGCTGAAGATGGTGAACACCTATTGGACAGTATTACTGTGTGTGTGTGTGTGTGTGTGTGTGTGTGTGTGTGTGTGTGTGTGTGTGTGTGTGTGTGTGTGTGTGTGTGTGTGTGTGTGTGTGTGTGAGTGTGCGCGTGTGTCTGATAGCATATCCTCTCCTCTCTGTCCCTAGGGCAAGGTAGAGGTCTCTGGTAATTACTTTTGTTGCATCAGGAAAGAATGCCAGTAGAGAGCAGGAAGGAAGCCAGCAAGAACCAATCAGGTGTAAGACCTTTGATTAAAGTCTCTTCAGATGTATCAATATACACAGTTTAGAAGGTAGACATACCTTTAGAATATATGTTGAGTAATTTTCTTCATTTAGAAAAATAATGCACATTTGTATTACGTCCGGAAAACATCCAAAGCCAGATTGCATTTTAAAAATTGGTGCACATTTCACAGTGTGTGTGTGTGTGTGTGTGTGCGTGTGTGTGTGTGTGTGTGTGTCACGTTGAAATATGCCAATTTCTGAATGATTGTCTTCTCTGCTTTGTTGTACATGTTTTAGTAGTGGGTAAAGGAGCCATCAAAAGAAATAAAGCACAGAAGAGGGTTGTGTAACATTAACCATGGCTCCTCTGACTAATTGGCCCTCAAGAGACTCACTGCTGAAGGATGACACTTTTCTTCTCGTTCCTGTCCTGCAGCAGGACCACTGTTACTGCTCTTGTTCTGCATCTCACTAGGAGTGGAAACATAGTTTACTCGGCTTTGTCCATTAAGGACATGTGTTTGTGTGTTTGGCGGGCTGCTTGGGGGTTTTTCATGTGTGACCGAATTCCCTGTCTGACTGCTCTTCATCCAAACTCCATTTGAATTAGTTGAATTGATGTAAAACACTTCAGAAATGACTATCTCACCCAGATAAGATAAACATCAACTCATCAGGAATTCCAGCCCGGCACGACAGAATAAGCCTGCCAAAGTTTCCCATCACCAAACCTTGTATAGAATGTCAATGTCGCTTACTGCTGATTCTGATTCTAATCCTAACCCGGGCCCCTTTGCTCTGGGGACCTGCTAAAGATTTGTTTGGGAGGCTTTTGAAATTTGCAGGACCTTTGCATTTGGCTCCTTGTTTTGTGCCTGTCTGGTGTTCTAAGTTTTAATTGCAGTGGGGAAAAGAAGACAGAGAGGATGTGTGTTCTTCAATGTGTGTAAGTATAAGTGTCTGTACGCATGTGCCCCATGTCTTCAAACACGTATATGAGTGTTTTATGTGTACTGGTGGGAATTTGAAAACAAAAGCATTCCTGCATAATGTTCACTTTTGAGAATTACCACTCAACAGCAACTCTCTCTCACACACATATATCTACCCTCATACTTCATGTCGGAGGTTAGAGAAAGTTTGGGTCCATAGCTACCTGTGTCTTCCCAAGTTTGACAGGATATTCACAAAAAAAAAAGAAACTTACCCTATATCTTTAGACCTGTCCTCGCCAGAAAAACAATAGCATTGTTTCAGACACTCAAATGGCTCATGTTCAGGTTTTCCTGAGAAGAGTCTACTTGTGGTTGTGTGGTTGTATGGCTGTTCACTCTCACAAGCAAAGGCTGAAGTAGTCTGACCTTGTTACAGCACTGCAAAAAGTTGTAGGAACAAAGTGTGTGGTCCTACTTTGTCTCCTACTAACAGTTAACGTCGGTTTCTTTCAACCATTACCACAACTGTTCCCTAACTTTAGCCAAGTAGTTTTAGTTTCCTAAACATGAGTTTTTACAGAATGGTTCATAAATACTGGCACCATCATTTGATTTTATACCTTAAGCAATGACCTCTTGCACTATACTACTCTGCGACTGCCAGTCCTGTACGGAACACCTAATCTCTCTCTGACCTACACAGATTGTGTTCAGATAGCAGCACCCTGCAAACCACTGTACATACTGTGGCTCTGTGTGTTTCAATAGAGGACAGTGTATCTGTGCAATACAGCGGTTGACCACAATCCAGCACAAAGTCCTTAGTTATGATTCAAAGCCTCAAGGGAAGAAAGAAATTAACAAGAAATCGAGAGTGTTGCAAAAACCGCAATGGTGCCTTTGAAAGGTCCCCTTTAGAAAACTTGGAATGAGTCATTATGTTAATCATTAAAGGCCTATATTTAAAAGTATATATATTTCACTCTTTCACTGTTTTTTTATGCTTCAAAGCAGAAGCCTTCAGCATAATACATGATGATCTTTTTCCTTTATAAACACTGTGATTGAGAGCAAGCCTGATGAATCATTGTAAACAAAGGAAAAACAAGAAACTTCTGTCTTCCTTGCTGCTTACTTCTCGCAAATCACATCATCACCGCTTAGGACGTCCTATTTTATGGATATGAAGGGCGTGTGTGTGTACGAGTGCAAAGTTGTTGCTTCACGCGACATTTTATGTAGAATAAGATTTTGAGGTTAAAACAGGGGAGGCAAGACATGAGGTTGATGTAGCTGTATCTTTCCTTTCTTTTCCATATGTCTTCATCCGTTTTCAGTGATTATTTTCTGAAAGTTATATTCTGACAGAAAGGAAGAAGTCTCACTTTCTCTCTTTCCTCCACTGTTTATTTCTACGTGTCTCTCCAATCCTCTCTCTCTCTCAGTTCTGTGTGGGTGTTCTGATAGTCAAGCCAGCTCACCACATCTGGGCGCTGTTTGAAAGTACACAGTTATTTCGGCAATTAGGCTTAAAAGCAAATAGAATACCTTCGGTTTACGCTTGCCAGTTTCCATATATAAATGCCGACTCACACATGCGCACAAATCCTCATGTCGCACAAACACACACAGGTCCTGCACACACATAATGGCATAATGACAGTCGCTGTTTATGTTTGTCATCCATTTTTCATGGCCAATTAGGTGAAATGGAGAGCAGGTCTCACTGAAACCTCAGCTATGGCAGGAAATCTCAAGCTTTAGAGGATGCAGACGGAGGCTTAGAGATGAGCTGTGAGTGTAGTAGATCAGGGTGGATGGGCGATTATCATGTATGCCTGATTTTCTGCATCCCTCGGGAAGTGACTGTTTGTATATGTATGTGTGTGTGGAGATGTGATTGTCTGTGATGCTACATAGACCTTCGCTGAATACAGTTAAGTTTCATCAGTTTTGGTCTCACACATCAATCACCGCAGATTAGCTGACACCTCTTCTACCCACACTGCTCTGCTGGCTGCCTGCAGGCCCTGACTGATAGGTGGGTGCTAGAAAAACAACATACACACTCGCCCGATAGCAAACAGGAATACAAGGTCTCTCTCTTTTACACATACACACAAACACACATGAAAAAAACCCCGCCACAACACACATACTCATCCTCCTCCCTTGCTTATTTTCTTTTTCTCTGTCTTTGTTTTCCTCTCACTAACTCAATATTTTTTCTGCCCACTCACTGGATCAGTCTATTTTCATGTATATGATTTCTTTTGGCTTGTGCGTGTGTGTGTATGTGTGTAAATGTGTACTTATGTGCTCTGGCCTTGTTGTGTATATATTTTGCTGATTGTCGTGTCTCTCCACGGTGGCTCATTGCCCACTGGGCTCGATATCGGGCTGATCAAATGCTCAGCACTCTGTCTGCCTGATCACACAGACAGACGAGCGGATCCCCAATGATAGGAGCTCTAGATTACAGTCTGCTCTGGACCACCGACCAATTCAGCCCCGAGCTCCTGCCCAGCTGGGACTGACAGACTGATGGATGGGTGGAAAGGTAGACACAAATTGTAGATAGTTAAGAATGTGGGCAGTATTATTGGCTTGAAAGATACTCCAATATAAATTTGCACCATGATATTGATGTTTCGCCTCATCACTCACTTGACCCGCAAACAGAAACGTTGTCCCACTAGTCGTCGGTAAAGGATTAGTCATCATTGGCCCGCACTAGAGAATCATGTTGCACTCATTCTTTTTTTTTTTTTTTTTTTTTTTTGGACATGTAGGAGGAGAAATGGAAACTGAAAGTGCTGCAAATAATGAGGAGGAATCAGTGATGATGAGGACTGAAAAGGAAAAAAGAAAACATTCTCAAGTCACAGGGAAATCTAGTACTTTCCCTAAAGCTGCAATAGAACAGCGCGGTGGCCTCAGAGCCAAGTTTGTTAACATTTAAACATTCCTATAGTGTGTTTAATGCAAAGCCAACATTATAGCTTGATTGGAGTGTGATTGTATATGTGTCTATGTCACAGCTCTACTAACTGATCTCAAAACTTATGGCAAAACCCATTTTTTTCTGTAACACTCCTTCAGATCCCTCTCCTTTTTCCTCTCACCTCTGTATGTTCATGGCATGGAATCACACAGCCTTGGCATAATGTTTTGCTCACCTTACAAAGACAGGTTTCACCTCACTTTGTACCACATAGAGTGACTCAGTGTCTGTTTGCTTCTTTGCACAGACTTTATATTCAATCACACCACCTCTAAAACATTCACTTTGCGGTCTACACACACCTTAACCATAAAAGCCTTCCAAAACCCATTGGACTATATATAATGCATTTTCACAAAGCTTAAGTCAGGACAGCTTTTCTTAGTTGCTGACATTTTTGAGATACACTTTTTTTTTTTTTTTTTTTTGAGACAGCAGCTGGCACACGAACAGGCTTGAACAACTGCGGTATTTGAGCTGTAATAGTCCCTACGAGGAGTGATGTGGATAACAGGTACTATGAGGAAACTGTCACCGATCCTCCCTGCAGCATTCATATGGACAAGAGAGCCAGTGCTGTGTTTATCAGATGTTTACAGCACATGATCAAAAGTCAAATTTCCTCATTAAAAGCTGAAGTGCTAGCCGACTAATCATCTCAGCAGGAAAGGAGATGAAAAGAGAATCATACAACTGTTGAGAGGTATTGAATATTACAATAATGAGAACCACCTGCTAAGCTCTGCTAGGCCCTATGGAAATAAGTCCAATCATATTGTAATATCCCTGCGCAGTGTGCCGTCTTCAGTAGCTACAATCATGTTCTTTTGGAAAAATGCAGGCTTACACAAACACACACACACACACCTGTATACTATGCATGCTCCTGTGGATGCTATTGTGTCTGACTTGGTTCAGTAGACCAGTAATATCAGCCCATGGGACTAGCTAAAATTGGCAGACCACACAGGGTGAGGATATGTGTCAGTACTGTCTTTCTGTGTGCGTGAGTTTGTGCATTTTTTGTGAGACTACACCCTGCCTTTTCTTGATTAATGGAGTGTGAAGGGATTATGCTGATTCAGTTCATAACTGGGGCACGGTGACACAGTCATTACACAGGTGAGTGTGTGTGTGTGTGTGTGTGTCCTTGCATGGCTGTTTTCAACACACAGTCAGGTGAATGGAGATGGCGGAGCAGTGTAAACGTCCCAGTCCTTTTGTCCTCTGTGCCAGAGGCAAACATGGCAGAGAGCTCTCACTAATCCCCTCCTCTAGCCTTATCTAAACTACACCTGAGAGCAAAGGAGAGGGGAGAAGAAAGGAAGGTGAGGAGAGTGGAGAAAGAGGTGTTAACAGAGAGAGAAAGAAAAGAGTTATAGGAAACGAAAGACGGAGAGATGAAGAATGTGATCAAGCAAGATGGGAGAAAGATTCGGATGACATGTACGGATAGGGTAGGATTACAGATGTAAGAGATGAGGAAGAGACAAAAGAAGATTGTTAGGGAAAGAGAAAATTGATGGAAGAGATTGAAATAACAGAGGAATACATGGTGTAACAAGAACAATTGAACGCTTAGTAATAGTTATACCGTATGTTATCAGGTATGAGAATCAGGGATTAATGTAATGCTTGCCAAGATGTTTTCTGACTTTGAGACAATTAAAGGTATCAAGGAGAGCTACTTTATATCACACATCTATCACACATTTGCAATCTTGCAAATTAAACCAGACAAGACAATTTCTGACTAGTTACTATGTTGTATCTGTACATTAAGAAACAGGAAAATAAGACTGTGATTTCTGTATACAAAATACCAAAAAAAACACAAACAGTTTTTCCTATTAAAAAAACACGTAAAAAATTTGTTATCTCATATTTTACAGAGGCATTTTGCAAATACAACCAACTTGTACCAAGAAGCTTGTACAATCAATAACCTAAGGCCTGGGACATACTGCCTGAGTGAGAAGTGTGTGTGCATCACAGAACCTCTTGCTTTTCATTTCAGCACCCATGTTTACAGGTTAGAGCAGCCACACAGTCCAGTGTGAGATGTGCTACAGCGGCGCCTCATCTCGAGGTTTGGTGTTTCGCCTATTTTTTTTCCACATGACGTGCGCAGTTCTCAGCAAAACTAGACAGTGAAAATGATCTGTCGATAGTCATATTGGCATCATACCAGCAATGTTACACCTTTCACTGTAGTTTCAATGTCTATATCTGTAGTATATCTCACAGACATGAAAAAAATATAGCATCACCACTGCAGGCGAGCCTGCGCGGTGCATGCTGGGGCAGGGAGCCTCTCTGGTGGGGAACTCTCCTGCTCACTTTCTGTGATATAAGTTCAAACCAGGACTCCTGCCTGTTTATTTTACCTGCTTCCTGCTGGTGTTGTTATTTTCCTTATTTGTTGTCAGTTTCCCTCCCGGCAGTTAGTTTGGATGTTTGTTTGCCGGAGTGTCTTTGGCTCGTTTGGGGAACTTGGTGTCGTCTGGAGGGATTTTCTTCAATTGGAGCGGTGACAGTGGGGGTTTAACTGGCGGAATAATCAATATAATCAATAAAAAAACCCCTGTCCTGTGTGAGAAGTATATGTGGCTGACAAAGAAGTTGTCCCAACCAGACCCCACCATGCCCGTCAGAAAGAAAGCCGCTTTCACCTCACATATTATTATATATTTTTCACAATTGAGCATACGTCTCTTAACGTTTTTCTGTCTAAACAAAATGTAAAATGAAATTTATAATGAAATGATGCTAAACATTGTATTATTGATGGCTATTATCAAAGTCAAACTCTATGTAGAACAATAAGGCTGGCAGTAGCAGCTGGCAGTAACAGCACGCAGTGGCAACGCTGTCTGTGTGGACACCACATGCTTGTGAGCCACAGCAGTGCAGCGACGCACACGCGCTGCTCAGGTAGAAGTAGGTTGTGTGGCTCGGACGTAATCCTCACTGGAGTGAATCTCCCATAGAAAGCGCTATCTCAATAATTAGTGTAATGGTCAAGTAGTTAGTAAAAGGGCAAGACTTTGCAGTTGTCTTTTACCAACACAAGCAACCTACTTGGCTTAAAATGATCCTACTCCTCCACAAAGAGGAGGAAGACATCTTTTAATCGATTTCAGACGCCCCAAAGTCTGTCATACTGCCTTTCGATGTGTGCATTGTTACAAAAAAAAACCAAACACTGCAGGAAACACCTAATGCTGAGAAGAGTCTGGAGACTCTACAGGAGGACACGCTATTGGGGGCTGACGCTCGCTGTCACATCATTAACTAAAACTGCTGGTTGCCGCTTATTTTGTGACCCCGCAGTTCATTTGCTAAGAATCCTGTTCAAGGTGAAACATCATATGATCCACACCAGGATAGGACTCATAACTGGGATATGGATGACATGCAGGTGTGTCCTTAACTCCAGTCATGTAGTCAGTAAGTTAAACAAAATGTAAAAGAATGTTATAATAAATGATGATCTATAATTAGAATCAAAATGATTGATGTCCATAGGATCCAGATCGGGACCAATTCAGGCATTTTCTGATAAATAGGTATAAAATAAATACAATAAAATTTCAAAATAAAATTTTATACTGTTATATTGTTATAATTTGTAAAAAACATAATGAAAAGTTCAATCGCCTCAGGTGTGCCAGGTGTACCAGGAAGGACCCTGATGATAAATCTTAGTCTTGTTTTGGAAAATCTAATGACACGTTTGCCTTCTAAACAGCTGTTGAGCATTACTTAAAGCACTTAAATGTTTTTCTGTAACATTAAACATTTAAGTTCAGAAAAATATCCTTAGGTATTATTTATATAAGAGTTAAAAACTCATAAACTCAAAATGTGGCCTGGCAACATAAGCAAACAATCACAACTGTTTAGTAAATCTTGGTTGGAACATGGTGTAGAAGTATGTGACGGCAACTTTTACCCACTTAACATTTCAAACCGCTGAGAAGAGCACAGACAAAAACACAAATATAGAAATTTGTAAAATAACCAAAACTAAAAAACTTTTATAAAGAGTTTTACTACTTTACAGTCAAATCAGATTCACACTTGCTGTCTTTTACCCAGATTTGGAACACAGAGACACTTGCAAATGTTGCTGCCAAACATAAGAATGGTAGCAGAGCATAGAATAGGTTTTTATTCTTGTCGATCAACGGAATACAAAAAAATGCAATTTAGTGTTTAGAGCAAGACGAGCAAAGAAGGCTCGGTAAACATTGCTAGATATCTTGCCAATTTCTTGAACCAGTTAAGTGTAACATTTTCTTTAGTTTGACAGATGCTATGATTTGGGATTTTCTCAGCAGCTGTGATAAGACTTCAGTCAAATGCAAAAGCAGTCATGTTAGCTTAAACAGAGGGTACAGTGTGGAAATCTTTGACAACATCATTGATGTTTTCAGCCTAATCAAAATGAGTATGTAGAGCTTAACTTGAGTTTCATTTGTATTTTTTTTCCCCCATTCAACATGCAAACCTGTTCTCTCTTGTCACAAACACAACATGCTAATAGATTGTTACACGGTGTTCCTAGAGGCTGCTGAAAGCTAAAGAGGAGCGGAGGACGGATAGAGTGGCAGAAAAAGCAAAAGATTAGATGGATGGTGCAGATGGTTGTGTTGGGAGGACACAAAGGATATTTATCTCCCTCCCTCTCCCTTTCTGTCGCTCTCATGTTCTTTCACTCATCCATGTGTGCGTGTGCGCACGCTGTTAGAGCTGAATGCCAGTTGCAAGTGTGGAAAACAGGAGCTGAGTCATGGACATTTTACACAGATCAACACCTGCACACACCCCACAAACCAGGCATGTGGAAGACAGACAGACAGACAGACAGACACCAGTTCTCACAAACACTTGGGAGTGTTTATGTGAAATCCAATAAAGATAGTTTCAGCTGTCTGTCTGTCCTGTCTCCAAGTCCCCACACCAATAATCACACTCTTCTTTTTGCTTCTTTAGGCTGTGGGAGAATGCTTCCTATTCTGAAACGAAAATCGGAAAATGAAAAACAGGGCTTTTTTAAAAAAAATGGTTTTGCCGCTCAATTTGAAAAAAAAACAAACAAAAAAACGAGGATATCAAAGCATTTTGTTGACATCAGATAGAATTTATAGAAAAAGGCTAAAAATTCTGTATTTTCATTTGCAAGTTTTCTTGATAAGGAGTCCCATATATAAGGTTAATATTAACCCTAACCCTTTAACATTATTAACAACAGCTACAACTTTGACAGCTCAGTTATATGTAGGTTGTGTCCAGTCTATAAATAAGTACAAAATAGCTTCAGCTTAGTAGCAAACATACATGCGTCCAACCATGTGTCCCAACAAACAAACTATTCTATGTCTGTACCTCATCTTCCAGTGTTTTATACTGTTCTGACATGCAGAAAGTTGTAAATTATGTTTAGCAAATGGCTCTTGGCTTCAGATAAAACATGTCATAGTGGGTGTAGGCCAAAGGCATATCTTGATATCTTGTCATCTGCATATTTATGTGTGTGCATATGCATGCCTTATGGTTTTTTTTTTTTTTTTTAAACTTTTTCTTGGTGTGTGTGTGTGTACATGCACAGTGGTGTGTGTGTTTGTGTACATGATAAAGTGCCAGACTATCAGTTGATTGGCCATATGTCGGCGTAAATGAGCTCTTTATTTAATAAGGCCGGTGATCTAAATTGTCATTACTGTCAACATTTAACTGTGGTCCTCCCTGCCAGATGGTATTTGGTTATATATCACAGTGATGAGCGTCTCTCAGATTACTCTTTACTCATTACATGATGAATCCATTGCAGATTAGAAAATGCTCCAGTTTTTATTCAGATTAACTTGAAGCAGTGTTTAGATTTATAAGTACAGTTTTCCCTTAGATGACTCTTGAATTCCTTACCAAGCATTTTTGTGATCTGGCAGTTACCCCAACATTATAGTTATAGCTTTTAGGTTTATCTTAGATCGTTTGTAGCTTACAGTCTTAATTATTTTTAAATCACATTTCATTGAGCATTCTAAACATCGCTTTGCATTTAGGTACTTTACATTTAGGTACATGTTAATTACACTCCATGGACAATGGACTTGCTAACTACTAAATGTAGTAGAATAAGTTATACAATAAGATGAGAAACACTTTAAATGAAATTACCAGTAATCGTTGCTCTCAGAAACATTTGAGTAAATGTTATGAACTTGCACTTCTGGTTAAAATGGAACTGACCACTGAAGGTAGCAAGGTGAGGCATTAGCTTGATGCAGGGATCCACCATGTTGTCGGACATCTCACCATCACATCATCTGGCATAATTTCCGTCTTGATGCTGGCTGAGTGATAAAGCATCCTGTTCTGCTGCTGACAATACAAGACCACTGATGAAAATGTCAGGCATGTTTGATAATAATTGGGCTGTTCCAGACGAGGTCAGGAGCTTGGGAAGGTAATTATATAAGGGCTCTGTCTGCCTGTCTGTCTGTCCTATCACAGCAGTTTTTAGCAGGCACTTAAACAAGAACAGAAATTGAGTGTACATTGAGAGCAAAACAAACTTCTGCAATTTGTTTAGGCTTTAGGCTACAGTTGTATGCAAAAGTTTGGGCACCCCTTGACAAATAACATATTTTAACATATTATTTTTTTAACAGGGTTTTTTTTGTCACAGCTTGCAAATGCTTTTTGTAGCCCGCTAAAGTCTTTTAATTCTTGTATTTGGGATTTTCTCCCATTTTTCCTTGCAAAAGGCTTCTAGTTCTGCAATATTCTCAGGCCATCTTGCATGCAGAGCTCTTTTAAGATCTACCCACAGATTTTCAATTATGTTTAAGTCAGGGGACTGTGAGGGCCATTCCAAAACCTTCAGCTTGCGTCTCTTGAGGCAGTCTATGGTGGATTTAGAGGTGTGTTTAACTTAAGCTTTTTTTATAGACAGTGGGATGTTTGCTTCTAGAATTTGCTGGTATTTAGTGGAATCCATTCTCCCCTCCACCTGTGCAGTTTTTCCCTGTACCAATGAATGCAGCACAACCCCAAAGCGTGATAGATCCACCCCCTTGCTTATCAGCTGACAAGGTGTTCTTTTCATGAAATGCTGCTCCTTTTTTTCTCCAAACATACCTTTGCAGATCATAGCCAAAGAGTTCTATTTTAACTTCCACAACACTTGTTTCCAAAACGCATCAGCCTTCTTTAGATGTTCCATTGCATACTTCTGACGTTGGATTTTATGATGAGGACACAGGTGAGGTTTTCTTCTTCCATGAAGGTTTTGTTTGTGCAAGCATTGCTGCACAGTGGACGATGCACTACCACTCCTGAGTCTGCTAAATCTCCCTGCAGATTTTTTTTTATATTCAAATAGGGTTTTTGATTTGCCTTTCTGACCAGCATATGAGCAGTTCTCTCCGAGAGTTTTCTTCATCTTCCAGATCTCATCTTGAATTCTACAGTTCCCCTAAACTGCCATCTTTTAATTATATTTCGCACAGTGGAAACTGTGCAAGCTGACAACACTTTACTATCTTCTTGTAGCCTGCATTGTGGGCATCAATAACTTTCCTTTTCAGTCTTACATTGCTGCTTAGAGCTGCTGAGTGTTTGAACAAAGTTTGAAGAGTCAGAGTATTTGTAAAGCTCTGAAAATTGGCACCAGCTGACATTTCCTAAAGAAAATTGTTGACATGCCTCAAGCCTAATGAGCTGATTAAAGTCTGAGACCTTGTAAAAACAAGCCTTCGCTCTAACTTGTACATACCACAATGATGCTTTTATTTATTTATTTGATCAATTTATGATGTAAAAAGTAATTATGCATTAATGTTTGCTGAAAATATTTTGATTCATGTCCCATATCCTAGAGAGACTGTGTTAACATCTTTTTGATTAAAAAAATCACCAAAATATGTCAATTGTCAAGGGGTGCCCAAACTTTTGCATACAACTATATGTATGCAATATATAATGATACTTGTCCTCGGTCACTTCTTTGTAAATGTCTTTGCAACCACAGCTAACAGAGCTTTCCACTGTGTGTGTGTGTGTGTGTGCGTGTGTGCATACATGTTTGCCTATGCATTATGAGAACAGGGGGATGGATAAGGGTGATGTAATGACATGAGTGTGATAGAGAGGCAAGGTGAAGCGTGTAGTGGAGATGCACATTCAGGCCGATTTGTACAGACTGAGGGAATGGATGGACAGATGTGTAGAGTCAATGCCTGAAAAGAAAGACTGCTTGTGAGGAGAAGAGACTGAAGGACGCAGAATAATATGTGTGCAAGTGTGTGTGTGTATGGTGAGCTATCACAATGTCTTGTTCTCTGCAGCGGCCCTGTCATTACACTTCTACTGTACAGTGTTTACATGTGTGTGTATGCATGGGTTTGTATATGCTTGTCACACAATACAACCACAGTGTATTGTACTTGTGTCAGTTCTTACTTAATTGTGTCTTTCTTCCTTCTCTTTTGTACATACAGTATTTGTCCTGTACCCTCATCTGCCAAGTATTTTTGCAATATTTTTAATTTGCTATGGTCATGCTATTAAAGCTTTATTGACTGGAACAATCAAAACAAAAGGAAGAACTCCTTTCTTGCTGTCAGAGCAATACTTTAGCTGCTTATCACCCTGCTAGAGGACTTTATTCTCAGATTTTTGGCTTGGATCAATGTGAGGATTTAAAAAAGATATCACTAAAAAAAAAGCAACAAATCCTCTCTGCGAGGGAGGAAAAGTGGAATGAAGATGTCTAATAGACAACATCAGAGTCATGACAAAATTCAGCCACAGAGTAGAAATCGGTGATTGTGTGTGTGGAGTGGAGACATGCTGTGGGCTTGGCAGTTTGGCATAGTATGCTTTTAATACGCATGTTGAGAAACACGCTCGAGAGGCAACACAAACATGCTTGATTGCTGTGGATGTAGTTTGTGTATTTTCTCCATTCAATTCATTAAATATCTAATTTTTCATTCGATTGGTTTTTTTAAAATGACCAAATTTGTAAAGTCTGTCAGTCTGTGCTGTCTGAGAAAAGTGTGAACTTTTTCTCAGTTTTTGCCTGTCTGTTTCTCCCTCTGCCTCCATCTCTCTCTGTCTGTCTCTCCCTGATGGGGGTTAAGTGTTCAGGTTAATTGCAGCCCTAAGTGGAGCCCCCACTGCAGCTAAAGAGAGAATTTTCACCATCCTTAATGTCCTTTATTCCTTCTCTCATACCATCATCTCTCCTCTATTGTTTCAAAGCTACTGAGAAATACAGTGGGCCATCTCATATCTCTGTCTGCTCTTGTCTCACTGTCTCGCTTTCTCTTGCACAAGGATATTGGCACACTTGCTGTTGATATATATCAGTTATCTGAAGCTGGTGGATATTTGGGAAATATCCAAAATTGCACACAGAACCATTTCATCACTGTTATTTACAGTTCTTTGAATATGAGCTCGGGAGTGAAAGCTTCATAACATACCGTTGGATGTTTCAAGGTGCAACACCAGACAACAGCCCATTCTTTCTCTCCTTGATGTCTCTGTCTCTTGTTTCTTCCCTCTCATCTGTCATCCCTCCTGTGCTGCCAAAAGACAGCCAGGAGGCAGGGAATAGGAGCGGGGTAATAACAGGGAGGAAAGGAAGGAAGGAAGGATGGAGAGGGAGATAGAGAAAAGAAAGGGGAAGCAGTGTGTAATAATCGTGGCAATAAAGGGGAGTTGAGAAAAGTACAGAGTGATAGTTTTCACCTGCTGTGTTGTGGCCGCAGAGCTCAAGTGTAGCTTTAGATGTTCTTCAATTTTGAATTACGGTGGAAAAAGAAGATCATATATAGTTAATATCAGTGTTTCTTTTAGGTTGATACATACATATTCATATTTACTGAAAATGAAGATTCCTATTAATCATATAAATTATGTCAGGAAGGCAGAGGACGGAACTTTTCATTCCTTTTTGGAAGTTAGATTCCCTCAATTTAACCGCTGCTGACCCCACCCGAGTGACTAATAATCTACATAGTGAAACCAGTAAGAGTGCTACTGACTAGGCATGCACCAATCCAATGTGCAGTATCGGTATTGGGCCTGATCTTGACCTTATTAAGCAGATCAATTATCTGCCAGATGTAGCTGATCCACATTAAATACAGATTCTCCATCAATGCCAAACTAAATTTCAGTATTTCAAATCACAGTTACAGTCTTTTAAGTAACTTTTTTTTGTCCAATACCTTAATAGATTTGATAGAAGTACAATATACTAAATAAAGTTTATGATTATGAACATTATTATTACTATTACCCATACTTGTGGATGTCTGTGTGTGATATTTGTGTGTTTTGTGTCACTTGCTATCATTCTACTTCACTTTCTGTTGGTCTTTATTTGCCTTTGTTTTTCACTCCATCTCTGCACTGACTTCCTGTCCCTCGTTCTCCTCTCTAATTCTATTCATGAGAGGTGCACACTCCATCATTCTGTCTCCCTATATCTCTGTCTGTCCTTCATTTTCTCTACACCTCTCTGCACCAGAGAGAGAAGGAAGGAGGGTGAAAGAAACAGAGAGAGAGAGGGAGGGAGAGATGGACAGATTAGGTGACAGTGATAAGCGATCGATCTCAATGCCAAACAGCCCAGGGAGGACCCCACCCCCTCCCCTCACACACACACACCTCCACTCCATTCTTCTTTTTTTCCTCTCCTCTTCCCTCTCTTCTTTCTCTCTAACCTTTGTTCCCTTCAAACTGACAAGGGTTCATTAAGGATCCACTTTGTGTGTATAAGTGCATGTAAGTGTACAAGTCTGCGTGTGTATGTGTACGCACACTTTTGCCTGTCTTCCTAGTTGATAAGTCATGAGGGATAGCTCCCTAAGGTGCCCCTAAGAGCTTTTAGTGGCTTTCGATCATACACACATACACATGCGTACACACAAACACACACACAGCCCTCATTAGTTTTTCACCAGCACAAAGCACTTGGTTAGTAATTGTTGGACAGTCTTTCATGCATGTTGGATCATGTCTGTATATTAATTTTGCACACTGTTGCCTTTCTAGTCGAACCCATGAGTGCAGAGGAACACCACAGAGACTGTCTTCCATCCATCCCCCCATCCTCTGTCACACCCGCCTCCCATCATTCCCCTGTGTCTCAAAATGTGCCCACCACAGCATATAGCCCTAACGAGGTTGTCTATTGATCAAGTGATGCTCTTTGTTCTGGATGCCTAAATGGACCTTCAGCCACTCTCACCAGGCCTTTATGGAGGCTGTTATGGCTTTGGCCTGATTACAATAGAAGCACTTAAAATGCTAAAACGCTCCTGATGTTTTATGCAAGAGCACGCTCAGCTTCAGAAGTTTACGTCTCCTATATTACAACGTTCCCTAAGTGTATGCATTTCAGCCTGTTTTTCCTCACCGGTGTAGGATGCTTGTCGGTGGTTGGCCATCAATTTGTTTTTAATGTTAGATAGTATTGGTTGAGTGTAGGCACATGATGAAAATCTGAGCAGCTCTATTGGACGAAGGTTCAGGAACACAATGTCTGATGATTCGCTCAGTCAGTTGCTTGTTTGCGTGTCTTTAAAATTCTTGTTTGTACAGTATATGCATGTTGTTTTGTACTTGTGTGCCTGTTTGTGCACATGCATACATGTACGAATGTGTTGGTGTGCCCTCCGGTGCACCGGTTTAATTTAAGGCCAACCAACTGTGACCGGAAAGCATGTGGAAATATTACCCACAATCCCTCTCACTAAATCCCAGGTTACCTTCCCCTCCCCTCACCTCCCCTAACCCCTCCCCAACCATGCTGCATCCTCCTGATAAATAAGCTTTTCCAGCCAATCATTTCCTCCACTGTTTATTCATGATGCATCCACTTCAAATATTTCACCATTTATTGGGAAGCATATTGAGTCAGGGCTGATGAATTATGAAATTGTGTGTGACGTTATGTGTGTGTGCGTGACCATCTGTAACATCAGCCAGCGAGCCTCGACATTTGTAGTATTTTGCGAAACACTGATTGTTTCTGGTATTACTTTGATCCATTGTTATCTGTCAAATTTGCTTAAACAAGATGTGCAAGTGCTCTCTGTAGTTTAACAGATGCCTCTTCTCACTGCCTCACTATCTCTCTCTCAGTCTCCATAAGTTGGTGTTTCACTATTTGAGTCAAACAGCATGAAGCCAGAGTCTGAAACTGATATTAAACCAACCCCTCCATATGCCTCATACTGCATGCTGATGTGCTGAACTGCAGAGATGATCAATTAGATAGCAACATATGATTTTCATTCTAATACTTTTCCTTTTCTTCTTCTGTCTTTTACCTTATGATATTCTCACTCTTTTATAATAATAATACTTTTTCTCACACGCCTGATATTCTTTGAAATATTAAAGGGAAATTTCACCACGTTTTATGTGACTGTCCAATCAGTATTGATGGTAAATGTAGTCAACTGAAGTAATAAATGCCTCAGTGCATGCTATATTGACTGAGAAAGCTGAATTTTCCTGCTCGCGGAGTTGTGCCGGCAGTGCCCACATGTACGAGGATGCATTGCACAGCTAATGCAGCCGCAGCCTTGGCCTCTCTCCGCTTTCTTCGGCTGTATACTCTGGCTCGAAAAAATATGGCTGAATATTCAAGTCAACCAAAACACTGTAAAATGCATCTTCGTCCATAACATCCTCTGCACTCACATTTTGTGATGCCATTTTCACTGTTGGAAATGTAGCTAGTTTGCAATACAAGCGAAAAGAACATGGAAGTTTTACTTTTGAGCAGCACCTAGAGCACACCCCCTGGCTACCCAGAGGTGGAGACTAGAAATCCAAGCTGAAATAGCCTGTAGTTCTTCCTTACCCTCAACTACGTCACTGTAGAGATCAAATGATGGCACTGGTGCCGGAAGAACAGCAGATTTTGCAGCTGCACCCCAGAGGCATAGAGAACATCGGCAACAACTGCAGGGTTTTTCACACTATATCTCTTATTCGTATAGCTAGAGATAAAGTTGTAAATCTGCAAAAATGGTCCTTTAAAGGACCAGTGTGTAGGATTTAGTGGTATCTAGCGGTGAGGTTGCAGATTGCAACCACATGAATACCACTCACCCTCCCCTTCCAAGCATGTAGGAGAAGCTACGATAGCTGAGAAACTTGCAAAAAATGTGAAAAGCCCTCTCTAGAGCCAGTGTTTGGTTTGTCCGTTCTGGGCTACTGTAGAAACATGGCTGTGCAACATGGCAGGCTCCGTGGAAGAGGACCTGCTCCCTATGTAGATATAAAGGGTTCATTCTAAGGTAATGAAAACACAATGATTCTCATTTTCAGGTCATTATACACTAATTAAAACATCCATTCTGCTAGATGCCACTCAATTTTAACCTGATGTGCCGGATTGTTTGTTACACAGAACTATCTGAGAAGTCGTCCTTGGAAACTGTTTGGAAAAGGGCATGCACTTTAAAAAAATACTTGGCAGGTGATTGGAAGCACCATCTGTCAATCACTGTCGTACTTTGAGAGGCAGCTGGATTTACAAGATCATGAGATCACTCAAGAATCCTCATAGGATGCTGATTGGTCTGAACCACTGGTGGTTCGGACACAAGTGCATAACTTGAGGCCTGACAAGATGGATTCTCACATGATCTTGAGATGTCGTGATCTCGCAAATCCAGCTGCCTTGCAAGGTAAACTAAATTCTACACACTGCACTTTTAAGTTTTTTCATGATAAAAATGAAAAGTTTGTCTTGGATCATGTCATCTTTTTTTTCTTTTTCCTATCTTGAGCTGTCTTGTACTCACTCCCCAAAAATCTGCCTGGTGTTTCTTTTTTCCTGTAATAGAAACAAAAGGTCAGCAGTATTTATGTGAATTCATGTTTTTATCTCATTGCTTGAAGGCTTCAGTTTTCAGTGGAAAAACAAGGGGGAGATACAGCTGAATCTTTGAACAGCTGTGTGATGTCAGAAACTGTAAAACATGCAGGTGAGGGCATGAAGAGGGATTAGAGTATGAAATGATTTGTGTTTGAATTGATCCCCAACACCTGTGGGAGGTTTCAGCCAACTACAGCTAAGCCCACACTTCTGACTTGATATGGACCATCTCCTTGCACATACTGTACACACACAGACACACACACACACACACACACATACTTGACTAATGCTTCAACTGGGACATCTCACCCAGGCATCTGTGTGTCTGCATGTGTGCCTGTGATGAAGGGGCCCCTGCTGTGCCCTGATGGGGACATCAATACCAGGCGGTTTAGACTTTCGACACACCAGCATCAGAGTGTGGAGAGAGAGCAGCAGGTGGAGTGAAAGACAGGCACAAAATGGAGGACAGACAGAAGGCATAATATTTAGCCTGATCATTATGTTGTATGAACATTATGTTGCTGCAAAGTTATCAAACTTGCAAAATACATTTAAACAAGCAGATAGTTTATATGGCTTAATGTTACAAGTAACTGATATGAAATCAATTCAGCCCCAAACTATTAAAGATTATTGTAATAACACACCATATGTACCATAGGCAGGACACATATGGTCTTAGATTTAGTTGTTAATAATAATCAGGTCCCCTTTTATAATATCAGTTGATAGTAATTTTATTTTATGAGGACTTGCAATACCCGGCTGTGGCATGTGGTGAATGTGCACGCCGTGTTGAAGCAGGAGGCCCTGACAGCTAGCTCAGGTCAGAAGATGAGATGAAGGAGACAGCTGGGGAGGAGTGTGTGTTCAGGGATGGATGGATGGATGGAAGGATGGAAGGCATTCTCCAACTGCGCTAACTTTAGACCACACATGTCGGTAAACCTCCCAAAACCTGTCCACAGCGTGTCACCACTTGCTTCCATAAAACCCCCTTTGTGAGTGTGTGTTTGTGTGCGCGTTTCTGGGTGCATATATTGGGGGAGCATTTCTCTGTTTGCCCAAACCAACTAGAGTGCATACATAAACAGCACAAAGGGGCCAAATCATTTGCTAGTACAACAAATCCTGTCTCTGTGTTGAAATTTCATTTTCTTTCCAGAAGCTTATTGTTTCAATTTCCTGCCCTGTGAGGCGAGTTCAAAAGTTCATGAACTCACAGTTGGGAGTGTGAACAGAATGTAGCTTGTGCCCACCAAGACACGACCTACAGACCTTGTTTCAGTGCCAAAATCTTCTGTCTCCCTCCACAGGGGAAACTTAACCAGGCCAATTAGTTTGAATGCAGAACTAGTTTTGGTTCAGCAGGAATCAATCAGAATCTCTATTATAAGAGGAGAGAATTGGGGACGGGATTACTGTGTTTGTGCAAGTGTGCATATATTTGATAAGTGTCAAGTTTTCTGTGCGTGGACAAAGCTAAAACGTGGATATTGCCTTGTTTTACGTATCTCTTCCTACTTCTAATGAATGCTTGGCATAAGAATAGCTATTTCCCTGTGTGAAATAAATGGAGACAGTCAATAAGAGACACCCACAGATATTGACACCAATGTACCAACACACATATACACATACATTAAATTCACACACCCCCTCCCCCCGCGCGCACACACACATACACACAGCTTGCTTCTAACACTAATCGCCTGCGGCCCTCTCTCCAGGACATCAGAACAAAGGAACGCGGAGCATCTTTTAGCTTGTTTGACGTGACACAAAGCTCCATTAAACTGACAGAGTTCCTGCTCTGTCAAACTGGGCGTTTCAAACTGGGCTGAGTTGGGATCAAAGGCAAGGACAGGACTGACTGCTCCCACTTTGCAGGGTTTGATCGTGTTTGCTCCTCTTTCCAAAGAGAAACATGCCTAGTCTTTTCACAGGGAAACAGAAAAGGGAAGTTAAGTTCCACCATTTGTGTATTCATAAGCAAGTATTCATAAGCAGGAGCCATCACAAACAAGTAGTAAAGAAACCTTATCAGTTCAAAACATTTTCACCTGGAGGTCATTCACGCCAGCAAGATTTTCTGATTGCAGTGATGCACAGATTAAGCTTTTATTTTTGAAATATAGAAAATGTATTCCCCACTGCATTAAATTTACAGTTAGACTGCAACAAACATAGAAAACATGATCATAACAACAGTTTACAGCAGTTTACTCAACCAGACAAGGTTCTTAGCAAGCACTTGTTAACACTTTTTAAATCATTTCTGCTTTTTTGAATATTTTTCCATTTAAATAGAGGTGTCTACCATATACCCCCAAAATGCAGACTGTCTATATGTTAACACCGAACAAGGTCTGTCTGCAATAAACACAAAAATGTAGCCAGACCAAGGCCTCAGTAATATAAGCCATTTATAATGAGAGCAATACAGGGATAACTGCAAACTGGCCATGAACTATACAGTTTAACATTTGAAGGATGTATGTGTGCACATGGATGTAATGTACATGTATGTATTAAGATGTATGTGTGTGTTGGTGTGTGCCTTAGGGTGTGCATGCACATGTCTATATTATAAAGTGACCTTTGCTGCCCTATATAACACAGACATTGCCCACAGTAAGACATGCAGCCCAAGTGCCCGACACACCACTTAACCCCCTGCCTGGGACCTTGACAGCTTCTCCATGGGAGGCTGACCCTGAAGGTCCTACAAAACACTTCATACCAAACACACACACACACACACACACACACATACACACGCACACAAACTAGCTGCATTAATACAGACTTACACCCTGCACAGACATACATACACAGTGTAAGAGCTAAAGGGCTATATAGCTTTTAAACAGGCATGAGGAGTTAGTAGAGAGGCCCATGTGTCAGCCCCCCACTGACAAAAGCACTGTTAATCCCTCTGGAGTTCCAGCTAACTGCTTGGTCCTCCTGACCGCCCTGCTATGTTTCTCTGCCTCTATATATCTCCCTGTGATATTCACACATGTGCTGTGACAGGCCTTAAATATATGTGAAGACACATATGTAGAACTATGATTCACTTTATCAAGCTGGAATTCCAAACATTTGCTCTTTCTCAAATATTAAAATTTGTGATTTTCTGTTTTATATGATTGCAAAATTAACATCTGCTGGTTTTGGACTGTTAGTCAAACAAAACAATACAGTATGCTTGCAATCCTTAATATATGCATGTGCCTACATACACAAAATATATGCTTGTTTTGCAGCTGAGCAAAGGATTACAAAGATCTTCTAAAGTCCCTTGTTGGGGAACTATGCTGGTGGTGTCTTGTGCCGACGCTGCTTATGAAGGACTTCCATCATCTTTTCATAACCATCTGCTCTTAAAACACTCTACCTTTTATAATCAGCTCTGGAAATGACCTCCTCCTTTCCTCCGCTGCCACATCAACCGCATCTCTTGTCTGCCAGAGCTCCGGTTCAATGATGGGAGTCATAACACTGAAGATGTCAGTGAATCAGGATTGTTTTTAAAAGTCATGATTGAACTTGAAAGTTGTTATCTGGACTGGGGAGAAAATAGGCCCCCATAATCTGATTGTGATTACTCTAATAGGTTTTCAATGTTAAGATGGAAATATTCATGAGTCCTTTGCCAACCATAGTTTTAAATTTAAAACTTGATTTGGATAGCTGCCTGGATGATAGCTATCAGGGAATATTGCATTATTTGATGGATATGTCAACACTGTCTCCAACAGTTGTATTGTGTAAATTTATTATGACTAAGACAGGTGTACCCTGTCTAGACTGATGCAGATAATGGCACAGGCAAAACATGATGTGATACAACAGAACATGTCATCACACGATGTAATCCGTTGGATCAAATATTTATTCAAACAACCCGGCAGTACAGTGAATTAATACACTCTTAATATGAGTGTCCCTGGAAAAATAAACCAAAAGTCCTGACACAGTTAAGCCTTCCTATTGAGCATGTGAATCAGACTATTCTGACATTAGCTGGGTAAAGTTCAGATCATGGGCTGGTTTCCTCTTACATAAGATGTCTATGTTATTCTGCATTTCACTGCACAGCCCACTTGTATCGCCCTAAGACAGTAATTAGTGTAAAAATGAATGGTTGATGTATCATCTCATTATGGGAACAAGCTAAATCCATTAAATGAAATACTTTGTAACTTTTATAAGAAACACGAGCATGGCAGAACTAGTGGAGGTAAGATGTAGGTTATAGTGAGAAAATCAGCCTAGAACAAACATTTGTGTTAGGAATCCCAACAAGCATCACACCATTTTAAACTCAGTGGCATGGGTTCTTGATGCCTAACAAAACATATCCAGATATGATTTTATCTAAACCAGTCTGGCCACGCTCATGTCATATGAAACAATCTAGGTGTGATCAAGGCTGAAATCGAGGCCCTGGACATACCCTGGAAATATGAGAGTCAAGCTTAGGGAGGAAGACATAGAATCAACCATTGAAGAAATGTCACATTTGATGACAACAAAACTCATAGACGGTTTACAACTGTAAAATCCCCCACTGCACTTGCTCACCTCTTTATAAGCAGTGATGCAGTATTATATACAGTAGATCAATACATGAAATGTTATAATGGTATAATGACAGCATGCCTGAATGAGTCAACATTACATATTAAGTAAAAGATGTAATAAAATGGTCTTCACTGTGATCTTCATAATACGTTAAAATAGAAAATGTAATTTATAACTTCTCTACCATCAATCAAGGCAGAACACTTTTTTGGTGTTGTATTTACAGGAAATGCTTCAGTAAATTGGCTACTGCCTGCCTTTTCATCAGCTGTGTGACATTCATCTTTGACCTATTGTCTCATGAAAACAGCTTGTCAAAATTGACCAAAAGCAAAGTAAAAAAGCCTTTTTTGGTAGCTGGATGAGAATGCATTTTTTTAAGTAAATCTGAAGAAGTCTGAGAGGGTTACATTAGCTGTAGAGTATTCTCACTTTATAAGAGGCATCACTGAAGGAAGGAGGGAACTTGCAAGGTTTTCACATGACAACAGTGATGCATAGACATGCAGAACTATAGCTACAATCTGTCAGCAAAGCAATTACACACTACAGATGAGCACAGTTACCATTTGGCCTCCCATGACTCTGTCTTTAAGTGTTACATACCTAACTCACCAAAAGCCTGACACGCACACCATGCATACACGCATGCATGCACACAGTAACACGCACACACAAACATGGGTATACTGTCAGTGGTTTGTGAACTGTGAAAGGGCCGAGGGTTTTATGAAAGTGGTGACATTATAACATCCTGACACAGCTCCATGGCAACCTACCTTGAAGGTCAGTGTGTGTTTGCCTGCGTGTACTTAGTGTATGGATATATAGTATATGGGGATGTCAGTGTGGGTCACTAAGTGCATGTGCATGTGCATGTGTATGTGCATGGATGTGATGCAAGTCTTAATGATCGGTGCAATGGGTGAAAACATGGCGACCAGATACATACATGTTTGTGTGTCCTCCTTTCATCTTTTCATCACCGCTTTTCTGTTTTCATCCTTGCTTCTGTATTTCTTCTACCCACATGTTTACCCTTTACCTTTATGTCCATCTCCATCTTTTGCAGCTTTTAAACCGTCATACATGCCTTTCTTCTTTTTCCCTCCTCCCACTCTGTGTCTCTCTTGCCTCTCCCACATGGTATGCTTCCTTTATTTTTTTTGTCCATATCTGCCCTTTTACTGCCAGTTTTCCTACTCATTTCAGTCCTCCATCCATCTGCTGATCATTTGTCCTGAGAGACAGAATGAGACAGGGACTGACAGGAGCTTACATAGCAACCAAAGAAGAAAAGTGGGTTGACCAACCTCCATAGACATTCTTCTGTAATGTGCCATATATACAGGTGGGCTACAGAGGGCAGCTGAAGTAAAAAAAGAAGCTAGGTGAGAAAACAAAGGAGATGTGCATATGATGCTGGTCTACTCAGCATACTCTCTCTGTTTCTCTATTTTATAGTCTTTACACGTCAATAAGACATAAAATTATCTTCACCAGTAGAAGTACCAGGTCACCAAAGTTAAGTAATTCCCCGTCTTTGCTCACTCCAGGTCAGGAGGAAGGTTGCAAAGCCAGGTTAGATGACGTTCAGATTCACTGCTCCTGGGTCAGTCTGAAAGGAGCGTGGGTGTGTAGCTTAGCTGACAGAAGGTCATCTAGTTTGATTGGAATTCTTCAAAAGCTACCACGTTTATCTACAGATGTGTTGAGGGGTATACTGTTAAAATTATACATATTGTGTATTTTAACCCTGATGAAGGTTTAGTGACAGAAAACTTGGCTTTTGCTTTTCTTTTTTGGCCTTCTTGCAATAAACATTGTTTTTCAAGTGCAATTACCTTCTCAAAAGTAGGAGAGAAAGCCATTGTGCATTTTAAAACCATTATTTTTTTATTTTATTTTGTGACCACTTCATCTCCTTTAAAAAGACTCTTTCAGTCCAATTTAAGGTCTACACCAGGGCCATTATGCATTGCACCAAAGCATTGTTTTGTAAATGTATTGATCTTCTGAATAGTATAAGAAGAAATGAGGGAAAATGCATTTTAATTCAACAACCCAGATTTTTTTTTTCATTCCAGTGACTGCTTCATCTTCTTTGAAGAGACCCTCTTGGTTCCATTTAAGTTTTCCATCAGGGACATTGAGCAATGTCACCTACTGTTTACAAATGCAAACACAAACCTGGGGATGTTAACTTCTACCATGTTTATGCATCTATGTTACCCCACCTATCAAAGTGTTTAGGTATATCACTTATAGTTATGTAAACATTAAGTGCTGCAACTTTCAGCAGCTGTGTGAGATGTTTGTGTTTATTTAACCTCCTAGAACATATTCATAGCTAGATGGTTATATAGAGGTCAGTACAGGTAATGGAGTAAACAAGAGACCAAGCTCTGTCTCTGTCTGGAGGATGTCCTTCTCACTCTATCGCATTAGGAAGACATGTTACACGGCTCAGAGCCGTTTCATTGCTGCTGTTCTGTCTCAGCTGCCAAATACCTTGTCACTATAAAACAATGACTTATGATTAATAGCAAACACATCTCCCACTCAATGATGTATGGCTATTAATTGACATTAACTGCCCATGTGTGACCGTGCATAAACTCACTTGCATCTACAACCGTGCACACACCCACTCTTGTCCCGGTAAACATGTCAGAGTGTACAGTATTTACAAAAGGATTGAAGTGGGTTTGGGGCAGCAGTGATTCAGGAGAATGGCCCCAGGGTATGACAGGATGTTGGGGGATGTGTCATTTTTCCCTGACTCCCTTGGTGACGAGCAGAGACATAAAGAAATCCTTTTACACACAGAGAGATATACACAGACCCGCACACACTCAGTCATTCACTCACATATATAGCCTACACACATCAGTGTTATACACCCATAAAAATGGTTGTTTGGCAGAGTAGTGTGTAGATGAGCTCAGAGGAAGTATCTGTCTGTCTTTTTTTTTTCCCTCTGTTTTGGACTTGAGTGTAGCATGCTGATGCAGACTACATCAAACACCCGCTGGAGCCCTACATCTCGCCGTTTCACTCAGCACCAAGAACAGAACAAGAACTTGTCTGTCAGTGCTCTTAATTCATTGTCTCCCTGGGGCAAAATGAGCGCTGACAGATATAAATGGCAGAAATGAATATCATAAGATCACAGTCAAGAGTGGCGGCGATGGTGGTGGTGGTGGTGGGAGGGGAGGGGGTGGGGGGATGAGAGGGGAAGGATGGAGAGATGTGGAAGAGAGAGAGAGGCAGAAAAAGAGAGGAGAAAGGGTCAATGAAACTAGATGTGAGAAAGAGAGATGAAGGAATGCATGGGTAGGTCCCTGTACCCCCTCTCTGCTGACAGTCCGTATATTATACTGGCCTGACCACCTGCTCTGAGCCTGAAAGTACACCCTCCATAAAGCTACAGCAGATGGACATAGTAAAATGCACCATGACCAGCAGCTATTCACTCACATATGTGTGTCCATTACAACATATATGTGTGATTTAAAATTTGCCTGCGTTCAAACACCCACCCAGCCTTCCACGATGTCCCTGAGGCAATACCAGTAATACATGATACTCTATAGGTCTGATGTCTACGTGTCTTCTCCTCAAACCCCTCCTGGTGCTGTAAGCCTATCGGCCAGTTAGCCAGCCAGGAATGTGGCTGTCAACTCATATAACGAGCGACACTCACATACACATCCTCTGATTTCACTGCTCTCTCCTCCGTATTCTCCCTGGCTGTCTACGAGTATTTTGGAGGTTGCTTCTCCTCACAGTTTTATGTTTTTTGAACTTAAAAACATGTAAGACAGCGCTACGACTAAATGAAAATAGACAGAGAATGCGAAAGTTCTTAGATGGACTATTCCAGTCTATTACACATTGTGTCTTAGTTTTGTAGTTTTGGCCGTCATCCCTAGAGGTAATTATGCTGTTGTAGTCATCAAATTAATTGCTGTGATCTATAAGAAACTTTGCTACAATCATGTCCGGTGCAGCAAGAAACACAAGCAGTCAGAAGATTATAGGGGTTTCAAACAAACCCCCAGTTAGTTTATTTGGAAGAGAAAACTAAGACAAAGTGAAATTATTGCACAAAATTTGTTCTAAACATCAGCACAGTTTACAGACTGACTTCCTGGCTTGACTTTGATCCATTGTACTTACCATAGTTGTGCACACACAGTCTGTGCAGTGAGGGATTATTACCAATATTTCAAGTGGTTTCGATAATTTGGCTATACTGCCAGCTTGTTTATGACCAGTTTCAGTGCTTATGTTTCTTGCCCTTGTGGTACTTTGCTGTTGCAGCGTCACCATATCCCACTGTAGCAGAATTATCCTTTAACATCACCTCTCTCATTTTTGACATTTAATCTTTTTGAGCAGCTCTTGAGCCTAGTTACAGCCAAGGCTGCAGCACAGCTTGTGTGATTGTTAGACTGGTAGAGAAAAAGGCTGTTGTGTATTATGAACTGTAATATGAGTATCCCAGAAGGTGGTATTGTCATTTCTTGCCAGTCCCTCAGACAAAAAGAAAAATGTTTTCCATCTCCAGGCCTCAAAGAAAAGAGAATTGCTGAAATGGTGGGCTGGTGAAGAATTTAATTTTACAGTCAGGATGATTGTGGAAGTGGAAATACTGGATGCAGTTATTTGTTCCTCACCCCTCTCCTCACTCTCCATGACACTCCTTTGCCATCAGTAATAACAAGGTGAATTCCTCTCCAGATAGAAGGCAAAGTTCTTTTCTGACTGCTAAGAACAAGCATAATCAATTCCAACACGGCCTCTCTCTTTCTTTCCCTCTGCCTCTCTCTGTCTTTCAATTCTCTCATTTTGTTCCTACTCTCCTCTCTGCTCTCTTTCATCCTTTGAGCCCAAACCAATCATCTGTAATTAGACAACTGCACAAATTATATCGTGAAGCGTTTGCGATGTGTGTCTGTGGTGTATGTGTTGAAAGGTCCTGACTGGGCCTTTGCCTGTGTACTCTAGTCAGAGTTCAGTCAGAGTTCACCTCCTCTTGGCTAAACATATTTTCCCTCCGGACCAAAATCAACAAATGATCTTTTACTTTAGGAACATACACACACACACACACATCCGCATAAGTATACACACACTCAACGGGATATAGGAAAAAAAGTTTGGGGAAAAAACAATTGCAGATCTGCCGTTTAAGGTCCCAGTGCAATTCTAGTTTCTAGGTTACTGTGATTTGATTTATCAGGCAAACAGAACATTGCCTGAGGATATTGAATTGAAAATATATCAGATGTATGAATTTCAACAGGGAGAGGTGAAATAATGTAAATAGATCTGATTTGGGGTCACGAACGGGACGGGCCAAGCGAGAAACTCAGGCAGGCAGAAAAATTGAGGAAGAGAAGGGGAGAGGGCAAGAAAATAGATCAGAGGGAAAAAGAAGTAGATGCAAACAAAGATGATCTTTTATACTCAGGTAGAGGGGGCTTTGACTTTGTAATGCATGCGGCTGTCAGCTGTGTGTAAGCGCTGCAGTCTTGACAGTTCTTGTGAAAGTCTCTGCAGCTTAAGAACATCAAGTAGGATTTTTTCAGGCACTTCTTTTATATTTTGTCAATGCTAATTCATCTATTGTCCACGCAGAGAATCTTGAAAGACGTAGCCTTAAGAAGTGCATATTGGCTTTCTGTGATTTCATACTGTGTTGCCATTAAGAAAAAACATTCAAGTGTGAAAATTTCCCAGAGTATCAATCTTTCTTTATACTAAACAAGCAGAACATGTCTTACAGGATCCTTTTAATCCCCTGATATCCTGTATTAGCAATCACAGCCGCCTCTCCTTCTGGGTCACACCTTTGAGCGATGGTATTTAGAGAAGCACGCGACTGTACGGCGGCATATTGAAAAGTTCCTCTTCCTATTGAATCTCACGTATTGAACTGCTTAGATGACTCTGATTGCTCTCTGCCTCTACCTGCTGAGCTCTTGCTCTCCTTTTCTCTGTCTTTCTCTTTCATGCAGGTTAGCTATCTCTCTCTGTCCTTTTTGCTTTCTGTCTGCAGCCACCGGTGCACAGCTCAGAGAAGTGGCTGATGGGAGTTCATTGGGTACAATGTGTGCGTGCGAGCAGGGCCTGTGCGTGTGTATGTGTACGTGTAGGTGTGTGTGTGTGTTTGTCTCTCTGTGAGTGTGTGTGTGTGTGTGCTCGAGTGTATGCACAGCAATGTCACTGGGCTGTGTAATTGAAATGGAAATGAGCCAATCAGCAACTGCAGTGGTGTGCCACCTTACCCTGCATTCACTTCACTGTTCCAGCTCTCCCAAACTCACTCTTTCTGTTTGTAACTCAGTGTTTGTGTGTGTGAGTGTCTCTCTCTATCTGTATGTGTGTGTGTGTGTGTGTGTGTGTTTGTGCTGACAATACTTGGCTCTTCAGTTTGAGCCCTGAGGGCCTGAGGAGGTGGTGTGAAAATGTAATCAGTTGGTAATAAAGATTATCTTCCTCTCTCTAACTCACTCACGTACTCACCAGCTAACACACACACACGCACACACACACACACACACATATTTACACCCACGCTCTGTGTCCAGCTGATTTCCCTGGCTTTGTGTTGTGACCCATAGCTCACTGTGACAGCTGTGCCATAACAAAGACATGTAATTATCACCATTTGACAATTAGCCTGCCATCCAACTTTGCTCCTTAATTACCTATTTTACTGCTAGAAGGAATCCTCTGCCACTCTGTACTGCCACACTTTTTAACAAGAATAAAAAAGATTTTTGCTCATGATGTTGCCAGAAGTTTGTTGCAAAATACAGAGAAATGATTGTAGCGGTTGGGTGGAGTGTTTGTGTGTGTGTGTGTGTGTTTTAACGTGTGTGCGCACGTCTGTGTGTGTGGCATTGAGTTATTCAGTGACAACTCCATCTGGACAATTTCTTATGTGATTTATGCAAGCTTTTAGCTTTCATCTCAAGAATATGATAAAAATACACATGTACTGTATAAGAGTGTGCCACCAGAATAATCAGACTTTTTCAGTAAGCATAAACACTTAATTGCTAAATTTGTATATTTAACAATTAGATTTGCATTTATTCCATTTACAAATGTGTCAGCAATTCTCACAATTAATTTGTCTCCTGCTTTAATTTTTATAACTTCCATTTCGCTTTAATTTAGATTTAATTTCTCTTTCATTTAAAAAGCCTCTAAGCTGTGTGCGACATCAAAATTCAATGAGTTCCAACTCATAGAGCAGCAACAAGAGCTCTGATTGGCCAGTTATGTGATTCACAGTGCTGCTGCCAGTTCAACAGCTGGTGATTTTATAACTGTAATGTTTAACACTTAAAGAAAGAATATGGATATAAATGTATTCATTTACCAATTTAATATGTTTTTACATTATTTAAATATTAATTTAATTAATAAACATATAACAACTTTTAAAAATGTGTTTATTTATTGAATTATAATTAATTACTGGAAAAATCTATAACTATTCTGATGATGCACTGTAGACTCCATATCGCTGACACACGCACACAACAAACAGCCAATTCTGATGCAGCTTTAATTTACATTTTCTTTTGTGCCCACTGCATTAGTTAATCCTGCAGTATCTTTCCAATTACTCTCTTCTATTGACCCCTGTACCATCTCTCCTGCCTATATTTCACTCTTTGGGAATCCAACAGAACACAGCCTTGATTTACATTCTATTGGTGCAACCTCTTGGTGCTTGTGTGTCCCACACCGACGCTGACGTATGTTTGAACAACACATGTCCGTTTTGTGGTAAAGAACGGTTTCGTCTCTCTGCTGAAAAGCAAGAGACAGTTTATAGGACAGCAGCAGCTGATTAAAGAAACCATTGCTATAAACAAAACACCGGCTGCATCTAAAACTCCCACATTAGTCCCTTGATAACCGGGTTTTTATAAGGACAATAAACATAGCTTTCTACAAAATACAAGAAGTTTTCCGGGACACATCTTGATGACAATCCCACGCTGAATAGACCTGGAGAAAATTTACAGCTTTGGCTGCACACACAGAGTCAAGTCACACACACATATAGGTTCAATGGAATCTCCTTTAATGATAAATGCATGGTTGAATAACTCCAGCAAAGACTTGGATTCTTTGGGAGCCTGGCAGCACTATCTGCAGTATTCAGTCTTGCTGCTTCTTTTTTGTATTCCCTCACCCTCTTTTGGAACCAGGTCCTTTCTCTCCCTCCCTGTCTGTTTCTCACCCTCGCTCTCTTTCTCACTCTGTGCCATTAGCAGCTTCTGGCTGTCTCACTGCTGTTCCTTTGCCAATGTGCCAGGGAGCTCACTGATCTGATAACACCAACCTAATGTATGTGCGTGGATGTGTGTGCACGTGGAGGTGTGTACTGGGCATGTGTTTGATGCATATATGTGTGCGAGCGAGTGTGTGTTGCATGTTACAAATACATGTCCTGTCCCTTTTTATGTGCTCACTCACCCAAACATCCTCTGCTTCATTTGCAGTCAGGGCCATGAGCCACTATTCTGACTGCTGAGGCAGGGAGAGAAGGGCAGCTGAAACACACACACACACACACACACACACACACACACAAGTGTGACCATTAAGTCAGTGACATTTTAAAGCAGTGAGGGAGATGCATGGCTCTTCCTGGACATCCTCAGACATGTTTTAAATGAGATGTTACAGATGAGCTGCTCCATGCCTTGGTTGTAAACACCCTCACATTGGTATTTACCCTACACGGGTAAACATAGAAAAAAACATTTCATGCTAGCTCACACACACATATATACACATGAAGAGCAGAGCCAGGGGAGATATAGTATATGAACACAGAAATGAGAAATGGCTGTGGTTAGATTTGCCACTTGATTGTTACATTAATCATTCAATTATACCAACATGAATTAAGTGACAAGTGAAGGCGCCTAAACCAGACTGCTCAAATTGCTATGTGATCTTCAAAACAAGTGGTCTGGTTTGCATTGGGATTGGAACTCTGTGTAGTTTTGTCTAGACATACTGCAGACTGAATCAAATGCAGCCAAGCAGGATAAACATTTTCAACGCATATATAGCGACTTGATCTTACAAAATCCACTCTTTAGAGTCGGAACTCAAACATCATTGAAATAACGAGTAGAGCTGTAGTCTTGAATAGAGAAAGCAAATAAGTGGGTGGAAAGAGAGTGACAGGGAAAAAGAGGATAATAAAGACATAAAAGTGCTGACATTTATATGCTGTCGTGCAGGATATTATTTTCATCAGCATCTGAAGAAGTCTGAGACATTTAGCGCCAATCAGTGAAAATGTTTTTCTTCTGCTGGTATTTTTCAACCAACTGCAAGAATTCTTTTAGGACAAAGTCTTAAGAAAATCTTTTTAAGACGTAATGGACATTCTGTAAATGAGAGCAACAGAAAAGATTGCACGGCGAGAGAAAGAGGTCACCGTGATACGAGTGCACTGCTTTAGTATGTTAATCCTGAAGCTCCAGAGTCCTCAGGATAAAATTATTTTAGCCTGTTATACGCTCTGCTCCTTGTGCGTTCTGGGGCTTGAGGAGGCCTTCTTATAGACAACAGAAGCGGTTTCAATTAAAAGTTTTGTCAAAACTCTTGTCAGGTTGTGCTCTTACAGTATTAAAGACTAGGTCTCAATTATAACCTCACACCACCTGTCTTCTGGGAGAAATGAGTCTATGGCACCAGCTGTGTGTGTGTGTGTCCGCGTGTACACTTGTGCAACTTTGTGTTTGGCATGGTCAAGAGTGAGTGCTAAATTTAAAGGCATCCCCAGCAGGTTTACAGGTGTTCAATGTTTTCTCTGTGAAGTCCCCTGTGACCTTAAGGTTACCGTCATACCATCCTAGACCAAACCAGAAACTCTGAACAAACACAGAGTTAGATATTGCTCTCTAATTTTGGAAGCTGTGAAAATTTCACAGGTGAGAGACCCTGTTTTGTAGGCAGCAGAGAAGAAATGGTGTGTGTGTGGATGTTAGCTTGTGACAGTGTGTGGCCTTTTGATGAATCTGCCTGTATGTATTAAAGCCCTCTGACCCTGTGTGGCCTGTTCTAGATCATTGCAGTTGTAAAGATGCCTCAGTGCACAGCCCTCAGAGACAGCCAGGCTCTGTATTTTTCCTATCATGACATTTACTGTCTGGAACCTCCTGTATCATTTCTACTTTGCACTCAGCTTGGGTTTGTCTGTCAGTATGTTTTTAGGGAGGAAAAAAACCCCTCAAGTTAAAGTGTTTTTCTTGTGAAGAGATCTGTTTTCTTGTAAGGATATTTTCTCGGAATTGGATACTTCAGTTTGCTATCATTCAGAAGGCTGATGTGCATATGTGCGAGTAAATATGTGTTGCAATTACAAATTTATAGATAAACCAACCCACCCAAATTCATTGAAGCCAGAAGATGAGCGCACTGGTGCTTGTAAATTTCCACACAACATTGAAGGAGTACTGAGAGATCAAACCTGTATTCCCCGCTGTATGTGCTGAATTCAAACGAACTTTTATCTAGAATAATTGATGGAATGTTCATACGTTTAGTCATAGCTGTATTTATATATTTGTAGAAATAAAATTAGAGTTTGAAGTGCTTGTAAAATATTGAAAAGCAGGCTGGAGGTCCATTGACGTTGAGGAGGGTAGAGGAAAGTGGTGATAAAAAGACAGAGATTAAATATTGTATTCTCACTTTGCTTTGAATGTGGACCAAAACCTTTGATTGATTGCCCAACTATACTTAATATGAATACTAAAAAGTTGACCTTTTCCTTTCTTTATTCTCTTCTGTTTTCAAACTAGATTCCACCGTGGGGACTACCACATCGACGTGTGCATAAATGACTACCTGGATGTGTACTGTCCCCACTACGAAGACACAGTGCCTGAGGAGCGGACGGAGCGCTACGTCCTCTACATGGTCAACTACGATGGCTACAGCACGTGCGACCACACTGCCAAGGGCTTCAAACGCTGGGAGTGCAACAGGCCGCACTCCCCAAATGGGCCACTCAAGTTTTCAGAGAAGTTCCAGCTCTTCACTCCATTCTCCTTGGGCTTTGAGTTCAGACCGGGCAGAGAATATTACTACATCTGTGAGTCTTCATCATGATTATATTATATATAGAATGCATAAATATGGATGGCAAATTAAAGGAAAAGCCAAGAGAATGTGTTTCAGTAAGTATTTCGGCCACCATGAGATGCAGTTTCAGCACACCTTGGGATAGATTTAACAAGTCTCTGGAACTCTACTGGAGAAATGAACAGCATTCTTCCAGAAGACATTTTCTAATTTGGTGTTTTGATGGTGGTGGTGGAGAGCACAAGATTCACCTCAATTTCAAACCATTTAAGACACAATTTTCATCATGGGATAAAGGTGATCATAAGAATAATGTAATGATTTGCAGTGAACCTACCTTTTAAGGGGACAAACTATGCCAGAATAAGGTTTTCCACTTATTTTTTCAGGCATTTCCTTTAATTTGTCACCTGTCTGTAAATACGACGGAGTGAACGAAAAGTATAACATACTAATATCATGAAGCTGCACTACTGCTAAAATAATAGAGTACTACAATGTGTGATATGTTTCTAAAAGCTGCACAAAAACCCACAAGTGTGCACAGAAAAACAAATTTAAAAAATGAAGCCATATAAATTATAGCCTAACTTGTCATGGATTATAAACCTGGATGGCCCTTTCCTGACCCATGTTTTTATTCTATGTGTTCTGTATGAGCCATGTCAAAGACATATTTCCACCACTTTAAAATGGACAATTACATTTTCTGATGCTGAGTTTGATTTTAATACTACAGAGCCAGACACACACACACACACACACACACACACACACACACACACACTGTTCCTCACCCTTATTTTCACAACTTTACTACAGAGCTTTGAGAGTGGCATTACAGTGATCTGAGTAGACGCTTTCATGTTCTGCTTGCAGCTGAGCTTTTCACACTGCTCTCCTCGCTCATGGAAAACTCTTCCCTAAAATGGCAATGGAATTCATGGGGAGTTAAATTGAGACAGTTTGAAAGTTATAGCTTACTTCCCCTGCTGCACAATACTGTATCCTTCAAAAAAGGAGTACCCTCCTCTCCGCATTTTGTTATGCTCCTATTCATCTCGTGTTAGATGTTAAGTTGTCTGCTTCTTGGCATAGGAACTGAGTCTAACTGAGTTCATCTGAAGTTAAAGCCCCTGGGAAATTAGGTTTTATCAAAGCAAGGTGATAGAGTGGAATTGAGTTGAATTCGTCCTCCCACTACAGACTACACGCACATGGGAGATGGAGGAGTCACTGTCAGTAGGCGCAGTCACCGCCACTTGCTCAAAACACATTTGTCACAGGGATACGCTGATATTAGAAAATTGGAAGCACAGTTATGTTCTCATATGGGTGGCATTAGTATCATATCATGGTGTATGCATTATTGCTTCAGCTGTTGAAGGAAAAGGTTAAGAGTTTTGTGCATTTTTTGAGTGAATGTATGAGAAAAGATCTATAAATTCCTTCTGAGCGAGGGGGTGTCCGTTTTAACAGTTAACACTCTCCAGTTGAACAGTTCTAGTTTTACTATATCTGTTTATCTGGAAAATTTAGCCTGTGGTGTTAATGCAGCTCTAGATAGCTGTCAAACCCCATTTCTTTGTGTTTTCTGCCACTTTAAGAGACACCGTTGATAGAGTCAGCTGAGCCGTGCTAAGAGGTCTATACACCCTGAAATCTGTTTTCTAAATTGGCACCTTTTTATGAAGCAGTTAACCTAACAGTCAGCCAAGACTTCTGTCTTTTATACTTTTCATGTGTTTCGTTCTCTTTCCCTGCTCCATTACACAGTAGAGTGCGGGCCTAAAAAAAACAAAACAGAAAAGTTAGCCGTTGTTGCCTTGGTGACTAAACGTTCTTCTTTCTCAAGCTTGTCCACAAAACAAATCGCCTGAAATCCAAAGGCCTTTCAACAACCAAGTGTTTGGCTATTTGGCTGTTTAAAAAATAACCAGATTTTCCTTTGTTTTTATAGCCAATTTGCATTGACAGTCATACTAAATGAGACTACACTCCCTCAAGTCTCTATTTCTAACATTTTCTTTTTTTTCCATTCCTGTTGAGAGATGCTTGTCCTAAGGGCTAGATTAAATTACACTGCAACCGACAGGGCTTCCATGGAACACATCCATTCTGGTGTAGCATGCCATATTGGTTTAGTGGCCCGCGGCTTCATTGGCTATTGAATGATTCTAGCATATAGCCTCTCTGGCTACTGTGGCGGATATTAAAGTCATCTACCATGAAGTCATCTGACATGTGATTTCCCACTGCCATTGTGTCCAGCCTGAATGTCCATACGAAGCAGGGGGAGATGGCTGCTGATGGATTGGACAGTCTCTTTAGTGGACAGAATGTAGAGCTTAAGGGGAGAGACTGAGAGAGGCTGAGAGGTAGTTACATTACTACACCTGCCAATTCATCTACAACATCGGTTTCTGTCTCTTCTATCATTATCATCATCACCATCATCAGGAAGTCTTCCTCATGCCCTAGAAGTAGAAACATACAAGGCCTTTCAGGTTGCAGTGGCTTGCATCATTTTTTATTCTTCTTTAATCTTAAGAATTTGGTGATGAATACAACTTTCTAACTGAGAAATAAGCAAACAGGCTGGGAAGTTAAACCACAACAGGGAATTTTTCAGAAGAGTATAACCTAATTGCTGAAATTCTCTTGGGGATTGCATTTTGGCTTAACATACTATTATTATAAATATTCAGGAGTTAAGATGGTGAAAGAAATAAATTAAAAAACATTGGCTCAGGCTTGATTATCTCTAATCTTTTTAAAAGAGTAAAACTGAATGTCTAATCTTATTTGTACACTCATTGGTGTGAACTGCAACAATTTAGGGTCATTTGAGTTTAAGTAAACTTTTCAGGAAGATTTCTCAAGTTCTATTGTGCGTGTGTACTGTAAGCTGACATGCACAGTTACAGGCCAACTGTTGGTAAAACTTTCCTGCAATTTGTTTCAAAAGTGTTCATCCACTCTTAAAATCACTCCAATTCGATGATGAAAACATTCCTTTGTAATCTGTGCTCCTTTATCCCCTCCATTTGGTAAAGTGTCTGTCTGCTTAAAGGCCCCATGAAATGAAAAATACATTTTCCCAGTTTTAATCCTGTGTCCCTGTGTTAATTGTTCATTTATCTCATTATATGCCAAATATATGTCAAAAAATCAGTATCAGAGTATTTTTACATCAAACTCCCTGTCTTTTCTCCTCCTGTAAAACGGTTTCAAATGTTTAATGACTCATCCTACACTCAGGAGTGTTTACAAAAGTTCATCCAGTCAAATGTGACTTTTGGCAAGTAGCTAGCCACACCGGTCATATAAAACTGCACTTTGCCGTTTGTGGGTCGTAGAGGCTAAGAGAGCAATATGGAGAGAAAAAGGAAGAGATGTGTGTTTGGATATCATTGGGCAAAAACTTTGTTTTCATTTCCAAAACAATGTGGCTGCTTAGGTCTACTTCATTCATCTCTCCCTTGTCCTCCTCCTGATCTAACAACAGGTGAGGGAGGTGTGTGTGGAGCCAACAGTCCTCTGTAGCTCCGTTTCTCTCTGTAGCTCTGTATTGAGCTGAACTCTAAGCCCTGCTCACTTTTTAGCAATCCAATCCAAAGCAAAAGATTCGATTTAAATACTTTTTGTAACTGTAGACCGCTCAAATATTCTGTTTCACTGAGAAATACGTCACAATACAGAAGCTAAAGACTTCCGTTTCATGGAGCCTTTAAGCAATGATCTCTTCTTTCATCACGACTTATCCCACATACTGTATAAATGTGCAAAGCCACACCAGAAAGCATTTACATATATCATCTTTTTAAGTTCTTATGACTAATGAGTTAACAAAACAATGTATAACATCGCATCATCTGCCAACTAGGTGGCAAAAAAACCAATAAAGAACACGCTGAAATAATTTAAAACTAAAATATCGAGTATATGTTATTTAAAATTGGCACAATACACTAGCACTGCTGCTGCGAGAAGTTGAAGGAGGAGGACCACACACAGACTTGTTCGTTTCATCAACAACTTCTTTATTTAAACAGCACTGTGCTGAATCAAAGCCCAACATTTCGACTTACGCCTTCATCAGGGGCCAAACAGAAATACTGGGTTGAAAACCATTTCTCATACATTTCTAAACATCACGGCATTCTGCAAGATAATCACATAATTTGGTAATCAAGCCATCATCTGTGTCACCTGCATTGCATTGATGTGGCAAGAAGAAAAATAGCCCCTTTATGAAAGGATGCTTGTCAAGAATCTGTCCTACCAAAGTGTTTGCGTAAGATGCTGAATCTGTCACTGCTAATCTTGACTAATAATAATAATAAAATAAAGTGTATTGTACATGGAGGCAAATAACCTTTTTCAATGACAGCTACTGGGCAACCTCAGTCAGAGCTTACAGTATTCAGTCAGACCTAAGATAGTAAAACAGTGTCTGTTTCCTGGAACAATAAGTCTGACAGGATTCCATGCATGTTATTACTGTAGCAAAGACAGTGTTGGGCAGATGAGTTATTGTGCAGTTTCAACAACCTTTAGTGTTGTCATTTCCTCTCAGTCTTGCTGCCATAAAGTACTCAAATTCCTCCTGCTGGAACATTTGCAGTGGTATAGTGCCAGAAGTTTGTCAGTGTCTTATAACACCATACTTGCTTAATGAAGTGAAGGCGTTTCTTAGCTCTTTTTAATAATAATCAATGTTATGTGTCCAGGTTGATTTCTGAGATGTGGATGCCTATTGAACTATGAAACAGTCTTGTTGATATTTAACTTTAAGACTGTTATTGTGACAACGGTTTGCCAGCTACCTTGTGATGATATCCAGTCTCATTACTGTTGCTAATGAGAATAACATACTCTGTTGTCAAATTTGAGGTTATCAATGTGCTGTGCAGCTGTGAGTAAACTTTGATTATGCTCTACCACTAGGCTCATGCTGCATATTTTTAGGGACACTATTCAGTATCAGTTGTCTCAATATTTTGTGGTTTATTTCTATGTTGAGGCAAAAGTCAACTTAGTTCTACATGTTGTGATTACTTGCAGTTAAATTACTGCAATTACTTGATCAAAAGTCCTACATGACCCTTCCTGCTCTTGTGTGCAACCTGAATGTACCCAGTTTTTCGATGAGGATCATAAAATGTTCATCTTACCATCTCTTACTGTGCACAGCAATGTTAAAGTACCCCTGGCCAAATATCTAAATAATGAATTTCAAACAGTAATTAGTGACTGATTAATTTCATAATTCTTTAAATATTTAGTGACTTATTAATTTTTACTGATGTGAGGTCTCTAATAAGTCAAATTTTCGAATTCACTGCCTATCCGTGTGGACATTACACTACAGACAGTGACTACAACTAGCTTCAACAAAGCGAAGACATTTCTACTGTATAAGGTATGATGATATCTGCAGTTCAGCACAAAGGAAGTGGTCAGACTTTGCCCTTGTAGCCCATTTGCCTACATTGTGTGAGTGCGTAGTGTAGCATAGCTAACAGAGAAAATCGCATGCATCATTACCTGCTGAAGCAGGCTATGCACACCTGCACTAGACAGAAATGTCAATGTGTCCTGAGGCAGAGGTCACTATCCATAAGCATGTGAGGTAGAGGTTAGTTTCAGTTACTGTGAATATGCTTATGTACTTGAGAGATAGCAGTACATCATCTAGGAAATTCATAAACTACAGTCTTCCTTTGGTTTTATAGCACTGCTGTAAAAAAAATCTATATTTCATAGATATCACACTAGTATTCATTTAGAGTAACCAGTGTTTTACTACATACAGAATGGCAGAGATCTTATATATAAAACAGGGCTCATACAGAGTATCAGAATATTAATCTTTTCCTCGTTTCTAATTTCTTTCTGAAACCAAATGACCTGAGGGAATGGGGGATGAAAAATCAGCCCACAGTGACGTGATTGATTAGCTTTCTTGTTTGTAGATGAAAATTAAGATGTCAAATCATATTCCTGCGGAGAAAATGCCCGTTAATGGTGTTTTCGCCCTATGAGTTTGATGCGGGTCGAGAGTTGATTTGTTGCATCTCTGATAAAATTAGAGCAAGGAGACAGGGTTCTGCTGTCATCTGCTCCAACAACAGAAACAGCTTAATCAACGCCAGCAGGACAGAGGGAATTTACTCAAATGGCGGTCATAATTCTTCAATTTTGTTAGCATCAGCCTCTTCTCTCTGTCTGAGGCAGGTAATTGTAGACAAGAAGAAAGCTGGAATCAGTCATCCTTTTGCAGGCAACAACCAGCTGTGTTTTCTCTACAGGTCAACACAAGACAGACTGACAAGGGTGGCTGAGAGAGAAAGAATTAACGGAGGAATACAATGAAGATGTAAAATTTACAGATTCAGAGAGATGCGGAGGGTAATCTAATGGTGGCCACATATGCAAGCAATTCAGCAAAACGCAGTATTAGTAGCGAGCGAGTTGCAGCTCGGAAGTGTCTGCTTCTTTGACAACCAGAGGGGATAAGCGAGGACAGTAAGAGCTCTTCTCGGGTCAGAGTTCACAGTTCATTCATGGTTTAAGTGAAACCCATCTTGCAGAATGCTGATGGAAGCTTTTTTTTTATAATATGGACAGAATCCACAATCTTGTATTTGAGTGATTTTAATCTGAAAAGGGCAGAAATCCAATATCGGTGGCAGCTCTCTGCAAGAGATGACTGAGCAGTGTTATGGTGTTTTTAGGCGTGTAAGATGTGTGGCAAATAGGAAACCACTTGGTGTGTTCATGCAGTAGCAGAGTGGTGGCAGAAATGGCGTTTTCTTGTCGTCTGACTTGTTCACCTACATAGACTGGTAATGCTGCTCACGGAAAACGCAATCAATAACAGCTTTTTGTCTCACTTGTGGTTGGAGTTATTTTATAGATATTTCTGGCTCTGACACTGCAGGAAAGGATGATATTACAGTTACACAGAGTCCTGAGGAGAGTCTGTGGCTGATATCAAATGAAGAACTTGCTAAAATTGCCAACAAAACCCGGAGGGTGGGCGATGATTCTACCCATGTTAGATTACAAAATGAAAAGCATTTGCTGAGACTTCAATCACTCTGCAGATGCCCGTAGGCCAGTATGCAAAATGCAACACAAGATTGATCATAAATACCAAGCTAACACGCAAGAAAACCTTTTGATATGCATAAGGCTTTTTTTTTCCACGATATCATGAGGTCTTATTCAGCTTTAGTGGACTGCTACTCGCACACAGAGCTCAGACGGATTCTCCAAGACGTGGACTTGCTGTCTTGTGATTGATCATAAATCCTATGATGCACCAAGCTCCTTCAAGCAGCTCTTGAGAGGAGAAAGGAGTAGAGATAGTGGAGCAGGCAGCATCAGGAAAATGACATTAATGGACAAATGAAATAGAGGCAGGGGACGGAGTATAGAGTCTGTATTTTGGTGGAGCTATGGGAGGGTTAGTAATAATGACAAAGAGCTAGTGCTGTTCCATTTGTGATACAAGGAGGGGACCTGCATATGGACACCATCATAACTCAGCCCCTTTCATCCATTCACATGAAAAATCAACCCTGTCATCAGCATTCAGAAATGATCCGACAACATAGAGTAATGTGACAGAAAGCTACACACGTACATGCTCACACGGATATGCTCATGTACAATATGTATGAGCAGACTTACAGAGAAGCCACACAGATGCATGCTGTCTGGAATGCATTATGATAATCCTGATAGATGGATAGACATTCCACCACCTCCCTCGCCCCTGATTTCTACATCATTTCTTGTCTTCCCTTCTCATCTCATCTTTCTATTTGGATGACAGTACTCCCTAACTAACTCTCCCTGTCTCTCTTTTGCACCAGATAACCATCAGCTTTGTGTTTTCTCCCCTTCAGATTGCATGTTATATACACACACACATACACATACACACATACACAGTACATGCACATGTAAGGGCCAGTCACGAGGGAAAGGGGAAAAAAGCTGAATAACACAGATTACATACACATCATGAGATTTCAATCTACTAGAACACATATGCAAGACAACACTCCATAAAACGCCAAATGAGGGAATAAGTATCGGAAAAATCATGTTCCATCACTCCTGTAGTGTTCTCAAGGCTCATGGTGGCCCTTCACCTTACTGAGACACTCTGTGTTGGTTTTTCCTTTCATTTGTCAACCATCTGTATATGCATATCAAACACACACTCATGCACACGTTTGAAAATGGTAACAAATCAATCAGTTCAGTCTACTGGCTCCTGAGAAGATCCAATTACAGAACCAAACACTGTTTTAGGTCTGGCCATGACAAGCTCATTTGAGTTTCAAGGGTCTCCTTTCAAAAATAAACTGAAAACAGTCAACCAGCGAGCTAGCCCATTGGCCAGACTTGGCTAATAATAGAGCATGAGCTAAGTCATGGCACACTTGTTGACAGCCCGAAGAAAGCGGGGTGAGGGAGAAAAGTATCTAATCAAGTTATTTGAGTTTGACCGCCAATAAAGTAGTCATCACTTTGTCTGGCACAAAACAGAAAGGCTGTGAAAAGCCAAGAGATCAGATGAAAGTAGGGCAGCCGAGAGCTGCGATTCAAAGGGCATGAGCTTTCTTTCTCTGCCTATTATGATTCATACATCTAGCAGCCGTCTTCAGGAGCTGATTATGATTCAGTATTACAAAGACAAGGACATGTTATCCTGGGCCATTAACACATACATTATTAACTCAGTCCATTAGTCATTATATTTAATTGGTTATTGTTGATTTATTTGTTCTTTTTCATTCTTCCTCTCTTGCAATATACACATTTGTGTGGACACACACCCGCGCACACACGTTTATTAGTGGGTGGATACCAAGGCCATAACAATATTATTATGATTCTTTGCGATACACTAAGTGCAGTAATGAAACATTATTATGTACTGTGATTTATTATTCTGTGGCTCCTTTTAAAAGCCAAACTCCCCCTTAAATGAATAAATCACCAAGTTCATTGTAATTTGAGTATGAAGATATGAATAACTTGAATGCATTTCAAGCGTTTTCAGACTTTCATTCACTCGCTTTTCATTTTCAAGAAGACAGAGTAATTTGTTGGAGCATCATTATGTGGTCTTTCACAAAATTATGACACTTGACGTACATTGACATAATAGCAAAGGGAAATATTTTTATCCTCCACACTATAACATTGATATACAATGGCGTGAGGAAACTAGTGCAGTGTATAATTAGGCATTATTGATTTTAATTCACTTTCTCCACTCAACTCATTGCTTCCTTTTTCTCTCACTCTTTTCCTCATTGCTTATGACCTCATCACCTCAGCGCAAGTGGCATGAGAGATGACTTTGGTTCTCTTTTTGTGGAGGTTGAAAGATGCAAGGAAAGAGCAAAAGGCCAGCTATCACCGGGGGGGAAGAGTTTATGGTCCCTCTGCTGCCTGAATCCAAGTCTTGCTCCTCCTGTTCCTTCATTCCCTCCTATTGTGTGTTCGCTGTAGTAGCATCTGGTTAATGGGCCTCTTCAGTGGATAGTCTCTTCCATCTTCTTACACGCAAACATTTTCTGCATGCTGACAAACATACACATGCACATGCACATAGTTTCTATTCTATGTGCTGCTCTGAAGTTTTAAGTTGTTTTATCCTTTTTATTTTTCCTCTTTTTGTTTGTATCTGTAAAGAAGTATGCTGCTTTGTAACCGGTTTAATGTGGGAAGGACATTTCATGAAAGACATTTGTGGGTAACTGTGCACACATAGAAAAAATCTTATTGCACATGGGTTCATACTGTATGTGTGTGCTATTGAAGGCATTAAAGAGATTATCTTGGACGGTGGAGCAGTTGATATTACCTATTGGAAGGGTCATTTAAATATTTTCTCAGTCTCTCCCTGTCTGAAACTTGCTTGAGTCTTTTGAATTCAAGGTTTTCTTATGTGTATTTAGTTCAGCATTGTCCTCTTTTGACTGCGCCCACACCCTGAGATCGAAGGACAAGTGTTAATGAATCCCAGCAGTGATTTTTGTACACAGTATAGAAGAAATGTCTTCTGGCTGCAAGCTGTCTAATTGGCTAGATGGAAATGTGTGCAGAAGAAGGCACAAAGGGCCTGGAAAGTAAGTATTGTCTGTTTCTGTCCTCTCCTCTGGACAGTGGTTTATGTGAACTCTTGGGGCCAGATACATAAAACTCTTTGTAGATTCATGACTAGAACTGCGTGTATGCACAAAGCCAGAAATATGCATATGCATTCTTTTTGTCAGATTTATGAAGCCGTGCGTACGCATGGTTCTGTTTTATAAATCTCAGTCATTGGGAACTTGGCACATGTGCACGAGCCTCATTTCCTCTCCCACAATGAGCCATATATGGATGAAGACACACCCTGAACCAGCCGTTTTCATATCGGTACACCGCCTGCTCCTCCAGTCTTTACACCTGTCATTGAAACAAACAGGAAAGAGGAAGTGCAGTTTCACCGATTGTGTTGCACCGGCAAGGTTCTCCTACAGGCAGAACAGCTGTCATTATGCATGGCTGTGTGACTCTTTATACCATCCATATCATTAATTCATCACATGAACCTGTAAACTATCGTTGGCAGGGACATCTCAGAAAGTAATCAATGATTAGTTTGTAGCACTCAAATCTAAACTGACTTTACAAGGTGCAACACAACTAAGGATAAAATAAAAAGAATATTAAGAGCAAAATAAAATGTGGACTCCTATGTAAATTAAAAGAATGATACAATTAATCAATGTTATGTTTATAAATGTGCCTTTGATTTGCATTTCACAAATCTCTGTGTAAACACACACACACAAATCACACAATCAGTGCAGTTGGTTATCAACCTTAAACAACGTTTTACTAAAAGATTCCATCTCTCACCTTTTATTTCATCTCCGCCACATCACTTCACCCTCAGATCACTTTAGAAAAACATTTGTACACATGGTCTAAAGAATACGTGAGGTGCGCACATTCTCACTGCACATTCTGTGTTTATAAATATCAATAGCAATAAACAAATAAGCAGGGATCACTATTAAAGCAAGATGCAGACTAGAGACATGGTAACGTGATGCTATTCCATGTTCACATGTCACAGGATGGACTTTTTTAAAGCTGAAATCAAAAGAATGCTTTGCTGAAAAATGCTCTTTTAAAATGTTGATGGTTTGTTGGCGCAGCATGTTTAGACTGGTGGACATGTGGGACAAGAAGTCTCAGTGGATTGTTTACTGATACTGTTGTGCGGCACCACAGACAGGGGAATCTTAAACTGTTGTCAAAACGAGAAACATGAAACTTTCACTCTACAAATGATTTTAAGCCATCTGTGCCATATTGCTTACTAATCTGCAATATTGCATTAGGCCTTGCGGTTGTGTTGATACTGCCAAATGTCAGAACCTTGGCAAAGGTTCACTGACAATAAGAATACCCTGTATGACATTGGATGTAAAAACATAACAAACAAAGCCTTTTTTTAGCAGTTTGATTAACTCACCCTGGAGTATTTTGCTATAGCTGAGCCAATATGCCTCCTAAATTATGGAAAAGAAATCAATATCCTACCATGATATTATCTATGGTATTTAGCCAATGTAAACTTTGCTATGAGTTTCCTATCAGCCCAGACACATGGTTTTTTGTCCTCATGTCTGGAATGTGCTGTTGAAGCTTCAATTGAAAGGCAAAGGAAATGTGTTTTACAGATAACATTACAGTTGCAATAAAGCTTGGCTCGGGCTGTGATTGAAACAATACTGCGCCTAAGCCGCACTGAGCCCACCTGTTTGTTCTTCCGTAATTGGATTCTGCTTCATTCCATTTGCCTTAATGCTGATGCATAATGCAGCGTACTGAGGGGACCAGCCATTACCAGCTAGGGGACAAGGCTCAGAGGAGTAACCCGACCTCGCTACCACCACCCCTCACCCCACTCCCGCCCATCTCGGGGACATCTTTTCAGGGCCTCTGTCCTTCAAAGCAGCCACTTGCTCAGGCTGGATGGATTGATGGTTGAGGCTGTGGTCTTGATGGGAACCAGAATAGCAGGTGTTGATGTTACGGCCTACAAGAACAATAAGCTGGCCCTCTGCAGTATGGTAATCCAAAATAAACAGGCGCTGGCGTGGACGGTTTGGGCCTGGGTGGAGCGATCCTCATCAAACACCAAGTATGAGGAGCTGCTACCAAGAAAGGAATGTTGAGCCAAAGCTTAATCTTTCCTTTGTAGTCAAGAATGTACAGCAACACACCTCAGCCATGTGCAGTATGTTTGACATCAACACAGTGGCTACATCCAGGTTCACTTAAACTTTTCTTTTCTCACATTGGCAGAGCAATGTAAAAGTGAGGCTGGTCAATGTCATATATTGTATTCATAAAAAGCACAGATTTGAGTGTTTTTAGCTTTGTACTTGCTGCAAACTGCTCAGTGAAAATAATGAATTCCACAGAAACAATGTACTACATAACTGGTGAGAGCTAGTTTGATCACTACATAATTGTCATATCTGTTGACTGTTGCACCTTATGCCCATGATTTTCTCCTGTGTAGGAGTTGGATAGCGTGTTATGGCCAAATCTATAAACATCACATAAGCTTCGCTAACTGTCATCATGACAGAGACTCCCACATGCTCTTTGCCATTTTCATCAGGGCCATACTTCTCTCATGATCAGCTGCCTTTGCTAAGTGGCTGGTGTCGATGGCTGTGACTCAGCTCTGCCCACAACAATGATGAAGATAAGACATCTGGAGACGGTGTGCGTGTGTGCGTGTGCGTGTGTGTGTGTGTGTGTGTGTGTGCTTGGCTGTGTATGCGCGCACTTGGAAAATGGGAGCATAAAGTAGTGGTGGAAAAGAGAAGTGGAGCAATAAGAAGAGTGACATAAATTGTGTGGGTACTGGTGTGTGTATGTGACTGAGTGGGTGAGCGACGGTGGCCAAGGTTCATTAGTGTGTCATCGGCTGCCTCCACACCGAAATAATAAGGCTCTCTCTCTCTCTCTCTTTCTCTCTCTCCACTCTCAACTTCCTTGCATCTGCTGAATATGAACTGAACTGTGAAAAAGAGCATCTGATCTCAAGTCACCTCTCTTGCACACTGACACATGACTAAGAAACAGATAACAGCTGATGAAGCAACAACATTAAAAATGGTTACAGCGAGGTCAAGAAGCAAGAGGGATCCAGAGAGCGAAAGAGAGCGAGAGAGAGCTTGATGAGCTCTCAAGAGGGCATTGCAAGACAGTAATGAAAGAGTATACATTTGATAAGAAATTGGCATCTGGATTTCAGTGTAAATCAGGAGAGGAGAGCATGAAAAATGTAAGAAAGGAATAGATTCCATCTTTTCCTAGCCTTTCCCATAGTTATAAGTCAACAATTATCTTAAACATGCCCTGGCTACAGAGACAGCTCACTGCTATTTTAACTGCCTCAACATGAAATAGATGCTGGGACATTGATAGCAGCGATGTGTCCTGAGACATTTTTGAGTATAAAACATTCTGCAGACAGAAAAGATCAGAAAATTGTAAAAGCTGTGATTTAGCTGTGAGGACGTAGGCCAACAATACTAGACACAGCATGCATTCAGTGGTGTATGTGCTGTACACACGATAAAGCAAGTCAGTTGAGCTCTGATGAATGGATGCAGCCACGCTGACAGACGGGAAGGGAGGGTGACACAGCTGGGAGAGAGGGAGGGGAAGGGAGGGGTTAGGTAGAGGTTCAGTAGAGAGGAGTTGACAGATCCCAAATGATAGCCTTTGGAAATGCTGTGGAATGATCCACAGAGGACATAAAATGTTGCCCGGAAGACAGCTTTAGCGGACGATATGGTCTCCATGCAGCCGAGGGGGTGAAAATAGAAATGAAAACTAGTTTACAGTAAATAGCATTAATATGTCATCATAGTGAGAAAAACCTACACTATTCCCAGTTTGATATGAGGTCTTGACACAAGACAACAATGTATTTTTTTAAAATGCTGTACCGTCTCTAGCCATGATGGATGCACACAGTACGTGCCCACCGTGCTCCAACTGACATGTGTTTGACCCCTATCCTCGTCTACAGGAGACAACACCTGGTGCCTCACCACAACACCATTAGTGGTCAACCACACACAGACACACACACACGCGTGCACACTCACACATGCTCTCCACGCAAGATATTTTTAGAGTTTGTGATACAACCACTATGGTAGCTAAAGCTCAGAGATTCACACCCCATGGGTTTGACAGGAAGGGATCCATTTCCTGACAGCAACCACAGACCATACACACATGCGGCACATACATCCTCCTTGTGTGAACTTTGTGTCCTTTCAAGAGTGTTGAGGTTTTTATAGAGAAAAAAAAAATACAAAAACGATTAGTGCAGCATTACTGTATCCTCCAGTTTTGAGTGTTTTGCATCAAGTCAGAATGATATTCGTTGATCCTGCTGCCAATTAAGCTGCTGCCAGTTATAGAATCTAATATTGTACAATTGAACTTAAGGCAAAGCACTTCACTTTCCCAAGAGAGAGATTTCCCTAGCACATCTGTAAATACTTTCTGGATATAAATCCACAAGAACCATGACTAACTCAACAAAATCCACTTAAGAGACAACATTAACTAGCTTTTTTCCTAAATAAGCTATGTACAGAAAAGAAAATATAATCATTATCAAAAATATAGTAATGAAAACCTTGATATGAAGGAAAGAGAAATTAAGTTATTGTGTAGAGCACATGTGATCGTACATGTATTATATTAACACCCTCTTTACCCGTGTCTATTGCCTGTTTTTCAGCCTCCACCATCGCTGAGAACGGGAGGAAAACATGCCTGAAGCTCAAAGTTTTCGTCCGACCATCAAGTAAGTGTTTGCATGAAACAAGCAGCTTTGTAATAGAGCTTGTTGAAGTACACATTTGGATTGAAAAGTCAAAACAATTTATGTCTACTTCTCTGGTTACCTCACTACCTCCTCAATTACCTTTTGCCCACTGTCCAACATACCACTTTCATTTATCACAAAACTGCTTTACTTGCTAAGAAAATGTTTTTATTAAAAACATGAAAAAGGATGATAGATGATCACATCAAATGAAATCCAAGTCACTTCATACCTCATCTGAATGTTGCCATGAGCTTTGTTGCTTGAGATGTTTAATTTCAGGGCTGAGATGGGGGGCTTCAAATGTCACTAACCTATTTGGCATATACCTCTAATGATCTTTCATTCTCCCTATTTTCTGTTATAGACAGCTGTGTGAAAACTATAGGCGTACATGACCGCGTTTTTGATGTAAACGACAAAGTAGACAATACATTAGAACCACGAGGTTAGTATGGCTTCCTGCTTTTTTGATTCTCTTCAGTATGATCTCCATACATCTGTAGACATGTGTGCCTTGTTCTGTGCTTTTTTATGTTGTTGGTCTGTATGTCCCCCTGCTTGATGCTTCTCTTAAATGTGATTCTTCAGATTACCAAAAGTTGTGTCATGCTACTGTTGCTGCTTGCATATTATGAATTGCTGTTTGTGTAAGTTTACTAAGTAACTGCATGTTCATATACATGCATTATATCCAGGACATGTTTCTACAGTATATGTGATGGTTTCTTATAGATGTGCATGTTTTACATTGTCACACCGTTATCAAACATTTCCATTAATTCAACAGAAAAAGTCACTTCCACCAGCATGTTGTGCTCCATATCATTACAGCCTTTTTTTTTTTAAAAAAAACAAAAACAATTCTGCCCTAATTCATCTAAATCAGTCACTTGAGTGTTTCAATTATTGTGGCCAGTGCACACTTACACACTGTATACACAAACACTAATGGTTTAACAATACATTTGGCACATTTTATTTTTCTGTTTCACTCCTCACTGAGTTCCTGTAGGGCAACATTGATTATTTTCTGTGTTCACAATGCACAGCATTTTTATGTCTTCATACATAAGTCTAACCCAATCACTGAACTGAAACACTCCACATCCCCCACATGCTGCAGTCTCATTCACCACCAGCTCACCCCACGGTCTGAAACAACACAAAGACAACCCCACTGGGAATATATATGTAACAAACTGTCAAATATAGGACATTACTCATTTAAAACCGATTAAAACTGATTTTTATGAATATTATTAGTTTTAAAAATCTATTACATTCTGACAACAGAGGAGCATATCATAAAACGCCATTTAAATTTGACACAAGCCCACATAGTCAAGGCCAGAAATATGAAGGCCAGATCCTTGGACATTTTTGATGCCCACCTTCCTCTCCTCTTGCCTGATTTTTTTAATCTGCCCACCATGTTATCCTGCCTGTATCTACAATGGCTGCCTCTCACCTTGCATGCTTCTTTTGGCTCATTCCTCTATTAAGCTCTCCAAAGAAGGGATATTAAAACATTAATTCATCATTTACCGTTGCCCTGTCCACCCCCCTCCCACACACACACACACACACACACACACACACACACACACACACACACACACACACACACACAAACACACACACACACACACACACACACACGTTGGTATAGTTATGTAACTGTCCGGCCCTCTCTTCTGTCTATCTGTCCTTTGCATGGTGCAGCTACTTTCCCATGGTGTAGCATGCATGTTGCTGCTCACAGATAGCGATCACCTGGGAGATAATTTCAAAATGTTTCTGACAATGAGAGAAGAAGCATTATATAGCAACTGAAGTTCATATGGCAACTCAGACTCCACCATTACGGCTTTAAATGTCATTGTTATGTCGAACAAAACTTTATGACCATGTGCCCCAAACATCTCCGTAATGCACTGACGTCTCAAATACAATAACAATAATACACTACAATACGAATTTAAACATACGAAAATAAATTAATTGCATAATGTTTTCTGTGATGCACTGTTTGCATTTTGTATCAAAAATAGCAATTCACCTTGTTTCTTTTTTTCCCTCTAGACGATACCAGCCATGAACCGGCTGAGCCTTCCCGAAGTGACGAGACAAATGCTGCGCCACACCTGCAGAAAACAAGTCAACTTCTGGCTTTATTGCTGGTCTGCCTAGCAGCACTCTTCACTTTATAGCGCCTCCCTCTGTCCAGGAGGGCAATTACACCTAGCGTGGCCTGAATCTGCCCGAGGCTGCAGGGAAGGGGCGGGATTTGGGTGAAGCGTGTTTGCTTGATTGGGCATCAGAGCAGGCTTCTCAAGGAACCCTCTATTTTTTTCAGAAAAAATATTTAAGTGGTCTTTCTCCGTCTGTGAGTGAAAAAAGTTGATGTTGGAAGTGGGAGAGACAATTCCCCCTCTTAAACCTTCAACTAAGATGCCAAATCCCGTTTTTTGACACTTAGTGATTCTTATTTTCCCGTGACTTTTGACACCCCTTTACATCATATTTATGTCATTGCAGCACTGACGTTTATCCACACATCCGTACACATGCAGCACATACACACATGCTTACATATACATAAATACATACAATTTCATCACACTAACAGTCAATAGCAGTAGGGTTTTTACAAAGTTGTATTCAGTAGCAGCGTTACACAGTAGGAAAGTAAAGATACTAGGTCTTAGAAATGACTGTACATATACAAATAAGTAGTTGTCCCGAGACCTCTCAAGAAGCCTTTCATGAAGTATTTTCTGCTGGGTCATGAGAGGCAGATTTCCGCCTCAATTATCTGGGCAGTGCATTTCAGAGCAGAGTGAAAGATGAAGATGTAGGAAAAGAAGAAGAATATTTTGAGCAGAGGTCAGACTGGAAACCATAGCACTGAGAAATACATGGCATGCACCTTAGCTCGTTGATCTCTAGAGTGTCCTTGCCCAATTTTCTTTTGAATATATAGGAGGAGGATAAGCTACTAGAGGCTGAGTGTAAAACCTTTGGAAGCATGAGGCAAATTCTTCTTGTCCTCCTTTGTGAAGAGCATGTCGGTCTGCTCAATAAAATAAATTTCAAAGCATTTGGTTCACTCTGACTAACAAAATGGCTAAATTAAAACTTTCTCACCAGACACTTTGCGGACTGCTATTAAAATCGAGGATCGATATCTTGAAAGTTGATCACACAATTTCACGGTAACAGTCACAGTCATTTTATGCAATGTTTACTGAGCTGGGAAGCAATTGTTCTCTCTGTTCCATTTGAGTATTAGTCAATATTAACACTCCTATAAACATTTGCATCTACATTTTTTTTTTTTTTTTTTGTTCTCTCACTATTGATCATTAAAGTGATTGTATAAAAAATGATTCACAGCTAAATTGAACACTTTATTCTTTTCTGAACCATTAAGTTATTTTACTTTGCCAGCGACATTATCTTTCACATTGCAGACACTGGATACTTGTATTTTTGTACTGTCTGAGATCCAGAAATGGAGGTCATGGGGGAGTTTTTTTTTGAAAAGACAACTTAAAATCAAACCATACTTTGTCACTTAAACATAATAGCAGTGTTGACTCATCAAATATTAGCTTATTGCAACAAACAGGACAGCATTTACTGATACACTGCTGCATAGCTCCAATTAGTTGAAAACTCATTGTGTAAACAGAGCAGATCTATAGAACTATAAGATTTAATTCAAGGCAATGCACAACTCTGTTAAGTATAGATTGGTAAATGGACTGCATTTATATAACGCTTTTCTAGTCTACCAACCACTCAAAGCGCTACAACACATGCCAACATTCACACACACATTTATACACTGATGGCAGAGGCTGCCATGCAAGGTGCCAACCTGCTCATCGGGAGCGATATAGCGCTTTACAGTATTTCTAATGCTCACCCATTCACACACACACACACACACACACACACACATCGGGAGCAAATTGGGGTTCAGTATCTTGCCCACCGACACTTCGGCATGTGGACTGGAGGGGATTGAACCACCTGCTCTCCCTCCTGAGCCACAGCCACATTTAGTCTGGCCAGGTTTATGTTAGCACTTACATTCAAAGGAATTTACTGTGTTCTAATGATATTCAGCTTCTTTCAGCTCCCACAGATGCACATGGTGAGTTAGCATAATGAAAGCTATTATGCCTTTTTTACAAACGGAGGGACTTGTTTCTTTGCTTTCAATGAAGTATGGACAGATAGAGAAATTAACTCTGCTGAAACTGACTTCCTGTCAGAGCTGGGTTTTTGTGTGAGAAATAGGGAACCAATTGGTTTGGAAAGACGGACAGAAAGAGAGAAATAAAGCAAGAAAAAAGAGCGCAGGAGCAATTGCATGTCCACCTTCAGCTCCTAGTGTTACTGGTTTAAGTGACTCTTTAATGAGGTTCAAAATGACAGGCATGTGGACCCCATGTTGTGGCAAGGGGAGTTATTTCTGGTATTAAAAATAGATGGTGGAAGGCTCGGGGGGTCTCGGGAGGGGGGTGTAGATTTCCACCGTGGGGGGTTTTAAAGCACCAATGACCTTGCAGTTTGAGAGAATTGGTGAGTGAAGGAGACAGAAAGAACTAAAGGGAGAGACACACACACAGGGAGAGATAGAAAGACATGGGAGGTAGCCGAAGGTAGTGTGACTAGAGTGCCTAACAAAATAAAACAAGACAAAACAACAAGAAATCCATGCAACACCATTGGCAAAAAAACACCTGATTGAATGACAAACATTTGTCCAGTACCATTCAGTCTCAAAAGGCATGCACTGTTTTGTTTTTGCTTTGTTTTTATTTTTGTCGCTGCCTTTTTTTCCTGTTTTTCCCTAGAAAGATTGCCTTTGCCTTTTGCCATTTGTTTTTTGCGCTACAGTAACAACGCTATTGCAGTGGAATAGCAGCTCAGCTATGGGGGGGTAATAGGAGATGAGGCCATTTAATGAGGTACTAATTTTCAGGAGAACACCACAGGGAATGAGCACCGCCTAAGATTCAAAATGGACGCTTGTCAGCAGATTAACACTAGACTTTTTATCAGAAACCAGCTTCAATTGTACTCTCTTATAATTACCAATACTACTATTTGTCATTATTGCTATTATTACCATGGTTTATTCTGTACACACCTTAACCTGGGAAATGAGGATCAACTTATTAACTGGATACTGTGTATCCTGAGGTAGTCAACCATAAAACATGTAGTGTTAGGTTAGTATCTGTTTTGTACCTTTCTGGAGGACAAAAGAAAAAAATGAGATACATCATTGTTAAAACTGTATAATTATTATTATTGTTATGATGATGATGATTATGACTATTATTATTATTAGGAAAACTTCTTGATGTAAATAGTGTTTGATATTAAAGTATTAATTTGGTTCTTATGTCTTTTCTAAAAAAAAAAAATGAATACGGTATTATCTCTGGGTTTTGCGGAGTGTGTACTGTCCTCAAACAATGCATTGTGTGCTTTGATCCTCAATGCCTAATGAAACTTTGAGCTATTATGAAGGGGAACCCTGTGGGAGCTGTACACATACCAGTGTGCAGAAGGCGGGACATTAGCCAACGAGTGGCTCACCTGTTACATGTTTCAAACCAGTCACCAACCTTCACCATCTCTTCACATAAGGATCCTGCCTCGGAAAGAAACACTCGGGACTCAATGGACGGCTTATTTGTACTTTTTTGCCTTCAGTGTTTGAAAGCATGTTGGTCAGCTCAAAGATCTGACTGTTGGCTTTTTAATGGAAGGATCTTGCCAGTTTCATTATGTGGCATGCGCATGAACTTGATGACATGTTAAAAAAAAAAAAAAAAAACAGTTTTAAAAAGAAAGTTTTCTTTTGCTCTTATTTTCTTTTCCTTTAAGACGTGTTAGATTTTCTGATCACTTTCATGTTGTGTGTTTTTGCATCCCCATTTGAGTGATGTCATTAAAGTATGTAGTGACCGATGACAAATGTACATAACACAAAACCATTGTTGTGAAGTTAAAGTGGGGGTCGATCATTTTGTAGTTCACAAACAACTTTTAGTTTTCTTTCCTAAGAGTGACTCTTTCTGTACCCATTCTACTGAATTCATCCCATGTAGTTGCAGTCTGTCTCTTCTGACTATTCATCCTCTTTCTGCTCTCCCAAGAGGAGGCATTTGGAAGTGTATACATCAATGTGTGGACATTTTTCAGTTTGAAAAAAATGTGTGAGACCTTAGAGTTTGTGTGTGTGTGTGTGTCTCATTTGCTGTTGCCGCAGTGAATGGGAAGCGGCAACCCTCTTTGGCAACGAAGAGTGTTTCCCATGCCTTAGCCCTCCAGCCTCTGCCCTGGCAGCTCCGTCTGTGTACAAGACGCTTTCTGCCATTGTGCTTTTACACAGAACGGCTGCTGGCGTCGAAGAGACTACAACAGGGCCCTTCACTTTCTCTCCCTTTTTAACAACCCTGAATCACTTGTCCCCATGGTAGACGTTGGTCCTGAGCACAGTTCAAGGATTAGTGTACCCCCTCCACCAAATCCTAAACTGGATTGTTAGTGGGGTAAAGCCTATCATCGATCCAGGTTCTGTGCTGCAGGGCAAAGCCTCTCTTCGTCGGCTCCTCTCTTGCTGATGAGCCACTTGTTCATTTTGTGCACCTGTCCTGTCCCATTCTTGTGCTTGTATAACCTCCACCACACCACCTGCTGTCCTTCTTCCCTCATCTTTGAACCCCGTTCCCACTTTGCCATCAGTGGGGGAATATTTCCAACCTGCTCTTTTACAGTATATAAACAACAAAAAAATTTGACAAAAAATGATCTGTATTTGTATATACACGTGTCTGAGCAACTATGAGTAATACAATAAAACGGAAATACATTGCTTTGATGATTGTGCTACTGTTTTTCTCTTCTTTTACCCATTTACAAAGGCATGAAAGTACAACTGAGATGTACTGCAGTAATGGTGTTAATCTTAATCAGGAGTAATTTGTTACCACGTTAAATGAAATGCTAACCAGTAAACGTTTCTACTGTAATTAATACATAAAATCATGTGCCATCACCATGTGCCAAATTGGATTCCATCACCATGCACACACACATACGTACTCTGCCTTCTTTATGTATCTCACTATCCGTGCCTCTGCCTAGCTGTCTACGCTGTGGAATATCACTCGCTAAAGACAGACTGAGAGGAACACCATCCATCAGGATCAGAATAAGACCTTAAACCTCCTTTCACTTCAGTCGAGCACTAATGAGGACACCTAATAACTTTCTGCTGGACCCCATCAGTGCCTTTTAGCTTCACCCTCCATTATCTCCGGTAATTAGACTGAGAGCCAGCAAGCCCTGAGGACCAAAGGGGGGAAAAGGCCCCCTGATAAGCCAATTGAACCTCAGCAATGTCTTGATGATTAGTGAAATTTGACTTAACACAATATAAACACCACTCTTTGCAATCGAGGTACATAGAAATACTTACAATAAAATGGCTTGGATTCTCAGAGGATACAAGTTATGCTGCTATTACAGTATTTAAGACCTTTCCAGCACCACAGTAGGTTACAGTAAAGATTAAGCAGATGCAAAAGACATGAAATCTCATCCAGGAAGCAATCCTCTCCAATGTCATCCTTTTCCAAAGCTGGTACTTTTTTAAGCATCAGAAGAAATGCTTTATGCATGAACACACTTGACATGATGAGCCAATTAACGTCAAGTTGTTCTTCGTGGTGTTATTACCAAAGGAAGGCTCTGGAGATGCAGGTGTGTGTGGCTACACTCTCAGAAATGAAATGTTACATTTACTTAATTTCAACTGGTCCCACATAACTGAGTTGAACAAATGAGAAAAAGAATAGAGAATGGATCATTACTAAATACCGCCAAGCAAATCTCACCAAAGTGTATTAATTTAATGCTACATCATGTGGAGTTAATTTAACACACTAATGTTGAATTAACTTAAGACATTTAGGTTCGATTTACTAAATGCAGTTACGTTTTATTTACTAAACACAGTTGTGTTAAATTTATCTAACACAGCTGAGTGGTATTAACATTGTCAGATTTTGTTGATTTTATCAAACATGACTGAACACTACATGCTCCATCAAGGTGAGTGGGTGAAATAAATACGACTTGAGTCATTTTTCTTCACCTGACTTTATTTAACAGTGTCAGGTCAGAAAAGGTTGAGGAATGTGCTTCACAAAAATGACATCAGTATTTGCCTTAATATATTATGAAACCAAGCAAGCAAATGCAGAAAGATTTACCATTTTGTACCATTTGGTTCTTAATGTCATGCAATACTTAAACTAAATAAAAATATATAACAAAATACATAAATAATAAAAAGAACAATATACAAATAAATTAACAAATAATTGTCCCTTTAATAGGCATTGCCTACATTGTTTATTCTTTAAAAAATCAAGAATTACTAGAGCCCAATTTGATCAAATTGCCATTTTTGTGCATTCAAACATCAGCCAGCGCTCACAACTGAAAAACCAGAGAGTTATTTTTTTTCTGCCAAGCCAGCAGTTCAAAATGCACAGGCACTCAGTTTATGGTGATATGACAACTGGCAACTGCAATGAATAACAAATTACAGCAAATGTCTGGGAGTTTTAGTTGATGGATGACAAAAATCATAAAAAAAAAAAAGATCAATATTCTCTGTTCAGACATCTTTTGTTTAGCCAGCAGTCCAAAATGTAAAAATGCTCAGTTTGCAGTGACATAACAGAAATATCAGCAAATACTGTAATGAATTTACAATGATATGAAAACAGGAAAGGAGAAATTTTTCACATTTGAGAAGCTGTAAAGTAACATTTGGCATCTTTGCTTGCAAATGACTTATAAACAATATTATCAAAATAGTTGCCAATTGGAGTGCCCTGGTAGCTGAATGTTACAGTGCATGCTACATAACTGCAGTGTCCCTGGTTCCACTATTAGCTCTCCATTAAAAAGGCAAAAAATAAAAAAAAGCCCAAAAACACATTAAAGAATAAAACTTGCCAATTACTTTGGTCGATCGACAGATCCAATTAACTTAGTGTTAGTTAGTGTTAGTTAGTAATTAGAACGTGGAAGATTTGGACTTGTACAATCAGCATTGGCCAAATCAACTGAGCACAACTCATAAATACAATGGGCACAGGTCTTACTCGACCCTGCCTGAAAAAATGTCCAGTTGATATACAAATAAGAAATAGGAATGCAGAAATTCCAAAGATATGTTTGAGCTACAGGCAGCAAACAAGAATAAAAATTTGCAAAGCGGCAGGAGCACTTTGACAGTTTTGCAGCACAGACTTAATTCCACAAGCTGACATTTCAGCACACCTACAGTTACTCAAGACTTATCGTGCAGAGCACACCTGTGTGAGCACGGAAGCGGCACAATGATGTTTGAGCTACAGTAATTTAGAAAAAATGATACCATTACATAGATTGTCAACCAGAGAACACAAACAAGTTAATTTTCACATTGTAAAATGTCCCATTCAGAACTATGTTGTCATGAGTCTCATCAAAAATGTTTGGTTATGCTGTGGTTCATATTCTATGATGAAACTTACCAAGGACCTCTTTTATGAGGGCGCAAGGCTTTTCATTGAGGTCGCAGCAAAGCCCTTTTAGGACACATTCCTGATGATTTTCAATGCTGGGATTCTGTGGAGATGAACAAACCACAATCTACACTCAACTACACAGACTATACCATGTTCACACTTCACATGGTGCTGACAATTCTATTCAACTTAAATGCCAGGAACAGATCACAAGGGACCATGTTATTAAGTTGTTGAGTTGCAGAGTCACTGAGTTTAGTTTCTAGAGAAACAGATGCTTTGCTCTGTGGCTCATCTGCAAGGTAACAATAGCTCTGCCATAAATTCTACATTTACAAAGCTTATACATTTTCAGTTTTTGTTGACATTGTTAGAAAGGTGATAATCCTACTTTGTTTATTGTTGAGGTCGTAGTGGGTGGTGGTGGTGTACTGGAATGCATTATATTGAAAAGTGTTCCTGATATTTTGTCCTCCTCACTAACATACATAAAGTTGGCAAAATATTAGGAGAACTCCAGTACATCACCACCAACCACAACAGCCTGTTTAATAAACATATGAACGAACACATAAAAATCAAAAATACACATTCGAGTTAGCTGGAAGGCTAAACCGGAAGTTAGCTGGCCCGACTGGTGGAAATCTCCAGTGCACCTGCTCTATGGGCGCATTGGGTTCATAGAGCATGTGCAGTATGCATTCATCCGGGTAATTTCTTCACAGCAGGAAGTGGCTTTTTTGGCTTCATGCGCCACTGAGCAACTGTCTTAGGAATGAATCGGGCCCTGCCTATGACACTGTATTCAGTCCTCTTTATACATCCATGAGCTGCAGTAGCAAGAGAGAATAGGCTAGTTCGAGATGAGCCGGGCCTACGCAGAATCCATCATTGGCGATCACTGCACTATGCATGTCGGTTAGATTTGTGTTCAACCTGATCTCGACTTGCTCAGATTTCATGCAGGAAACGATAACCTCATGAGATCAAGGCGGCCATAGTTTTTACAGCCAGGTGCCGCAGCTGCTCTCCATCGACTGCAAGACCCAGAGCATGATGGGAAATACCTGGCTGTCACCTGATCAAAGAGCTGATTGGCTCAGGTGTTGGATCAACAACATGAGGTTTTATCTTCATGTTTCGTTTAATTGTAAACATTTGGAATTCAGTAGTCTGATCTGCATTAAAGGCCTTTGCACACCAAGCCCATATTTTTCGTCCGAAACTGTTGCACATTTAAAAATAAATATGACCTCACGTAGTGTCAATCATGTTTATGCACCAATTTTCTGCATGTTTCGCATCTGTCCAAGGGTCTTTAGAGAGTTGTTTGACCACTCAGAGCCACCGTACATACAAACGTCACGTGCGCTTTTCGGATGTCAATTTGGATTGCTTATTAAACTCATCATATGTGTGTGTGTGAGTGTGTCCTTGTTCTTGAAACCTTGTCAGGATCCTCACTGCTTGAGGACTTCATTTTATCTCGTATTGCGAATTTCCGCAATGAATAGGATAATAAAACGCATCGGACTCAGTGTGCAAGGTTTCTGTGCATTTAACTATTTTTATCGGATAAAAGATTAAAAAAACACACGAAAAATGCGGACTTGGTGTGCAAAGGCTATAAGAATTCAGTTGTGTGGTCAATGACAATCTTTATCATCCAAAGAGACAGAAAACATTCAATAACCAAATATGACAGATAGCAACAATATGAATATTATGTATGTATGTATTATTTAATTCTTGAAAGCATTATGAACTGAAATAACAAAACTTTTGGTAACAAATGTGACATAAAGATCATTTTCCTCTGTACAGAAGCGCTGATAGTCTAAATATTTGGCTAGAGGATATTTCTACTTTTCCTCTCCTCTTGCATTTTGAGTAGGTTTGATATGTGTTTTACTTCATTTATTTATTTATTTGTGCATTGCAAAATACTACTTTTATACAATATTTAAAAATTTTATATCTACATGAAGACATACACACATAGATATCAAACAAATTTTACCTGCATATACTCAGCTATACATTAATTTAAAGTAAATAAACATTTGTGCAGGAGAGGTAGAAAGCTAAAAGCTTATACAAAGACCTCTCCCAAAAACTCAAGATAAATTACATAGAGAGAAAGAATACTTTCATTTTATTTGAATTTCTTTATTTTGGGAATGAGATGTGAATGAGTCTGGCAATATAATAATATTGAATAATATTGAAGATTACAGAATAAATGCTGTTTTGCTTATCACAAGCTACCAGGTAATTTAATAGACTGTACTCTATCACACAGAACATCATTAGAACAGTGTCAGTGATTGACTAGCTAAGCTTGAGTAGATTACTCGGATAACATTTTATTAAATCAGGATCAGATCTATCAGGATGTAACTATTTCTGTGACTTCCTGTATATTCTTTGAAGGCTGCTGGAAACTGTCTGACTTGATTGCAGCTTTTTGTCACCACTCCCTGCTGCTGCCACCTGATCTCATCCACTTTCCAGGCGAGGTGCAGTTCATCCATGGATGTATCTCAAACGAGGCTACTGGCAACTAACCTGTGCATACTGCACATGTGCGGAGAAGTACAGAAAGTGCATTGGGACACTCTTTATTCACTCCAACGTTTTACAGTATGTTTTAAATAACTTGATTATGTAGCTTCAAATCAGCACAATTATGTATTCCCGAAGCCTTACACTATTACATTAATGCAATGAAACCTTCTTGTTTTGATGGTCAAAACCGCAATTATTTAGTAGGTTCACCGTAAAACAACTATGTAATGCAAACAACATCCAAGTTTCATTTCTAAGAGTGTATGAAGACCAATAAAGACAAATCACTGCACCCAATCATTAAATCTGGGGTATTATGTGAAAATGTCTCCCAGATAAGCTATGAACAGTCAGGGTCTGTGACTAGCAGTGGGAGAGAGGAGGGCACAAGGCTGAGATGGCATTCAGCTGAAACCATGTCATACTTGAGATGACTACTTGAATGCATGCATGCATGAATTTGCACAGATTTACTCTGTGCCACTGATTCAATTTCCCTGTTTGCCAGTGCTGCCTTCTGATAGTTGGGAGTTTTATCTTAACACAATAACTGTGCAACTGACAGTTGTGAAGAGGCCACTTTAGTGAAAGGCTTTTGAAGGCATCATTCTCAAGTCAGCTGGCTCCCTTATTGGCTGCATGGTGTTTCGTTTCCATGTGAACAATCAGTTTGATTGACAGCTCTGAATGATGTCTTCAGTTAATCGCTCCAGTGGTGTGAAAAGGTCATAAATCACCCAATTATGCTGCCCCGCTTTATGAATAGATATTTTTGGGGGAATATTTAAAACGCCTCCGAGGCATATCAACTTAGTCAACCCCATATTTATTGAGAGGGAGTTGGGGGGTGGTTGCTTGTGCCAGAAATAACTGATAAGCTGAATACATTTTAGAGTCTCAGTCACTCTGTGGAATGTCAGAGTGTTACTGGGTTAGAAAGTTGGAATTGAATTCAAGGTCAGGATTTATGATTTATGACAGTTTTGACATGTCTCAAGAACAAGCTGAGAAGAAAAGAAATAATTACAGAGAGAGGAAGTGAGAATAAAATAGAAAATGCTGGCTCGAGAAAAAGAGAGCCCTTTGAACAAAGTGCATTGTTTTACAGCAGATTTAACAGAAAAGCACAATGTGTATTTATTTGTAACACCTTGTTTCTGTCAAAGCAGGTGCAATGCATCCTTCCATTCAGCTGTGTTTGATCAATACCCATCAAAATGAAACATCTTAGTTACTTTCATTGTACTCGCTGATTCCATACCTCTGAGAAAACATAAACTCCCAGATCTCGCAGAAGTTTAAGAGTGTAATTTTTAGCACATCAAGCAAATTAATTGTCTCAACCTTTGAAAAGCCTGAGGTCTAAATATTAGAAAACATCTTGTAAATAATCAGGTTTTGCAAAGGCGTTTAGGGAAACTGTCTGCAGTAGATTATTAAGATGTTTTCTTTGTATTTGTAAGGTTTTTAAATACATTTTCAACCAGATTACCATGAATTTTCTCTCTTTCACTCTTTCCATACATCCAAGGTAAGTTACCCTTAGCTCAGGTGGAGGTTACTGCAATGTGTTCCTCGCAGGTCATTTTCTTTTACTGATGCCTCTCACATGTTGACCTTCAGGGTTGAGAGATGAGGGGCTGCAGCCAATCCAGAGGAGGATTATGGGAAGATGTGACGCCACTACAAAATATCAACTTCAAGGCAGATGAGGCAGAGATTGAAAGAGATGGTGGTGGAAGGTGAAGACTGACATTGGGGGATCACATGTGTATGTGTCTCTATGTTTTATGGATCCAGCTTGGATGCCTGATATTGTAGTCTCATTTTGAAATTTTAAGTAAAGGAGAAAAAGGTAATTATTTCTTTGGATAGGCATTTTCATTTTTCTGTGTAGGCAGTCAGACGCTATGAAGAGCTATGAGCAGCTATCAGCATGTTTTTACACTGTCTTTCACACCACGTCTGATGTGTTACACTAAGTATTCACACATGCAGAAATGAAGATTTCCTCATTTGAAGTGACAGCTAATTTCACAGGGAGCTGTGAAGAAAGGAATGCAATCCAAAAGTTTCACAGTAAAACTAACAGAACACAGGAATAGTGGTTGGCGTGCTTGCTTTTAAATGAACCAATACACAATAATTAGTTTGTCAAGTGTCAAACGGTTGCACTAAGATTTACATGGCACATTTTCCACTCTCAGCAAGTGTTGATTTTTCAGTGACATCTATTTAAAGTGTTGATCGGAGAGTTTTTACGCTGATGAAGCTGACATGGTTTAATTGTGGTTTTCAAAAATAGTGTTAATAAAACTTTAGTTATGGTGAGTTTATTTTTTACGGTGGCAGGATTTAATTATCGCTATGCTGAAATCAGATAGAGTCAGAATTATATCTTGCACATCTATCTGCTTCCTCCCTCACAGAATAGATGAGTGATATTTGTGGGGCACTGCTGTGGAATTTGAGCACACCAATTTACCAGCTTTGCCAGAGGGAGAGAGGGCCTTCTGGTCATCTTCTGAGCAGCTCGTTCCACTCAGAGTGAGTGTGCCATTGAAATGAGAGTATTTCCTGCCAGTGCCCATAGAATGAATGAGGCGAAAGCGATGACAGGGATATTACACTGACATGCCACACTAGATCATAGAAAAGTCTTAGCCCTGGGGTCATAAATTAGACTCTAATGATTTTGTCATCCTGGTAAAACAATAACTTTCAAACCTAGTCTCCTTTTTTTTGCCTTCATAACCTTTGATTTATGCTTTTAATTTTTTGATAGCAAGAATAGTCTGACACTTGCACCATTATGATGTTGATGAATTGTCACAATTCATTTTCCTTTTCAGATTTAATTAGTTTACTTTAAAATGCCATCCATCATTACGGGTGTAGATGTAATGTAGAGAGTACGGAGAGCAGGGAGACTTGGCGAGAGGGCCGTGCTTTACAGTTGACTTCCTGGGAAGAAAACACTGGCTGCATTATTCATGAAGTTCGCCATAAGTTTAATCTGATTCTTAATTCAAGACTTTCTTTCTCTGGTAATATTTCACATCAGTCTTTCACTGTTTCTTTGAAGCCTCCATCTCTGGAAATTTGTCTTCAGGTGGATTATAACTGTGGCTGTTGATAGCATCATATTGTATTTCAAATGAGAAAGCAGCATGTCTGAGATCTGATTAGCAGACAGCTTGGTTTAGTGTTCCAGTTTTTTTCCTAATCCAGGTATTAACCGAAGGTTCAATACAATAAAAAAAACACTGACACCAACATAACTGATGGCCAGTATAAATGTATGGAGTATTGGTATGCAGCTGAAGTAATCTTCACACATTTCATCACATAAAAACTGACAACTGAAAACTGTTAATTCTACTTTTAAAAGCTTCAGTCATTTTAGAGTTAAGACCTTACAATTTAATATTTTATGCATGGACCCTGAACTGCTGTATTCTTTGATTTGGATCAACAATTTGTCCTCCAATATCAAAGGACAACCTGTTCTGAATATTCTTGGCTCTGCTGTTGTATGCACAAGGTTTCTTACATTGATGAATATCATGACGATTATGATGATGAACATCAATTACATGCAATTTATGGATATGAACATTAAGTAAAGGGGAGAGCATAATGTTCATGTGAAAAAGCACATTTGACCAACTAACCTGACAAGTAGAAATTCCATTTTACAGACCTGGCAATCAGGAATGAATTTTATAGTACATAAAAGAACTAAGCTTAGCTGCATACATGAGAAAACAAGCATATTGGCAAATCCATAAATGAAAAGTTCATCCCTCCCCATACCTCCTCATATCTCCCTATATAACTTTACAACAAGTTTTTTTGGCTGGTTATAATCTTGCACACAATGCCTCTTAATAAGTAAGAAGTAAAAAGATTAGTAATTAAAATTTACAAGTGAATGAACTTAAACACTTTACAGACCGAATCATTTCATGAGGGCTGCAAAGTCTTGGTAAACTATTTTACATATATTTAACAACTAAACTAACAAATCATTTATTATACATAGCAATGCAACATACAATACTAGTATTAAAATCATACATTTTAAATGATCATCTTCTAATTTATACACCATTACTTTATACACCATTAGTACAGTTAATAATGTGATTGGTCCCTGAAGAAGCAAATGTAGGTCTATAATAAAAATTAAATGAATCTGCTATGGTAATACTGTCCAAATTATGCATTAGGAATCATATTCTTCACTAGCGGATCTTATTAAATGTCATTATTCTGAAGTGATACTGAATAACATTAATTAAGGGAAAAGGCAAAGCTAATTGTGAGAGTACTACCTTAATGTGGTTGTTAAAATGCATGTGGAAGTGCATTTATTTATCTTGAACTGGCAGGTAGCCTGGCAGGAGCACACAATATGGGAAATATTCCGTTTTCTCTAAGCTCGGTGTTCTTAGTAAAAGCCTGCGGCTATGGCAATATTTCCAAAGATCATGCAAATGACCCCTCTAACTTCCGCCTCTCTGTTCCTCCCTCCTGTCCTCTCTGCTCTCTGCTTTTTCACCTACACACACACAAACATAGGCATATTCTCTCTTTCATGCACACACAGTACACATTGGACTTATTGTGATAAATTATCTAATAATATCAGCCTCAATTTTATTAAATCTTTTTTTTTTATTAGAGAGGCTTTGGCAGAATCGCATGTCTTAGTTCACATTAATATCACATGGAACAAACACATGTAAAATAACAAAATGCACAGCTTAACACGGTTGTTAGTCCTACTGAGTATCATAATATTGTACCACATTAGTTGGATATTTTGAGTCATAACAAAGACAAACATATACATGTATATTAAACTGGCTTCCTCAGCTGTGCAGGCATTCACAACCGTCCTCCTTATAGACAGATCCTTACATGACGGAAGCCTTTGCTGACCCCTGACTTTTTGGTCTGGTTGCTAAGCACTCCTGTATTACCCGAGAGGGTTAATCCTAAATGTCAGGGGTCACAAGGTCAGCGTTAAAATGTGGCCTTCAGTACCCGCCTGTACATCAACTGCCAAAGTAAAGTGTGTTTACTGAATACATGAGTTGTCCCAACTGTTCTGCAGTGTCACTCACTAGGTCACCATGCTTTAGACATTCAGTATATAGCTACAAATATGTCACATTTGTGTTGCATATAAAACATAAAAAATCATATAAAATATCACTTTTCAATCGTATTGATTGTAGATAATTATATTAATGACAGTGAAGTGGTAGAGTCTCATGTTGTGGACAGAATAAAAACTGAATACATGTATATTTTTATTGCTGATTGGCGAGGCTGTTTGAATGTTGCACAAGACAGATCAGACACACATCTACTAGTGCAGTATTTTAAGCCGTTTAAATGTGTTGCTGCCCATTTCTCATGAAGTGCAGAAAACCTCTTCTTTTAGCAGAAAGGTAAGGCTGATGAAACCAATGGCAAGGGCAAGGTTACAGTATTGACATCTTTCTGGTACAAGGACAGCCTTCAAGAGAAAGGATTTCTAAAATTGTAAACGTGCAGTGTACCTAATGAGCAAAAATTATGAAGTTCTATACAAAGCTGTGTGAAAGGAGCAATTTCGCTGAAAACTCTTGCAAAGAAGCATTCATTTTCACAGGGTCCTGCCCTGCTGTTGTGGGGATTTAATTATCAGTACTTTACGTCTGGACTCTCTAGCAACCCCCCACACAGGTTGTTGAAACAGAGCAATTATCATATCACATCTCACTGCATTATTTAGTTTACTGAAAGTCCTACTCATGTCGAGTGGCGTATGTACAGCGAAAAGCAAACAGTGTGTGTATCATAAATATTTTAATGCCCGGGATCGCATTTTGTGTGATAGTATATAAAACACTTTTATGTGTATAGACTTTTTTTTCAGTTCTAGAGATGAAATTTAAATGCAGATAAACTGAACAACAGAGTAACTGAGAGAGACTGTGAAAGAGAGAGAGAGAGAGAGCACACAGAAAGACAGAGGACAGATGAACAGATGTTATCTGACAGGTGCAGTAGGCCCAGCTTGGTGTGTGGGCAGCAGATATGACAGGGATTTTGCATACACCGTGTGAGCTAATGCTGTGCACTTCAGTACCTGTCATGACTATAACCTTATGGTCAGATACAAAAGTTTGGGATGGGATGTAGGAGGATTAGTCATGTCAGGGTTGATGTAATGTGATCACATCAACAAGATCGCCTCAACCTGAACAATGTGCAGCATGAAAACAAAAAAAACTAAATGACAGAATGTGTTGTATTTTCCATACTTCCTTTTAGAAATACATTAACTGCTCATGACGGGGCTCTGTGTACTGACACTTGTAAGCTTTCAGCTTTTCATGTAAGGACATGACTCATCTGACTAAAACCCCGGTATGAATAGTTTATATGTTTGGATGTGTCAACAACACAAAACTCACTTTTCAGCTGGAGCCGCATTTTATTCTGTTTAACCTGCAGCACTCTTCCTTCATTAGCCTGTCAATAGAGTGGCTATCTTTGCCTCTATGTGTTGGTTTGGTGTAATCATTTAAAATGGAACAATGACTGGCAAATAATCAGATTTGGGGTCTGTGTTTATTTAGCGCTTGGTATTAGCATTATTGTCTCTCTCTTGTCCAGTTTTAAATATGCCAGGCAGGCAGGCAGGCCCCCTGGCAGGGGGGGAATGACCAGCAGCAACGGGGTCAAGGACAACGGAGACCCAAGCCACTAGAAGCAGAAAATTAAATTAGGTAACCCACCTGGAATGTAGCTGTTGAGTGAAGTGTGTGTGCATGCTTGTGTGTGCATAGATGTTGTGCACTTACAGCCTGTGTGTGTTTAAGCTGTTGAGTGAGTATGTGTTGGGGTGGTTGTGGGTTTGGTGGGTAGGTGAATGATGACAGAGCAAAGGTGTACAGTGTGATATGCTTTAAGCAGGCAGGTGGGCAGCTCTCAGGTAGGCTTAGCTACTAATTCCAAATAAAAGCACAGTGAACTGTGGGCTAAAACCACAAACCCATGCCAGGATCTGAGGGTGTATTACAGTAATGTGAAGATCATAGACATGATATTTCAAAGATAAATTCTCAAAAACTTTACAGCTTGACAGACTAAAACATTTTATGTTTATCCTCCTTATGTATAGAAAAAAATGATTGAAACTGCTGAAACATCAGGCAGTAAACTAGCTTATGCAAATTGTATAGAATACAGGGATTACAGAGTATCATCCTGCATTTATCATATTAATAGACTGTATGCAGAAAAAAGTACAACCTAACTGTGAACATCTTATGAAAATGGAATCAGTAGGCCAGCAAGTAATAAACACAGTATGTATTTATCTGTGATTATTGCAGCTTCTTCAAAGGATACTAGAATAAATGCATGAGTTAATCATTTTCTTATAATTTCTTGCTATGAAGTTCTCTAGAAATGTGATTTGGTACTAATTATAGGGAAAAGATAAAGTTACATGAGTTTATATGGTTGTGTTTATAAATGAGCATTAATTTCCAGTGGAATTTCCGCAAAACAACTGCCCCGAGTAAATATTCATTCATTATTTATATATTATTGGAAACTTTATTCTTTACATATGTTTATGATTGTGTGCTTGCCTGTGGGCAAATTTTTACATTTTTGCATATTCAGTCGACCTGCTGTGCACTGACTTAATGACTCTAAGTAACACTAGCAATTATCTGGAATTAATTAATTGGAGGTGTAATAATTTAACACTGTCTCCATTTTAGTACCAAATTACATAATTATTTCCAAAGAAATTCTTTGGCAATTACAAGGAAATTATGGACCTGTAAAATAAAATGTTACAAAGCAATGAGATGAGGTAAAATTTAGGTACTGGTTTCGAAGAGTAAATGATCTAGTAGAACTATGTACTACAAGTGAGCAACAGACAAACTCAGTTTATCCACATTTTTCCTCTCTGTCCCTTATGCCCTACAGCATTCATTTCAGAATTTATATCTTTGGACAACAGCTGTGCAGGGCTACTGTGTATCATCAAATTTTCAGTAACACAGGCCACAGTTTATTTACTTTATTCACTTCTGCCCTACATTGAATCATATGGTATTAATATATGAATAGAGTGTTAATCAAAATCATGGCACCAATGTTAAGTCCTATTTCAAACAATTATTTGCGTCTCACCTCTGTCACTGAAACCAGATACCAAACAATCCAATAACCACTCTCCTGTGGGTCTGCTCCCTCAGATGGCCAGCGTGTTGCACTGTAATTAAATTGAGTCAGTGTGACCCTCCATGTACAGTGAAATTGAACAAGCTTATTGTCATTGTATGAGCTGTGCATTCTGCTGAGGGCAGTGTAATGGATTATGTGAGAGACCAAACATCATGACTTGGTTTTGGTAAACTTCACCAGGCTGCATGCTGAGGTTAGCTCAGTACAGACAGCATTTCATTGATGGAATTTATTCAGCAGTGAGTAGTTTTGCCACATCAGGTGTCATGATGATAACGATAATCTGTCAAAATGGATAAAAAAAGGTAATGATTTAGGAAAGGAGAAACCTGAATTTGCCATGCTTTCATGTTCACTCCCTTGTTTGCATAATGTAAACAAAAATACAGCACACAAATGGACTCAGTTCAAACAGTTCATGCTACTTATCCAGCTTTTATATTGCTAAAGCAGATGCTTGACGTCAACAGGCTCTCAGTGATATCATCTGGCTTTGGTCCCTGAGTGCAGATGACTTATATTCATGTCCTCCACTAAATAATACTCATTCCCTGAATTATAATAGTCCTATTGATTTTGCTTTATTTCTCCCCCACACAGCAATGCTCATTCGGAGTATTATGTATCTAAAATGTGACAAAAGATAAAATACATATTTGGTGTCACTTTACTTGCATAACAAAGTTTTAACTACATGTTGCCTTCGACTGTGAAAGTGAGAATTTGTATGCCATATATAAGGTGTATATAATACCTACTATATATATAATGATCTACTGATGCATAACTCTCATTTCTAATGTGTTGTGTGTCCAAAAGTTTATTCAGTGGATAAAAAATGATTTGATGACACAGTGTAATAACCATGAATAATACCTATATGTCGATGGCAAAGTGCCCTCAGATGTTATTTCTCCCAAAACACCATTAAAGCTGTTTAGTTTTAGGGTCATCTGTGATCCAACTGTCAGGACAGTATTGATCTGACTTACATCACTGGACTGGTTTTATTAGATAGCTTTGATTTTTCTATTACGGACATCATGTAAATATTGCCAAATCAATGAACACGGATATGGTGATGCAGGGAACGTGGGCAGAAGAAGACAGTAAAAAATAAAATGGAGAGAATGGTGTTTGTATGTTTGGCCCTTTATATTAGGTTGCATGAGCAGACATTTTGACTAAGTTCTAGGTCACCTGGGAAGGATTGAAAGAATAGTATCAAAGCCTGAAGAAAAACAAAAACCTCCCTAGATCTCACCACAGTGCTGTGGCACACATCATACACACCAGCATTTGAGATAAATGGACTACTGTGAATTTTTATTGGGGGGCATTAAAAAAGCCAGAATCGCAGTTCATCTTGGAAGCCAGAGCGACCATGGAAACTCTCAGTGAAGTGTTTAAACACATGTTCTGGGCTGAGCCAGGCAGAGCTGACTGCGTGGGGTATAATCACAAACAGTCAAGTCTTAAAAGAGCCCTAATCCTGAAAGGATTACAGGGAAATAATCAGTTTATGTGCACCATTACTGAATGCATAGTGAAAAAAAATAAAGTCACATAAAGTGTTTTTTTTCCTGTTTTATTTTGGGCCTAACAGCCTATAGGCATTTTAATTTCCTACTTCAGATAATGGTGTTTTCAGTTCATTTATTTCTATCTTGGCCACTTAGAGCAATGTAACCCTTTAGTCTTCGAATAATGCCCGTTAAGTATGCTGCATTTCCAGTGAAACAAGTGGAGAGAGTCTCCTGATGGAAATTGATGGCCTAACTAAACAGAACAGACCAGAGACATCCAAAGACAAAAAGGGGATGCAGTGAAGGTCTTTTAAGAATAGAAAAAGGAAAAATAATACATTTTCAAACTCCATTCGCCAAAGGAGCTGGTTAATCAGGGGTGTGCAGCAAATTTAATTGTTCATTCATCCATTTTCCACACCCGCTTATTGAGGTTCACAGGTGGCATGAAGTGGATCCAGCATGCAACGGGCTAAAGGCTGGAAAATACCATGAACAGATTGTCGGTCCAGCACCTGGAAGAAATCCATGTGAAGAGGGGTAGAACATGCAAACTCCACTCTGAGATTTGGACACAGGATGTTCTTGCTGCGAGTCAACAGCCATTTAGCAACCATGCTGCCCAAACGTAAGTCTTTGACTACAGTTCTGTCATGTAAACAACAACATAAAATTAATTTGTTTCAAACTGCAAATGAGCCAAGTCTGTATGCGATTTCAGGTGGAATTCAAATCCGCTTTCTGGAAATGTGGCTCGGAAATCTTTCTAGTCTTTGTGATGCTTGGTTGATATGCTGCGACTTGAGTGGTAAACAACATAAACATGGCAACATAGCTCAATCATATAGCAACAAACAATGCAGGTGAACATCAACCTCCTCCAATGCCTGCCACCCAAAACACTGTACTCAAGCTGCTTGAAAGTGACGATTTATTAAACCTCAGAGTCAAACAAAAGGAAAATTCTGCTGCTGCTGCTTTTGGATTCAGAGGGTGAGATTAAAATCTATATACTGTATATAATAACCATTCTGGAGAGGGATGCATAATGCCTATAATAACCAATGTAGATAGACACTGCAGGAAAGAACTGCACCGCTGCACCACAGTAATCCAAGCTCGCTTGCACATAACAGTGTGGAAAATAAGCTTGAAAGATCAGATTTGAAACACTAATCAGATTCCCTTCGCTTTAGATGATTACATGGCAATGTGAAAGCTAGGTTTACACCATGTTGCTTTGATAAGCCTTCTGATTTAATGAAAATAATAATATTCCTTCCCTCCAATTTCAGGGAGATTTCAGTTCACGAGGGTGTGACTGGTTATGTTTAAATGTAGTAGAGTAATTAAGTTGTTGCTCATGATCTGGTTAAATTCTTCTCAGAGTTCAGCTTCATATACAGATTTTAATAACCTGCAAATGTGTCCCTACCATGGTTGTCATGAATAAATCACTGCATTTGCTGAGTCACTGAATATTCCTATCCACAGACTGAATGACCCACCAGTGATACACTGGGAAAGTACCTGTTGATCCCTTGCAGCAGAGGTTGTATTTAATGTCATCCGTCCAAACAGCCATTCCCGTAGATGCAATAAAAGTCTAAATCCAACATTCCAGCGGAAGCTGTTTGAGGTCCATTGAAACCCTGTCACTAAATCTACAAAAAAGAAAGAAGAAAAACACCCCAAAAACCAACCTCTCTTGGCAAGCAATTATTTACAGTGCAGCAAGGAAACAAGATTCAAATAGATTAAGAATCTCACACACGCATGCATATAAAGCCGCACAAACACACACAAAAATCCACATGCACACACATGCGTTTCCCGCGGCAGAGAGCTATCGACACTTCATCATCTTAGATTAGCAGGTTGGTCAAACATGGTGGAAACTCTCTCTGTAGTATGTCCGCTTTAAAAACCAGTCTTGTGCATGAATCCGTGAGTGAGTGTGTGTGTATATGTGAGCTCTACTGTAGCAAGCCCCAGTCTTCTATGTCATTCAGAAGGAAAGTGATGTGTCTATATGTGGATAATAAGCTCCTTTGGGGGAGAACTCTCTCCCACTGCAGACCACAAACTACTCTTTTACTTCAGATGATACACTTCATCCAGGGAACATTTTTTCCTTCCACTGATCTCAATTATATTCCTCTTGTATTGTTTTGTGACTATGTATTTGGTGTTTCCGTTGCCATGGCAGTAATGTGGGGCCTATTAGAACACACTTGTACAATAGAATCTACTTTCCCATGTCATCGTAAAAAGCTTTCAGAGCCTGTATCAAGCTTTACTCCGTGCATTACATGGCCCTCCCACAAAAACCTAGGCTTGTATATAAAAGTACACGGGCTTCTTCTGCTTAAAAATGTCTTTGATTTTCCTCTAGTTCTTCCTCACTTGAACCACTTCAAGTTCTTTCAGGCTGGTTGTCTTGGGGCCCTGCTAACTACCACTACTGTAATTGAGGTGTGTAGAGTTTTTTTTTTGTTTTTTTTCCAGGAGGGGTACCACTCAAGCCCCTACACCCCTCTTTCGCCGTATACTCCATACAGGCACACAAACATGCACACACGCATTCAACATTTGAATGCCTGCTCTCCCTTCTGGACATTTCATGCCTTTATTTTCTTTAATTGTTATGATGTGCTCTGGATTTGCTTTACACAATGCTGGCAACTCATCTCAAGGTCACACAGCGATGCTTTTGTTGTGGATTCACTCCCAGTATTGTCATGCTGACTAATTTCCTTTACCTAGTGTGGATCTGTCTCCTTTCAAAACAAATCCACATAAAAGGTATAGTGTCATTTCTTTAAAAAATGTGCATGACTGGTTAATAGCATTTAATTTCCAGCTTCATAATGCTGACTGATTCATCATTCTTTTTTGCGAAATCAAAAAAGGAAATTTGTGTGGAATTCCACTGACATGAATGATACTGTAGGTTTTTTCTTCCCTTCTCGGAAAGAGGCCACAGAATCCCCAGTTCAGAACTAGATTGTGTTTCCTGGCTTTTCTGGGACATTCACCTGGTCGTGTGCTCAGGGCCATACAGGCACACATCACTATTGCCGCCGTCATACTCACTTTTTATTGGGTCTGAAAGAACGAGATGGGATTTTGCAATCACATCACCGTGCTGAATACATCACCACAAAATGAGAGCACTGCCAAGCAGGGAAAAGATTTTCTTTTTGCTTCTTTTCTCACAGTAGATGTCCTCATTTATGAATTGCAACTTCTTGTTTTTTTCTCATCTTGAAATCTGTAGTCTCTGTAGCAGTACTTTATAGCCCATGTATGGATTTTTTTTTTCTCCCAGACTTTTTCTGTTTGTTATTGGGATACTGTGCCTTCAGCTGATCAATGAAAATATGCCAATAGAATTAAATGACAATACATTTACTGTATGGTGTGTATGAGATAAGATGGTTATCGTGGTTTGTCTGCTCTCTGATGTATAATCCCTGTCTCGTGGTTGGAAAATCATTAATTGTGCTCTAGGGTATTAGATAACAACACATACATTCCTCTGGGTGCTAACACACTGGCTTTCATAAACATACACACACACTCCAATCATAGTACAGTTGGACTTGTCCTCTCAAGAAGAACAACAAAACTTTGCCACAGGAGACCGCTGTTTGTTTCCTGTTTCCAACCACTAGTTGGGATAGTTTTTTAAAAAATGTAACCACAATTGTCCCAAGACCTTAACCCTGTTGTTATTATTGTAACCATGACAACAAAGATCGCCTAACTTTAAGAAAGTAACTTTAACCTACACCACATGTTTCTCTAACCTTAAAGTGATCATTTTAAACTAAAAACCATGATCTTTCCCTTAACCTAACCAAGTGGATTTTGTGCCTAAACCTAACTAGAAAGTGATTTGTATTGGATCAAAAAAACATGTCAAATGTGTCATTCTAGAGCGCACTGACCAACATCTTATTTAGTCATTTAACTTAGAGAACTTGTTGTTACAGCTGTGGCGGTACCCCTGCAGATTCCCCAGTGTTTCTTGTGTTTCCCCCCTCCTCTGTGTTTCTAGTGCTCCCCTGTCTGTCTCTCCCTGTCTGTGTGTGTGTGTGTGTTTTGGCGTGGGCGTAGCTTTCCGTCCTCACTCCCCCAGCACCCTGCTTCACCTGCAAACCTGCGTTCAATCGGCTCATCTTCTCTCTCAGTCAACACACCTGCCATCCATCATCTCATCTCCTCTCTAACATATCAACCCTGGCTCTTCACCCACTCTCCGCCAGACTTTTGTTTCAAACCTCAGTGGCAGTACACGTTTCCAGGCCAACTTGGTCAGTAAAATCCTTGTTATAATCTTGCTATTGAATGCTAACCTGTATTTCTTGTGTCCTGGGATCATTTCATTCCTGCCTGCCATCCTGACTGTTTGCAAGCCACCTCCTAGCTTACAAGCTACCCCTGCCAGCCACGCTTCCCCTCATTCCCCGCTCACAGCCACACACCTCCATTCCCCCTCTCTCCACCTTTCCCCATCATCACTCCAAGCCCAGAACTCTCCTGTAATAAAACTTTTTCCGTACCCAACATCACGCTGTTTTTTTTCCTGCGTTTGGGTCCCTCCTGAGTTCACAACACTTGTAAAGTTGGTGTTTTACATCCTGATTTCTAATAGTCCAAATTCATCAAATGACACAGATATTATCATCACTGGAATTGCACATGATTGATCAAGGATTTTTTCCACCTTATCAGTCTTTCTCTGACAGAATTTCTCCAAATCTCAAAATTGATCATGCATGGACATATTTCTCCATTTGTACGTGCAATAAAGAGCTACTGTGCACCGCAAACCAAAAGAGGTATTATACATTTGTCAGTGGTACAAAGGCTTATGACCTCAGTGTTAACTGATGTGGTTGGCTGGAATAGTTTGCATGATCACTTCTCATTATTCCTCCCCAGCTAGATCTGTAACAGATTAGAAATAAATTAACTCCATTCATCATACATCTATGAGGCGCTGTGTGAAATAAATCAGTGTGTGGTGGATTAACGTTGGTGTGGTAGAACAGCACTTCTCTAACTTGGCTTGCATTAACATTAATTAACACACCCAATAACGATACAGAAAACTTGTTTTATTGCTGTCGTTTTGTGGCCTTCAAGCAACATTGTACATTGTATATATATATATATATATATATATATATATATATATATATATAATATGATTACTTGACGATTCTAATTTTTTTGTGAAACAGAGACTTGGCAGTTTATTTCTAATTTTGTTTTGTAATGTCATTTTGGAAACAACCTTGAAAACTCTCACCCCCTATGTGATAATTTACACAGTGACAGAAGCATAATTACAAAAGACTACAACAAAAGTAAAAAAAAAAAAAAAAAAAAAAAAAAAAAAAAAAGAACTGTGTTAATTTGGTATTTTTATATTCCCTCTACCCTCTAGTTCATCCACCAACCTTAACTCTGGTGTTTTGGCACAGTTTCTCTCCACAGCTGCTGTGCCTTGAGCCAGGTCAGGCTAGCAGACTAACAGGGAGCGGAGCTGGTTTGCACATCATTAGCTCAATGATCACTTATTGTCAGTCCTGCCAACCATAACATGGGACACAGTGGTCTGCTACCTCTGCTCCTCGATCCAGAGAAGGAAAAGTCAAACTGAAGAGGTTTTTATTCACTAAAACCTAAATTATATTATATAAATGTGTACATACATGCATTTAAATATAAACTGTATCCACACAGGCAGACAAACAAACTGATATATAGATAAACAAAGCCAATTTATAGGCTAATACCAGTGTAAAAAATTTAAAATAACAAAATAAGTGCATCCATTCATTGATGTTTGAATTGAATCTTGTATGAATATGTACAGAATATGATCTCTTGCAAACTGATCTATCCATATGGGGTTTTGTTGATCAGATTATGAGAACAAATTATTGGAGTTTTCAAAACTATGACTCTCTGTTCTCTATGGAAGAGCACTGAGTGTTTCCTTGTACTGTATCTGGTTACAGACCTTTAAATTGTGCACTTAAAATGTCTCCTGTAACTAGCGCCCTGCTTCCATTATGGTGAACCCTGAGCCGCATGCTTGTGTGAAGCAGGGCACAGGTGAAGCCATTTTGCCTTTCCATATGATGTGTGCAGTTTAAAAGAGGGCCTATTAGGTTTAATGAATACCATATTTGATCAATTAGACATTCCCCTATGCGGTGTGTCTGTGTGTGTGTGTGTGTGTTTAAAACGTAGGGGTAAGTTGCTTCATAGACCACAGGAAGCAATCATGCTTGTGAGTGGTAGCCAGGATGTGAAATCTATTTCAAAGTTGGAGAGTACAGAAATTCTCCTATTTTCACACTAATTGTAGCAGTGGGGGGTTGAGGTTTCTTACATTACGCACCTTCCTCTCACCTCCTCCTTTGTTGTGTAATTTGTGAGTGAGTGCTCATTAGATAATGTGGTCCAGCAGTTCAGGGTTGGTGTAATTGGCTGTTAGGCCATCTGCCCCTCCCTCCCCCTCCTCTTCTAAGCATTAATTTAATCACTGCTCTAGTGTAAGCCTATACCAACCTTAATGGTTAAAGTAATTGTGTCAGTGTGCTCTCCCACAGACATTATCTGTCCAAAGTCTGTCCTCAAACTGAAATTCCACCTTGAGATACAGTTAGTCAAGGCCATTGGACTCAAGCAAACACTTGTGTCTAATGGGAAATTATTCGAGCAATTACCACAGAGGTCAGTGGGGGAAATGACAATAAAGTAAAAGGGAAAAGGGAAAGGGAAAGTAAGTTGGAAAAAACAAAAGTTTGATAATTGTATTAATTTGCAAATAAAAAAACCTCATTTAATGTATATCAGACCTGACTGAGTATGTGATTTAATTTAAGTTTTAAGCAAAGGAGTAAAAACATGTAAATCAGGTTTGATCTGTTTTTTTAGTTGAAATACAGAGCACCAGTTGAATTAAGTTGAGCTCTGTGCAGCTTTGCAGTGTTTATCACCATGTGTTTAACCCAAGGCCCCTCCTCTGTATGCCCTGCCGTCCTTCATAGCGTCACAGACCACTGGCAAGGAACTAAATAATAACATTTCACAGTTACACTATGGGGCGCCATCTAAGGCCTGTAGCACTGTCACATGATATCACTCTTGCCGAGCAGAAGGCTGTTGTGAACCTTAAGAGTGTGTGCAAATTCTGTAAGTGTGTGCATCAGTGTGAGAGCTTGTGCATGTGAAATGGCATTCTTGTGTGCTTGAATGTCACAGAGAGCAATATTACGATGACTGAGAGGCTATAACCTTCATCAGATCTGTAAAGGTAAAACATGTGTTTCCAGGGGAAGCTAACGTTCCACTCAGATTTACAGAGGGAAATTACATATCCCCTTTCTGACAAGGAGTGTTAAAAAGTGAAATGGGGATAGATGCTGAGACAAAACATACCTCTGGGGTACAACAGCTAGAATCATAAACCTGAGTCTGGAGGATGGAGACAGGCATCCAGAGCCATATTACACTGAACCTTGTAAAATAGAGGGAGACTGGATTTTAAATAACATTACTTTTAGACCTCAAGCCAGTTCCATTTTAAATTCATGTACACAGTAAACTGACTTCTTTTATTACAGATTAAACACTTTGGCACTATCTGGTCCATATCCAAGGCAAAACTGTCTTAATTATTTGAAATGGACCCTGCACCACCATTAGCTATGTTTATTATATATTAACAATGTGCAAAATACTCATTGCCACTTGTTTGGCAGCCAGTACATATAGTGTCTAACTGGTCCTTGGCAGCTCTATGGTTTACTCCACTGTTCCACCACCAGCAACATTACTGTTCATTGTTCATTGTCCCTAAAACAATATAGTTGTTCGGTGACTAAACATGATGGTTATTTGGATAGAAAACATACTGCTTTACCCTTGTCCTGTTTGTCCAGATAGGCAAACACAATCCTGTACAGTTTGACCGCTCATTCCCTGATATATTGTCCCTGATCCATGCCTACACATCCTAAATCGTGAAAGCATAAACATTTTTCCTGTCAAAGTATTTCCTTCCCCTAAACCAGTCAGTACTAATTTTGCGGCGGCTCTAAGATTGAGATGCTTGTTGTATTCAGTCTGGGGCGAATCACATATCTGTCTGAAATGGCTGATGAGTGCCAGTGAAGGATGCCTTTCAACAGACAGGGGGATTTCCAGCAGCTCGAGGTGGAATAGTCCCTGGGAGGGGAAGCAGAGGGGATAGATGAGGGGAAGGAAAAGGCAGGAAGAGGGGAGTGGAGCCCAGAATGGCCCAGTTGCTCAATGACCATGGGGAATCTGGTCTGGGCTGTGGCTCTCAACACATCCATCTTGACCTGAGGCAGGCAAGAGATTGGTTTCCTTTAACGGTACTCTAATGTCAAAACACCACCAGGCGCGTAACGGGAACACCACCGATGAATGTCTTTGAATCCATAAACTGATATTTCAGCAGACAAAATTGATTATCACATGCTGACAGGGAGACGCGGTGATATTGATCATTGCAACTTTTTCCTTTTCATGTGGGATGACCAAGTGTGTCCAAAAACAACTGTGCAGATTCAGCATAAGTGTTTTCTGATGACCAATAGATTTGGGGAAATATACAGAGAATGTTGGTATAACTCAAGCTGTCCACCATCATGTCCAAAATCTTCCACAAGAATGCGAACCGCAGCAGCTTGAACTGGAGCCAAGACTGACTGCAAGCTGGGAAACAGGCTGAGACGAGTTCACATTGGTTCAATCGAGTAGATTAGTAATAGCAAAGATCTTTCAATGAGAACCATTGAAATTATACTGTGAACATATTTTTTGTATTTTATATGTGTACTTGAGTGTGTGTGTTTATATGTGCATGTGCGTATCTGTGTATCTACGCACTGTTGCACATGGCTAGGCTCACAGTCAGACAACAGCCTATAGTAATAATTCAGATTGTGCAGTATGACCACTGGATGTGCTGTCTGTATGTAAGTTTCTGGTACAGTTCTAATGTGGAAAATGGAGTGCTCAGTCATGCTGGTTGTCAATTCCAGTACATAATGTATGATCCCATTTTGTTTTATATACTTCGATGTTTTTGGCTAGTTATGTTAATTCCACATTTTATTATTTGCTCTCTGCAATTTCATGCATATACACTTTGATAAAAACATATTTAAAAGTGGTCACTCTTCTATCTTATGATTTATTTCACTAAAAGCTGTCTGCTACTGTTTTTCTTTGTGACAGTCAAATAACATCATCCTATGCGAGAAATGAAACTCCCCTTTCCCCCCCTTCCTTCTCTCATATTTTTCCATAAATTGTCAAGGAGACCTGGATGCAAACCAGCTTCAAGGCCTGGAAATGAATGTATTTTTACTGGCTCAGACACTGTCCAGAAGATATTAGCCGTGTAGGAAATGTGCTGAATATTACGGGCCCCACTATCCAGGGCCAAGAAAGACAGTTGGTGCAAACCCCAGACTGCCGTGCGGCTGCTATCTCTCAGAATGTCAAAGCTTTGGTCTCTAAGTCTGCTCTGTTCAGCTGCGGCTCTGGGTTTGACCAGGCAGGCAGGCGAGCTTACTGGCTGGCTGGCTGTCCAACTCGCTGAGTCATAGTGGTAATTAAATGTGACTGGGGACTGCGGGGTCAACTCTGATACCCAGCCCAGTCTAAAGGAAGGGTTTAGGCCCAGGCTCATTAGAGAAGGGCTGAGTGCTTTGCCAGAGTCACACACCACTTCTGCTTTCATTTGCACCTTTTTTAAAAAGACCAGGCTAGATGAGATACTGTCCCAGTTTCCTATTCAAATACTGAAACAATGGCTATTGTTTGAGCAATGTCAACTTGATGTCCATATGTGCGTGTGTGCATGTACGCCTACATGTGCACCTCATGCAAATATGTAATTCCAGTTGTGAAATAACAACATTCGCCTGCCACAAACATTTGATGGCTCCAAGACAAATTAATTCAGTCAAGATATTTATGATCCCATAAATGGGATTATTTTGAAGTAATCCATTTTCATGAAGAATAAAATGGAGCCAAGCGTTAATCACCAGACTTGCAAGCTCTTAGCTGCACATTCCTCACATGCTGTGCAAATGAGCCCTAAAATGTGCTTGACTGGTATTCTAACGGTTACATGTAGTTTCCTGATCTGCAGCGTCATGTGGGACTGCAGCTAATGATCCAAAGGGGGGAACACAATGAAAGGCAATTTGTAGCATCTCATTATGCCCCTCATTCATTATTATAGTCCAGCTAATTTATACTTTATGGCAATCTTTGCTCGGTTTTCAGATGAGACATTAAAGACGTGGTCCTACAGTGTTGTTGACAAGGCCTGTCTAACCACTCGCTCTAACCACTATGAAGTGGTAGAGAGGATGAATCCCCCTGTGAGGGGTTGGGGGGTGGGGGAATAATATAACTCATATGAACAGCCACATTAAAATCATTCAGCTTGGTCTTGTAAGGTCATGTAAGAGAACATTATAACTCTTAAACTTGTCTCCTTGTAATCCCAGACAGAGGGGAAGGAATAACATTAAGTGCTTTTGGCTATGCGCACTGTGCTGAAATTCTATCATCTCACATCCACACCTCCCGTGATTGGTCTGTGGATGCTCTAAGACTCTGGAGACTGTGGTAGGTTCAAAGTTCAGCTTCCCTTCATGCCAAAGAAAGTAAACATCAGGCCAAGAAGTGTGTGGTGAAATCCAAATCCCACACTCCAATTCTGGATTTGCTAACTTTATGAGATAGCTTTAACAAGATGTATATGATAAATGTGACGTCTTGTGTATAATATCTTGTAACATCAACAGTGATCATTTTGGTTTCTTCCTAAATACAATATATGATTTCCACATTAATGGTTAGAGTGCTCACCATAATTACTCACTGACCCTTCATGTGACTCTGAACTCCATTTTAAGGGCAATAGAAAGCGTGAGAATGAAACAGGGAAAGACAGAGAGCCAAAAGAGACGTATGCAAAAAGACTGCCTGTTGTTCTTCACTTTTGACTTGGTATGAGATATGAGTATATCTCACAATGTTTATATCCTAGCTATAAATGCTAAGTGATAGTGGCCAGTTCTTGGCAGGCAGTTATCATAGATTGGCCAGGTCGTCCAGCAACAGCAGTAACTACATGTGAATGTGTCAATGGACCAGATAAAACGCACACGAACACGATCTAACGTTGTTAGATGGTCTTTCCGAGCACAGACAGTTGATTTAGCACCATAACTTTGGATTTCATTCTTGCTTGGTAATAAATATGGTATCTCTTAATCCAATGACATTTCCAAGGGATCAGTGCTGACTTCAGAGTGGAATCTGAAAGCGCTTCTCTCCACAGTCAAATAAGTGAAACCTTTGAGACCAGATGCAGTAACACAGTGGCTGATTTATGGTCTGAACATGGAGAAATGAGTGAATGAATACAGTGCTTTTCCCCATTGCGTAATATCCGACATCTCATGCCAGATCTTCAGACAGAATATGGCTCGACAAGTGCCTTTTGCTACACACAGAACATGTTCTTGGCCTCTATCTGAGAAGCAGCTCTCCTCTGAATGTTCTCTACATGCTTCAAAGATATGAGATTAGACAGCTGCATGTCAGACTCATTGTCCTTCGTTAACAAGTCTAATTTGTGCCTCATTCTGTCTTCCAGCTCTTCCAAGATCTCAGACAATCATTCTGGCCCCCACTGGGGTTGGAAGAATCATCACGCTGGCATCCATATTTGCACCATCTGTGATGGAGAGAGCTGTGTGGTTACGGATCAATCACATGCACACAAACACACACATACACACACACACACACACACACATAAGTTGGCACAGCTATCCTTGTAAGGACATTGCATTGACTTCCATTCATTGTGGACCGCCTAACCCAAACCCCAACCTTAACCATAAGCAATTTATGCCTAACCCTAACCTTAATCAAGACCGCAGAAATTATGTTTTGCCTCATTAAAGACTGGGCTTTGGTCCCCATGCGGACTACTGGTCCTGACAAGATTGGTGTTTATACCGGAAAAGGTCCCAATGAGGTTACAAAAATGCGCACACACACACACACACACACACACACACACACACACACACACACACACACACACACACAGATTTGCATCCCCATGTTGAAGTCGGTATAAACCCCATTCTCAACTAATCCCAGAATCCCTTAAATAATTTGGGCTAAAAACCACAACAAATTAGATGATACCATTTTCTGATGTAGCCTAAGTGAGTGATTTGCTCTACCAGTGTCGACTGCTGATTGTGAAATAGGCAGTTTATACATACATCATGATAACGGCAGGCTTTCAGCACAGCACAGCTGCTTAGACATTTTGCTTTGCAAGCGCTGTAGTTAACTCTTACACATAGCTATCACACAAATCCTAGCTCATACATCTCTTGCCCTGTTGGAAAATCACATAACACAGATCCATTGGTGGGTGAACTTCTACAATGTCTCCCACTGTATTTACTGTAATAAAACCAATGACTGTCAATCAGTGGAAGATGAAGGGAGCCACTGTTGATTTCCTCCCTCGCACTGCAGTCAGGATGAGTGAAATGGTCCATTGGTAGTTATAGGCTGCATTAGAGGACATATTGGAATTTAACTGTAGGTATTTCAATAAAATAAATGGAACGGATGACCACTGTTTGGATGGACGACCCCAGTCACTGTCCATTGGCCATTTCGATGCTTTCCCACTAGACTCCACTTATTTGCAGAGTTTGCTTCCAAAAAAGATTAAAAACCATAAATCTAACAGTGCATACTGAATGAAGCCATTATGCAAGAGCAGAATTGGTTATGTTACAGCTATCTCTAGCTGGGCTCTAGAGGACAAGCTGGCATGGAACTTTGTTAGTCTACAGCTGTCTGGTTCTGTTTGTGTTCATGTGTGTTTCACGGGCTGTTGGATATTGGTCTATTCTCCTAGCAGGATGCTGACCATCACTGTCAACCTGTGTGAGTGAATCCCATCACACTTTTTTGTACATCACAGCACCACAAGAGCAAACAACCCAGTAACTAACAATAGAACACCACTGCAAGGCAACCTCAAACCCACATCTAAACACAACCTGCTCCTGGTAGAATTTGTGAACGCCTCTCAGAGAGTGTCTGTAATGTTGGCAGGCCTTATTCGTTCCCTCTGAGCAATTAACTGTCTCCTTTTTTGCATGAATTCCTTTTCCAAGTATGATGTTGCTGCAGTAGTCATTTCAGCACCCCATGCTGAGCAGGCCTCTAGCAGGAGCGCAGTTATAATGCTGCTCTGGGATGCTATAACTTGTATTCTCTGCCTTCTCATGCAGCTATCGGTGGATCACTGTGTCTCAGTAGATGTCTCTGAGATGTGCTCATGAAAGCTAGGACAGATATTAAAGAGGGAATTAAACAACCTCCTCTCCACTATAAATGGCTGGTTTAGATATGTCTGCATCTCAGCTAGTTTCAATGTGACAGACATACTGATAAAAACCAGCAATACCCCTATTTTGAGAACACACAAATCCAAATCTACATGTGAGTGTGTCTTCTGTATGTGAGCGCTGTGTGTGTTTCTCTGAATCATCTATCTGATAGACATCACCCCCAGGGAAACAGTAACAAGTCAGCCACCTGAATATTCGTCTAGGGACACGGTGTGTGTGATGGGTGATAAAACTCCTCAGAAACTGGGCAACATGGGATACGGAGGGCAACACCAAAGGCGAGAAGATCGCAATCACAGAGAACAAGCAGCTTCGGTGTAGAGAGAAGGGGCCTCTCGAGACAAGAGGCGGAGAAGAGTAGACCTGAGTTTTCATATATAGGCGTGGCAGCAGACAAACTGTGAGCCAGACCAGAACAGTGAGCCAGGAGTGCGGGGTTGTGACACAGCTCTAACACAGCAGTTTAGATGGAGAGATGAGAGGGAATATGAGATTATACAGCAGAGACAAGGTAGTCACACAAGTGGGATTTTGAACATCACTTAACAGAACAGATCCAGACCAGTTTAAACCTAGCAAAGGAAAGCAAGAAAAATGCTTTAGAAGCCTATGAATTAAAAACAGATTTTAAAAAGTACCTCATTAACTTTTTGTCTGTTGTTTTTATGTGGACTTTGTCTTCTTTTCAGGATAATACTTTATTATTTTTTTTTATGTCAGTTATGCGGCAACATGACTTTGCTCCTTTTATCTTTGGTGTGACTGTCTTGGGCTTTGATTTAACACATGAGAGATGCCAGGGCAATTAATTGTCATCCTCAAGACAAGGGAGTGGAAAGAGTCTTTTGCTAGGATCAGGGTGTGATGTCAGGCTGCACAGAGCTTTCCACCGATTAGAGCAGCAAAAGTGCAGAGGGGGTCAAGACCGGGGGAAATGAAGTAAATGGAGCTGAATGGACAAATGAGACAAAGACAGTGCCAGAGATAGACAAAGAGTGTCAGCACCGCTCTATTCACATCTTAATTGCGAATTATCGTAGTGTGAGTGTTTTTCTTAAGAAAATATGATTTATGTTCCTCTTTATATGCGAAAATGAGTGTACATATTAGCATTCTGACCTCGCCCTCCTCTGCACTCTGTGGGAGCAATCACAGCTCAATTAAACCCCAGCCATGAAGATACAAATTGTCCCAAAGAACTGGCGACCAACGGAGGCTGTCAGTTTAACAGGCAGCTTTTTGCAGGTGTCGTGTAAGTTGCTGTATACAACCAAATGGCTTTAATGAAATATGCAAATTCTCTTCATAAGCCTGATGATGTTGCAGTATAATTAACCTTAATATTTCAAAATATTTATTCTCCTTTTTCTCAATCTTCCTCTCTGTGTGTGTGTACATAAGTGATGTTAAGACCTTTAAGGATCATTGACTTGTTCCTGTCAGAGAACTCTTGTAATTGTAAAACCATTTTTCACATGGTTGCCAATACAGTTCCATGTCTGATTTGGGTTGAAACCGCTGTGCCCAAAAAACAGTATAAGGTTTTGATGAATTGCTATAACTTTTATTTTACTTTCATTTATTTCAAGCTTGAGCCTGGCAGATGGAAACTGTTCGAAAATTTCAGAATGTGTCTGTGGTTTTGATTTGTAAGATTTTTTCAAAATCTATTGGTTTGTACATAAAAATGTTTGACCTTTTACCCACATTATTCATTTCTTCTAGCTCGGTTTTCTACATCTCATTGAAAAAAATAAACAATTTTGCAACATTTTGGATCCATTTAATGTTTTTTTTCAATTTAAACCAATGAATCACTTGATACCAACTGTAATACCCACTGCAATGTTACTTTTCCCTTTTCTTGTCCCTCTCTCTTCCTCCCTCCCTCTGTATGTGCCCATCTGTTGGAATTAAGTTAATATGCGATCGTCTGTGTTTTTGTGTGTATCCATATGCTTGTGGTTATGACTTGTGTGTTTCCTAATGTTACCAAGAGTTTGCCAGGCATTTGAATGAAATACGGTGCTGATGTGGCAACTTGGAGAGACGGGCTCACAGGAGGTAACCACAGCAGAGTTTCAGTCTATGAACATGAAAGGAAATGCACGCTCAAAAACTATGTCGATGTTGAATATTATTCCAACTACACTAAATCCATGCTCTCACCAGGGTTCTTAATGTAAAGCCTGTTCTTGATACACTACCCCAAACTAAAACACATCCTCAGCTTTAAGTACACCTATCTCTGTCTTTGGAAGCCACTAAAGTTTGTGGTTGCCAGAGGTTTTGTGGTAAGATGCTGTATTCACTAGTTACCAGATAGGATTCAGTGGGCAAATCCAGACCTTGCATCCACTCCTGTAGCCTGTAGTGCGTCATCCATCCATCCATCCATCCATCCATCCATCCATCCATCCATCCATCCATCCATCCATCCATCCATTTCAGCCCGTTTCCCCTTACACTCTTTACCTGACTCCTTCTCTTTCTGTGCTTTTTTCCCTTCTCCAGCATTTGAGCATTTCAGCCGCCATTTAGGCCACAGAAATATGACATCTGGTGCTCTAATGATTTGCAGACCATAAGTGGAAATGCCCACCATGAATCATGAAAATGCATTTTCCTCTTTCCATTATGGAGGAGACTACATGCTCACAGAGAGATTTACACCGTCATTGCTTTCTCATTCTCTGCCTCTTTCTCTTTCTCTTGCCTATATCCTCCCTCTGTGCTGTGTTGACCATCTCCGCCTTCCCATTCATTTTCCTGTTCATCTCATTTATATTCCCCATGTTTTTGTATTTTATGTTTGCCAGTAAAAGCTAACCAAAGTCCTGTCATGTGAATGTCATTGACAGAATGAGGAGAGATTTGCTGATGTTTCAGTCTGATTAGTTTACAAATCCATCACAGAATCATTACTTTACTCCCTGAGGGATACACATCTTACATTGAATTAATGTGAGATTACTGTGTGGGCTTAGAATTTGTGCAGCTGCATGCTTGACTGTAGTTATGTTAGACTATAGCAATTATGGCATTGCTGTTTGAAACACAAAACTTCAGTCCTTGCAGCATAACACAAGGTTTCCATTTCAGAGTGTTTAGCCGCCCTGGTACACCTTGAAGGCATTTACATGGTAATCAGCATCAAAAGCATGATGGTTCTGCAACTGATTTGTATGTGCACATCCCAGGTTGAAGAACTGTGCCCTTCTGTTGTGTAGAACATAAACAAATGCCACTATTTGCTGTAATTCGTATTGAATTCTGGGTTAGAAATCTGTTCACTGTGAAGATATATGTTGTTGACCTTGCGCTTCCAACATCTCAGCATAAACCTTGAAACACTTGCGAGCAGTCCTGCCATCACAGCAAACAGACAGAGCTCTCATAAATGAATAGTGCTAATATTAAGATCAGTGGCTGGGTTAGGTTAGGAGTTGCCATTGATTTGACAGTACGTGCAGAATCATAATGTTGGTGGTTTATCCAGGGGAGAAAACTGGCTCAGCTCCGAAGGATTGCCTGTGGCATATAAACCTGAACAGGAGCCAGACACTACACAGTGCATTCTAAATTATGATGTGTCTTTATGTTATTAATCTCACATTCGTCTAATCAGGATTAGTCATGGGAGTTGCACATGTAAGAAATTTAAACAAAATGCTCATTGCAGTGCATTGCACAATTCATATACTGCATGTGAATGTGTGCTATGATTTTAAAAATAAAAAAAAATCCCTCTATCTTCTCTGGATATGTCATTCATTGCCTGTCACTTTCTCTCTCCCTATCCAGTTTCATTTTACCCTAAGGTAATTATTTAGGAAACAGAAGTATCATGCATTCAGTCTGAATAAAGCTCTGATTGGTCCCATTTAGAGATGCAACATCAGCACAATGACTGGTTACCTATCAACCAATGACTAAAATTGCTAATTTTGAAGATCATGTTGCAGCTCCAAAGTAGCCTTAAAGCTGGAGTGTAGGACTTTTGTCTCCTCCCTCTGGTAGTGAGAGTAATTACAAAAAACTGTTGACAAGTGCCTACGTCATAGGTTCCGCTGTAGCCTACTTCATCACTACTGTTGTGGCTGTAAAAGGGTGGATAAATTGTTTTGAGCATCACACAATGCCCCTAAAATGGAAATTTTAGGGGAATTTGGAAAGTTTAGAAGGGCCGCATGAATTATTTTATCCCCATTCAAGTTAGCAGAGAGCTAATTGGAAGTTAGCTGTTTGACCGGCAGAAGTCTCTGGCGCATACTCTGCCCATAGCATGTGCAGTATACATTCATCCAGCCAGCACGGGAATGTTGCTACCGACACCAGATTTAAAACAAGCAAAATACTGTGAAAGACAAAGATATTTATCTGGCAGTGATAGGCTCAATCAGTACTGTGTGAACTTGTTTGGCTGAACTACATGAGAACTTATTTGGCAAAGGTGTGTCCATCTCCCATTTTGCGTATTAACTTTAAAAAATTCTTCCAAAAGTTTCTTTGAATTTGGCCATTTCCATCAACCTTATCTGACGTGATACTTCAAAATGTACCTAAAAATATGTTGATGGAAACATGGCTAATGACAGTGTCTTAAATTAAATAAGAAATGGACCAAAAATAAAAATAGCAGCTGAACTCTTTATTCTTGTATGAAGGTTTTAATGGAAGGGAATTAAGATGAGTGACACAGGAACCAAAGCACACAGCATATATCAAGAACTCGCTCTTTTCATTTTGGGAAAGGTGATTCTTATTATGTTTAGAGCAAAGCCTGAATCATTATGTTTTAAAATACAACAACATGCAACTGCGCATGTACAGTCATACAAACTTTGAAATTAAGAGGGTTTTTTTATATTTATTTTTTTATTGTATTGTCAGTGGTAAGTGGTACTATTTACTAAAATAATTTCCTTATACAATACCATAATTTAATCATCCCAATACAATATAATACATCCACCATTTGACAAAAAGGTAAAACTAATAGGAACTCCGGTATGATGAAATGAAAACTGTATTGAAAGGTTTTTCTAATATTTTGTCCAGTTCAATTACAAAAGTTGGGGAAAAAAAATGTTACAAACTATTTTAATAATAATAATAACACAATCAAATATGATGAACAAACACCACAATTTAATTTTGGAAATACATATACTATTATTAATCTCAGCTTTCATTTGTGAAATATTACATTCCCTTGACCATAAGAAAAAGCTGCACGTTAATCATACAGTAAATGCAGTATATTTTCTGAAAAGATCACAAAGATTTGTAACTCTACACCTTTAGTTAGGCGAACTATATTTCCTCACCTCATTGCTCAACTCACCAAACGTACCTGAAAGACACTTCTCTCACTGCTGATCTTTGAATTTAGCATTCCTTGCTCCGCTTGGGTCAGAGTGAACCTTAGACTAGCTGGCCTCCTTTGTCTTTGCCAGGAAATGACTACAGTTCAAGTGGAAGTGCTCAACAGCTGGTAGCTGCGATCCATAAACAGAAGATGGAGGCCCTGATTGGGGCAGCACACTGTGTAACGTCGAGCTAAAGTTTCAGCCCTCTGCCTCAGAGTGTAAATCACACAGCATAGGGAAACAGAAGCCAGATGGTTAGTCACCTCCCATCTTTGTGCATGTGTGTGTGCATGTGAGGACATGTGTGTACTGTAGGCTTACTGTATATGTCTGTTTAAATGTGTAGCCTTAGAGAGCATGTATGTTTATTTTGCATTAGCCATTTTGCCTCTATGCACAAGTTTTTGCAGGAATATAAGGACAAGAAAAAAGATGACATATTAACCATATTAACAAGGTCTAGCTGACCACGGCACAAATGGAATACTGATTATGAAACTTCATGAGTAATATTACTCAATTCACCAAGGTTTAAAGCATTCTAATCCCAGAATACAGTATGAAATGAATGGTACAGACCTTAGCAGGATTAAAAGACATTCTGATTAAAAGCAAAAATGGACTGAAAACATGATTTTTCCATTACAAAGAGAGATGGGATGAGAGAGATAAAATTGTATGAGTGTGTGCTCTTGTACCTCTATCATTGTGAGGACTAATTTGAGACACAGTTTGTCCTCTCTTCTGACGCAGTCTGTCAGAGAGTTTTTTAAGCAACAAGTCCTCCAAATTAATTGATAAAATATTGCCTTCCAGAAAGACAGATATAAGTGTTGTTTTTTATTGTCTTATCTGATGCCGTTATTGGCATATTGCCATATTGGTTAGTGCCTCCAAAAATGTTACTAATCACCATAATAAAAATAAAAACGTTTTTGAATCTGACGCCACTATGATTAAGGTTTGGATATGTTTCAGTTAGGGTAAGGGAATGATCATAGTAATGGTTAAAGGAAACTAACTTTGACTGACAGTTAAAAAAAGAAGCAAACAGTGATTTCCTGTGTCAAAGTCCCAAGCTTTGTTGACCCATCTAACCATCCCGACCTTCTCCTTCTGTGTCTCTATAATGATGTCACACTATTTCCTCCTGATGGTAAGAGTCATAATTACTTCAGCCACTAGAGGTCTTTGTCATTGGAACTCATGTGGTTTTAGGTGCTTGCTGAAATGACTGACGCAGTTACATTTCTTGGAAAAAAAATAATTTTTAATCACCTCTTTTTGCAGTCAAAAATAATGTCGGTGTTTTTTATTTTTATTTTTAGTCATTTTAATTTTAAAGGAAGAAAAAAGGTCTTTGGGGCAATGGGCATGTCAGTGTCTGTTAGCCCATGGATGTATAAAGAGAACTGAATACAGCATCAAAGACAGGGCCCCGTTCATTCCTGTGAAAGTTGCTCAGTGGCTCATGAAACCAAAAAGCCACTTCCCGCTGTAAAGAAATTACCCAGATTAAAACAAACTGCACACGCTCTATGGGCCCAATGCGCCCATAGAGCACGCTCACTAGACACTTCCAGACTTCTGAGATGGCTAACGATGTTTAGCCCTCCGACTAACTTGAATAGGGATAAAACTATTTAGTTGTGCAGCTCTTCTAGACTTTTGAAATGTGGTCAGACCAAATGGATCAAATTCTGATAGTGAAACAAATAATTTTGCGGGGATTGTCACGCTCAAAAAAATGTATCCGCTGATTTACAGACTTCTGTTTCATAATGTAAGTCTATGGGAAAAAGTCTTTTTGGGCCCAATAGTGTCATGTGATGTTGTAATTACATGGTTAGGTCATTATGTCAAATTGGCTCCAAAGCCCGGTACTGTTCCTAGTGGTTTGGTTTAGCCCCACTGTGAAAACAAGAGACAAAGTAAACAAGCTATTACTATAGCTTACAACACATGGGCAGACAGTGTCTTGTCAGGAGTGGTACTGAAGAGTAAGGACCACACCAGCATCTAAACGGACCAAATTATTTTTGCAGGTAAGTTTACATGCTGTTTGATGTGCTGCGGCAGAGCAGCTAATTAGCTGTCAAGCCTGTAAACCACTTTTCCCTGGTGAAAGTTTGTTTGGTCACTTGTTCAACACGCTGAGGTGCGGAACAAGATGTATGTTAATGTAAATTAGATAAGAAGGAGAATTTAGCTGGAAAGTTAATGTGGGATGTTGTTCAAAGTGGCTCTTATGTTGTGTAACAGGGTTGTTCTCTGGCTGTTAGTCAGTGTGACCGTCTGCCTGTGATAAAACGGTGATGCTACTATTCGGTGCAAATATAATTTGAAATGAAGAGATTTAATTGGCTGTATGGAGCTATGGTCTCCATCTATGTAGATGAAGAACGGTATTCCAATGAATGAATCCAAAGATAGAGTAGCACCATTATGAAAGTTAGACTTTAAGGTGTGGTGCTAGGAGATTAATTATTTCAACTAGGGTCCTCACTAGTACTGAAGTAAGTGTTTACTTGTTTATATGAGGCGGCTTACCTCCTCCTTTTTTTGTACAAAGATCTCAAAGCTGATGAACTGTTTTCATTTTATGTTAACGGTGTACTGCAGAGGCCAGCGGCTTACATATTGGTTGTCACAGGTGAAATGAAATTAACTCACATATTTAATAATGGTAAGATCAACCCATGAATATGGATACCTACAGGCTAATACTCTATACTGAATTAAGAGCCTTTGTTGAATACAACTAAATACATGTCTGTTGTAATTATTTTCATTGTCAATTAACTTGCCAATTATTTTCTTGATTAAGCCTTTGGTCTATAAAATGTCATAAAATAGTGTAAAGTGTCCATCACAATTCACACACTTCAAATATTACTTTCAAAACCCCGAAGATATGCAATGTAGTACTGTAGAAGACAAAGGAAATATTCACGTCTTGGAAGTGAATTTTAGGCATTTTTTGCAAAAATAACCAACAAAAAAACAAAATAATACGACAACAACCATTAATTAATTATTAATCATTATTAAACTGTTTCTTATTATTATGCTGTTGATAGACTAATCTATTATTCCATTACCCAATTAATCGTTTCAGCTCTAGTTTTTACATTACTATTGTCAATTAAATTATGAGGCTTCAAGACACTGTAGTAGATTCAGCATTTTGGATTTTATGTGAAGAATATGTAACACTACATACCACAGAGGATATTTAATATTTTACAACGATTTAGAGAATTAGTACATTAAAAGTTGTCTAAACATCTGATCTAACATTCCTGTAGTGTTTTTGATTAAACTATTGTTAAGTTAATAACAGAAGAATATGTGCACAGTGTTAAAAATATAAACACTGTAGGTGTATGTGTAGGTGCGCAGCCTACATGTGTACATTTACACAGGCACCAGCTTATTATGAACCAACATAGTTCTCCAAATGATATCTTCGATTTGACAAATGCACTGCTCTCCCTGCTCTAACAGGACCTTTATTGAATTCTAATGGGCTGAGACAGGCACTGTATTGGCTGTTCAGCAGATGGCCATCCTGTCTGGTAATATGGAGTGTGAAAGGAAGAGATGAATATTGAAAGAGAGAGGTAAAGATAATGCTGGTGATAGAGGTTGGCTAAAAGCTGACAGGACAACCCAATGGAGGGGAAACAGACAACCGACAAGAGTCCAGCCATCTGAGTAGAGAGAGAGGTATAGACCCAGAGGTAAGATCGATCAGCATTTGTCAAAAAAACGATCAATACAAAGACTGTTAAGTGGCTGGAGGAGCAAACTTCCTTCAGAGGCCCAGACTCTAATATTCCGCTGGTTTAATCACATCCTTTTCAATTACCTCAAACAAATGAATACTGAAGGCTTCTATTGGCTCTAGAAACAAAAGAGAAATTAATATATAGAGTCCAATTAAAACTTTGTGTGTATGTACTCAATGAGTGTACATCAATGATGGATGGCGGGGTGTAAAGAAGTGAAGTCTTTATTAGTGTAATATCAATCCTCATAATTAGACATATGTTAACTCAAAAGCAGACCACTTGCACGTGTCTGATCCGTTTCCTCTCTCGCCTGCTTGCCAGAAATGCCTCATTTAAAGTATTTCTGTGCCAGCTGTGTTGCGGTGTGGAGGTGCTGTGTCTGTTCTCTCCTAAATCTGAGAGAAATTGCTGTCAGTAAAACCCGAGTCCACATCTACCACAGCTCCAACTACAAATGCATTTTTTACACATTTCAACCAAGCTTTGACGCTTTGTCTGGAAGCCTCAGGCTTGCGTGAATTTGCCCATGGGCGATCTCTTCGCTCTTCACTCTGACGCTCGTATCTGCCTCTCTTTCCGTCCCTTTTGACTATATCTACTCCTCTCTCTCTCCCTACTCTCCCTGCAGCCATTCTATCCCTCTCTGCAGAGACCGTCGAGGCAATCTGCTTCGGTGACACTTTTACAGGATGTCCAGGTTGAACTATGACCCAGGATCCAAGCTTGCCCAAAGCTGTCACATGATTTAAAGCGTCAAATAAATTAGCAGCAAATTACCTGTCAAACACCTGCTGGTGAAGATGTTGAGAGCCTTTTTTACCAAAAGAACAGCTGGCAAAAGAGATGAGAAGGGGCATTTCCATTTGACCAGAAATCACTACTTAACGGCCCCCTGCCCCTTTTCACCACCAGGAGAATCTGTCAGGATTATCACATATCATCTCTGCTTGGGTGTGACGCAAATTACAAGTGACACGTGAGCTGTCAAATGCGCTGTTCTCTATGGGACAAATAAGTTTAGTGTTCAGCTGGATTAATCAGTGCTGACAAGAAGAGAACTCCCTTGGCTGTTTCCAGTCACGATGCATTGTTTGCTTCACCTCCTAATTGCTCTTGCTTGTGTAATTAACTAATTGCAGCCCGTTATGATTTTAGAAATGATTGTTTAATTTAGTGCAATGAGAGTGGTGTTGTTGGTATCTATGGCAGAAGTTCATGAAGATGACATGCCACACTGGGACCTATTATCTGAAATAAATAAGGGCGACAGACATTATTTAGACGTAACTGTTACATAATCCTTTTAGGACACTATCAGCAGACATTATCATTGGTTAGGATCTATTGCTTGCAGCAATTCAGAGAAAAACTTGATGATTTCTAAATACAAAGAAATCTCTGTAATGCATGAAAACATGACACCACAGTATGTTATTTGTAATTAAAGCAATATTTGAGTACTTTGCATTCAAACCCAAATGCAAATGAGTTATTTTTGCTGTCTTTGTTTTTATGATGTGAGTAAAGATAACCCACCACTCACTGTGCATTGAGATTCTACCAAGTCTCTTTATTCAGTTCTGCCCTGGTGGCTCTGGAGAAGCCTGCTGACTTTACATTGTTTGCAATAGATACCACCTGTTTGGAGAAAACACATTAAAGCTCAAAATGAAAGGTAATATCCAATGACCTTTTCGATGGGACCTATCTACATTATTCAAGCCGAGCACAGACCAGATTTGATGTGGAATCGGCTAAACGAAGCACAGAGTCATGTTTTATTCATCCAGCTGCTTCATGAGCTGCAACCACCCAAAGACAAATGTTGGGAGGTTTTTATAGAAACACTGAGCTAAAACTACAGTTTAAAATAAAGTAATAAATAAATTGCCATTGTCAGCACTGAATTATTTAGTAGCTTTTATACCAGTCCTCCTTTAAATTGGCCATCTTGACAAAGGTGGGTGAAGAAAAATCTTCTTTAAAACTAATCTATCTGTATATTCGAGTGACAAGGAATTATTAGAAAGATAAAATCCTAGTGTCAACACTTTGTTATGCAGAGACTTGCCAGAAATAAGCCTGTGACCATTTTTTTGTTGTTGCCATAACTGATGAATTTTAGGACTGGTGACTGTGCGTGCAGAACAAATACACACAAGTAATTTATTGCGTTTATCAAATGACAGAGTTCTAAAATTTTTAATACTAAATTTGAGAAACAAAGTGTATATTTTTCTCTTATGTAGTGATCTCAAAAAGCAAAAAATTTCTTAATTTTTCCCATATAATTGAACAACATTATTCAACAGTAGGGTTTATAAATGATAGGTGTAGGTGTAACTATAAACCGCAAAGGCCATTGCTCCAGTAAAAATTCAGCACGGAGCTAAGTCTACTTAAATGTAGTAGACTGATGGTAAACTAATGCATTAGGTACTGAGAAAAGACTCAAATTGAAACTCCAGGGGGTGCCCTGGGCATTGTAGTACAAATATATGCAAAATGTTTAGAGTGTGGTACCTACATGTGAATCGCTTGGTATTTCCCTATAATACACACACACACACACACACACACACACACACACACACACACACACAGATATATCTATATCTATATATTCATATATATATTTCATATTTATTGATCAATCATTTTAGCTATACGATATCAGAAAATAGTGAAAAATGCCCATTATAATTTCCCAGATCCCAAGGTGACGTTGTCAAATTGCTTATTTTATCCGAACAACAGTCCAAAACCCAAAGATATTCAGTTTACTATCAAATATGACAAAGAAAAAGTATTAAATCGTCACATTTGTGGAGCGGGAATCAAACAGTTGTTTGGTATTTTTGTGTGGAAAAATGACTGAAATGATCAACTGACCATCAAAATAGTTGCCAGTTAATTTTGTGTCACTCCACTAATCGATTAATCAGCTGCACCAAACACACTAATGCAAAACTAAAGTGCTTCCATGTAATTTTAGGAAAAATACATTTTACAACAATCAATTAAAAATACAGTCCAATAGATACTTTTATACTTTTAATTTACTGTATTAACTGGTGTTTTTTTCATTGCAACCACTATCAACCACACACATCACAAAATGTATAATAATCTTAGATACATCTAAGACCTCCAAAGAGCGTATCTCTAATCTGATCAGTCAGTGGTTGTGCCAACATCAGCTTGACAGAGGTGAGTGTGTTGAAGCTGCAGGTGTTTGTATCTGTTGTCTTACCTGAGCCCTCTGCAGACTTCGCCATATGTACCGCTGACCTCTGATCTCATCTCTCATCACTCTCTGTAGCAACACTCACTAAACAGAGTGTTGAGCCCGAGCATGTGTGTGTTCATGCTTAGAAATCTCATAAAAGGTGAGTTCAAAAGAAAATTCAAATTCTTTATGAACTGGTCATATTTGAAGTGATTATCCTGCATTTCAATGCTTTCTTCATGAAGATTGTGATTGAAAAAGAATTGTTTTGATGAAGGAAAATGCAGGGCAACCTTCACGCAATGTACCAAAATTATTTGTATTACTGACATAAAAAAATGTATTTTGTATTCATTACCAAAATACTGAGCCACTGAGGGTTGAAAAACAACTGTGTGTGTGGATCTGGATTCTTAACACAGCTGCTCTGAAATTTAATGAGACAGTACAAAGAAGACGATGTCAGTCTAGGAAAATGTCTTTGAAGTTACAATAACCAAACATGTTGCATCGCAGTCATTTGGGGTAGTTGTCCAGTACTAAATTTGCTCGCTCATTCACTCACTCACTGTGTTAGATCTCGACACAAGGAAGAGACTTTCTGAAGAAATGAGCTTTGATAAAAGAGCTGGTGTTTAAATGCGCCTTTTGTTTAATCCATATTTGATGATTATACACAGTTTGTTACAGTTTCACAGACTCTGACAAGAGATCATGACCTATAATTGGCTGTTTCTTTCTTTTTCTGCTAAACTATAAAAAGCCTAAGAATGTTTGATTTTACCATTTATTACCAAGTGCAGATATTTATTATAAAACAACAACTAACTTGTCCATATACAGCAGACACAAGCTGTTATCTCCATCAGCAAGTCAGTTAGAGGAATTGATATGCATTCTACTGTGACTAGCTGCTTATTGTTCTATGATGAAACTCCCTCTGGGCCCACGCAGTCTCTGCCTGCTCCATGTCATCCCCGACAGTCTGTAGAAGATCTAATGATTTTCATCTCAGTCGCCTGGTTCTGTGCATCTTCACGCAAGTCTCCAAGGGGCTGGGCAATGTAACATTACCCCATATCCCTCCTGTCAGTCACTGGTTATGACCCATCCATCATCCGGTGTATAATTACTCTGTACAGCTACCTCTCCTCCTGTCAGTGTAACTTTCACAGGCAGTGTTCAGATGAAGGGCGAGGCCCGTACATGTCTATTCTCAGACTGTCTGCAGAAGTCATTAGAGCTGGAGAAACACAGGCCAACCTCATCAGTGACACCTCTGAGACAGTTTGAGGCAGCTCCAAGCTGTGGGCGGTTGTGTGACATTTTTTTCCCATTTGTATATCACTGGAACATAATTTTCAGTGGGACAAAACGGGAAGATATCAATATAAAGGTAAAGAGAGAGAGGGAGTGAGAGTGAGAGAGAGGAAAAGACTGTTTTGGCTGAGCGGTTGTCTCACATGAAGAGCGGCATGCTGTGACCATATGCTAGTCCAGGTGGACTTGGTATCCAGGCAACTGTATCAAAGCAGGGGGCATTTGCGATTGAATCCAGAGGACTTTTCAAACAGTGGAGTCAGAGAGAACAATGCAGCTATCATCTGTCGGCAGGTAAGATCACCTGGCCTTGCTGAGCTGGACTCTCCTTCTGGCAACTCCACAGGGAGTTCATTCAGACTCTATCCTGCCTTGGAAAGACACTCGCACAAGGTGTTTGGAGGGAACACTGGCATGTGTGTTTAATTTTGATATTCTGCGACGAGGGAGTGTCAGCACATTCAATACTGGCCAGGTGCTTAATACAAATGAGGAAAAACTGAAATAGAAAGAAAGATGCAGTACATGAACACTGGACTGATGTTATTTTAGTAGTTTAATTTCTGTTTTTACATCAGCTGCATTTTGTCTGCTTATAAAATTAATATCCATGTCTAACATAGACTAGTTAAAATATTTTGCTGATTAAATCACCAAAGAAGAAACAGTCTAATCCACAAGGATTTTCTGGCATAAATTTGATATTCAATCTCACACACATCCCTCTAAAACCTCTCCAGCTTTGCTCTCCAATGACCACAATTAAATTGCTCCATAAAACTTAGCAAACAAGTAAAAATGCGTGGTCAAATACATGTTGTAATTCATAAAGTATGCAAAAAGAATTCTATTTAGCAATGCATGGCCAGGGTCAGCTGTGAGTCATCTCACAGAGGGCTCCATGCTGCAGGGTTGTGCCAACAGGGAAATGAGCCCAAGGTCAGAAAGACACATGGAATCCATCCTGTAAGTAAGTATCCTTCTGCCTCCAACCAGCTGCCATCATTACTGTACATACAGTACCTTCAAATGATTGTGACTTTTCTCAAAGCCGTTAACTACAATGGACCAAAATGCCAAAAATGTCAATAATAAGTCAGTTACCGTCATGTTAAAATCTTTTTTTAAGGAATTCTCAGCTGATAAAACAGCAAAACAGTTTATGAAATTAAACAATAGTTAGTTAATAGTTACAGTGAAGGTGTGGGGGGCTATAAGTTTATCAAGTTCATCAAATCTAAGATTAAATACTCCTCTGAAGAACAAAAGATTATCTTGATGGATAGACTTTTTAAAAAACTTGTTTCAAGAAACACTTCTTTATAAATGCCAGTTTCTGATTAAAAGACTTGTTAAAACAGATATTTTTGTAGTTGCTAAATTAGATACGTGTGTGGATTATGGCACAATCCATATGCATCCCTTTTTTAAGCACATTAAGGGTTGCAGGGCTCTCAGCCCAATAGTGTAAAATAGTTGTTTATTTGTCTTTTTCACCACATGTTTCTGCTTTAATTCCCTACTCTCCAAAACTTTTGACTTAATTCATATCATATTATCCTTGCTGAAATTGGCAAGAAAATGTGTTTGGTATTTTTTTTTTCTCACTGCACAGTGGAACGCGGCTCTTGCCATTGCAGTTTAAGAATTAGTCCAAGAAAAATTGTTTCTTGGTTATTTTGAAATTAATTGGAGTAGATTTATAAGTCTGATGAAATACATTATTATATTGTCAGTGGTTTTGCATTTATTAATCCAAAATGTACATGTTCATGTACTACACTAAAATACTCTACCGCAGTTTAGGAGCATTGATTCCCAGAAGTTGTGCAGTGACCTTCCCAGCAACAGGAATCTATTATTAAATTGGTTTGTGCTTTGCTTATTTATTAAACCTGACGAAATGGCATACTCATACTGAGATAGAATTGGCTCTCCAAAGGAAAACGGCTGGTTAGCAGAAGATGGAAGAAATAAATGGGCCTAATTATGCTGATGAGGATAACAAAAATACCCAACAAAGCACCATTTTAGTGGCAAATTACTACTTTCTCAGCCAGCGAACAATTTTTCCATAAACACACAATAAGCAATTTGCCTTACAGTAAGGAATATGCTGAATGCTAAACATACCTGACTCAACCAGAATACTAGTACATACAGCAAAAAACTATCAGCAACCCCCATTAAATGTTTTATATAATAATCATATTAGTACGGCTCATTTTATTTAACTCAATCCATCTGACTCTGTGGCAAGCAGCTCGCTTGTTAATGTTGTGTCTAAACTAGAGAATGAAGGATCGACATTGAAAATTTTGGAGCATTTTGGGCTTTCTGGAATGCAGCCCAGACAGCAACGATGCCAAGTTTTGAGCATTATAGCTCTCAGACAGGGAAAGCCAAACCTGAAACCCCTGCCGTCGGGGCTCCATACATTTGTAAAATGCAACCATTCCCCAAAGACTTAGTAAGTATGTTGGAAAAAATATAAAATGCTAATTAAAGAGGATACTTGATCTTTGAGTTTGCGTGTTTGCTGCTTAACTTAATCAAATATTGAATGACGCAATAAACAAGGGTTTATAACACAAATAAGGGTCTTAAGAGCAGCTTTTTTAATTTGTCTGTTTATCTCATCGGTGATCTCATTGTGCTGTAACTTAATAAATATATTATACTTTGCACTACATTTTTGCATACATTATGCAAAATATAAATGTTTATGTAGTTTCATCAAAAACATCACTTTAGAGGTACATGTTTGTTTTAAAATGTCAAAATTTCAATACAAGGATCTGCAGCCAAATGCAACTAACCTATCCTGAACATAGCAAAAAGAAAAAAAAAAAAACATCAAATACCAACCTGCTGCCGTTTCATGGTTTCAATCATTTGCTTTAACTGTAAAATAAACACTAAATCAGTACAAAATCTGCAGACTAGTGATTGTGAATGTTCCTTGTCGTTCTCTCAATACAGTGAAGCCAGAGTCCCAAGCTGCAATCTGTCTCTAATCTTCCACAGTCCGGGGCGAGCTAATAGGGGGGAAAGGAAGTCAGTGTAAGCAGCTGTGTCGGCCGCCGAGCCTAACACAGTAACGCCCTGAATCTGCTGCTCTTTTTCATGGAACTTATTTCAGATGAAATGGAGAAAGATCAAAATGTGGATGGTGCATAGTGCTTGGCCCTGGTATAATGAGTTACAGGTGGGGTTTGAATTCCCCTGTGCTGCAGCCCACAGCTCCAGATGAGCCTGAGTGCTTTCACAGGCAGCAAGCTAAAGCCCCTTTTCTGATTTCAGAATACTTTTCCATTTCAATTGAGCTGCTGCTGCTGCTGTTGACATTGCCACTAAACATCTCAAGATGCAAAAATATCTCTGTGCATGTTGGATAAGGGAACTCAACTGGATAACAATGGAAGGTCTGTTGTAGGTGCCGGGAACTTGCTTTTTATTTTATCTTTGCTCATTACCCTTAGGTCACACTGTTGTGAATGAATACAAATCAAGCACAGGTATGGAATGAGGGAGTGAGCTCAGTGAAGGAGTATGGACATGTGTGTCATGTTGGATGTGGTTAGTTGTTAATCTGTGAGATATGAGCGAGGCCGCCACCTTTAGCTTCAGAGGTCTCAAAGGTGAATATTTCAGTGGCCCAGCAGGGTCACTATATTCCTGAGAGACTACCAAGAAACACGAGAAACGAGTGGAGGAGGAGAAGAAGAGGGTAGCAGACAGACATAACGAGAGCATACAAGGCACTGACCACAGGCTATGGACGCTTGAACCTTGTGGTAAACTTGGGAAATGAGGTTGCCATCCCTCTCAATTTTCCCTTCAACAAAACCCACAGCTCATATGGTAGAGATTGATCCCAGATCAAAGAGAATAGTCAATTAGACACAGTCATCCATTTCATTTGTAATTTCCCTCAGATCACTAAGAAATGTTGCACAGGAAACACTTAGGTGACATCTGCAGGTGCAATTTTTAAATGTTCCCTTTAACACATTTTTTTCTTTAAATGATAAATATATGGTTTTAATTGACATTTCACCACAGAAATACACCTCATTTTAATGGATGTTATTACTGTATAGGCATTATAGTGCATTTTTAAAGAGTCTAGACATTGGAGGGTGTAATTTTAAAGTCATTTGAAGTAATTTAGACCAAAATAAGTCTCCAGTTTGTCCCCTAGGACACCAAAGAAGTCCTGCAGACCCTGGCGTTTATATGTTAGTTCATGACAGGGCAACCCTATACGGGTGTGTTTCAGTACACTGATACTCTAAGAGGTAGCCAGCTTCAGTTCACAGTGTGCTAAGGTAAAGAAGAAGTCACCATTAAGGAGATAATGGATGAGGCATATTGTCAATGCAGGGCACTTGGGAGTCAGGAGCACCACACACAGACAGGAAGATACACACATGCACACACACTAACACACTGAATCAACAGTCATCAACAGAAATGTAATTAGAAGTGTATGGACTTACATAAATGTATATTTTTATGTTGTTTTTTTCATTGTATCAGCTTGTTATTTCTTTCCTTTTTACCTTTTATTACATACACAAAGAAAAAAAGAACAGTAAAAAAAAGCTATACTCCCATAGTTTAGTAAACGGTTGTCAATATTAGGGCTGCAATTAATGATTATTTTCATTATCAAAAAACCTGTCCATTATTTTCTCAGTTAATCAATTAGTCATTTGGTGCCTAAAATGTCAGAAAATAGTGAAAAATGTCGATCACCATTTCCCAAAGCCAAAGATGTAACGACCAACAGTTCACAACCCAGAGTTCATAAGTTTTAATATCGAAAAGAAACCAGAAAATATTCATATTTAAGAAGCTTGAAACAGAGAATTTGAGCTTTTGTTCTTAAAATGTGAATCAAAATGATTGGCAATTAATCGTCTGCCAATCGAATCGTCGATTAATCAACTAATCTCTAATTGCAGCTCTGGTCAATATAACAATCTGTACACACCCAGAGATTTTGCCATTCCATTTATACTGAGGTAACTTTTTCTTTAATATTTCAGCATATGTTATAGTATTGCAAATCAGTGAGTGGGACTGCTCTATGACAATAATGGATTCCTCATGTAAAATGCCTTGATCTGAAAGATATTTACTGTAATTTGTTGGATTGGCCAAGAACAGACGTCCCCATTTTTTTGTTTTTTTGGGGGTTTTTTTATCCCTAAAAGTTTCTCAATCAATTTTCCAGGAAACGTACTGTATTATAATGTACAGTACAGGTATCTCACAAGAACTATTGCAGATAATATGATAGATGATGTTAATCGTATTGCCCATTCCTACTCTATAAAACAAATGAAAAACAATAAAAATTAAAGAAATATAAAAAAGCGAAAGAAAAAGAAACATGCAAATTAAAATAAACAAAGAAAAGTACAAAATAAAATTAATTTGTCTATGTGCTGAATGTTTTGTGTGTGTGTGTGTTTTTTGTTTGTTTGTTTTACTTACAGGATCAAATTTTTATACTCAGCATTCTGACTCACAACTTGCAACAACCTATACATTGGTTGAAGTAGAGAATTCACTACCTGATACCGTCAAATTGATCATACTGTCATACAGGTTGATACACTAACATGAGAACTTTTTGTTCCTTTGGTTCTATAGTAACCATGTTATGCCGTGTCTCCTCATACACTGGAAACTTTCTCGTTGCAGTCGTCTCACTCTTGTGTCTGGCAAACAGACCAATAAACATGGAGATTATGGGGTTGTCCCCTTAGAACATTCCATGTCACCACAAGCATAAAGCATACTTAGGATATCAAAAACTGAAATTAGAGGCGTCTTTCTTGGAGCTCTGGTGAACCTAATACAGATACAGTATGTAAACCACATGACGTATGTATTCATTTAGGGTTAGACGCTAGATGAAATTACCATGCGAATACAGCAGGCTGGATCTTATTATTGCCGGAACTGAAGACTTAGAACTGTGATTCATTATATGGGATTTATGTGAGATGAAAAATTCAAAACAGTTCTACACATATTTTAGGGAGGCAGAGCATTCATATTTATTTTTGACAGCCATGTAAGTGCGATCAACTCAACACATATTAGCCATGGTGTGATGCAGTCTTAAACAAAAACTAATTTCTCTAACAGAGTTTGCTTTCTTTGATTTTGTCCCAGAGTGCATATACAGTGAGTAGTATTTCACCAGTGTTTTCTCACTGTACAATAGCGAAATTCCCTTTCTCATGCTAAGTGACTGGCTTGTGTCGTATTCTTAAAAAGATTTTGATATACTGCACTGCTACTGATGATATCCCCACAGAGGACAATGCTGTGCTGACATGCTCACTGGGCCAGAAACAAACTGACAGACTACGCCAAGTATTCAGTTTCTAACATCAGAGCACATATCTCACAATACAAGTTTCTCCTCATCCTTGTTTCGCCACTACACCCTTTACTCGTCCTCTGTTTTTTTTTCCCTCTCTTGTCTTGAGGAAAAGGGCTCTTGTAACCCAACAGAGAGACACTGATCCCTGAGCACAGCATCTGCTGACAAGCCAGCCTCCCATTCAGTCTTGGCTGGAAGCATGGGCCGCCGAGAAACCCGATCCAGCTTGGCAGGGTCTCAACAATCGCTTCCTGCCCCATCCGGGCCCACACAGCTAAGTACTCTTAATTAAAGAGGTTAACTTGTCTAAGATGTGACCGAAGAAAAAAGAAAAACACTGAACAATCACATCACTGTTTCCTGGTTTCCAACAAAAGAGGTTTCCTCTCTGACATGGTATGATGTGAGCTCTGATACTTAAACAATTACATTAAAGGAGAAGCGGGTAAAGGATCCTCTTTAAATGTCTCTTAATAAGAGCCGACCACCCCACTTGGTCCAGATGGATGGGGGAGAAGAAGCAAGGAGATGAGAGGAGAAGGGAATTCATGACATGCACTTGGACAGCTTTTCACTCTCCTTGGTGCACTCGGAGCCCAGAGAAACTGTAACTAGAGAGGAGCAATTTTATTATTCTTTTTGGTTGGTTGTCAGCATACATATTAATGAAGAGTTAGGTCATTGCCAGAGACATCTGTATTGGCCTGTGGGGCTGCCTGCTAAACGCCAGAGAAATTAGAAATGTAAATTTATACCCAGAGATACAATATGAGAGATTCTTCTCTGTTGTTTTAGGCTTCAGAGCTGTATGAGCTTCCATTCTCTGGAGGCAGCCCTGCGGAACAGGCTATTCATTGCAGATCGACCAGATTGCAAATGACAGACTGTGTACAACAGGCCTGTTGTGTCTCCGCAGCAAAACATGCAAAGCTCATTTGATTCAGCAGCTATGCCTTCCCACTATCTATGTTAGTGTCAATGTACACAATGCCCACCAAAAAAATCCAGTTTCATTCGTGTCTTGGTTTACAGCTTAAATTCCAAGACATAAAAGAAATAATGTAGACAAACAGGAAATTCCTGCATAAATGTCTTATGCTAATACAACGCGAGGCAATTTATTTTTATAGAAAAGCCTATTTTTTCCAAACCCATTTATTACAAACTGTAGATGAAAATTTATAGTATGGATATGGTGTTACACTGGCTCCATTCCTGTGATATTCAATTTGTCACTCTTTATATACTATTATTCCACTAATGTATCCTAGTGCTCATTGTTGCTCCAACAACCATTTCCCCATAGAGATGATTAAAGTTTTATCTTTTCCTATTTTATCTTGAAAGCTTCTCCATAATTGCATCAGATATCATGTGGGAACTCTTCTAATCCCTTGAAGTCATGCTTGTGTATTTAAGCAATGGCACATCAAACCACAAGTACACACATTGTGATGAAGACAAACCTCTTTCTAAGTGTCTATTGAGAGCTTTCCTATAAAGTCAAAGCAGCTCCCCATCAATAAAAATGATGCTGTTTCTCACTTGTGTTAGGGTATTGATCAGCACAGGCAGTGTATCCACTTTAATGGAGCCTCTATGGAGTCAGACCTACACTACAACAGGTCCAGCCGTCAAGTCCGACATATCAGATTTACCTGACAAATTTTCATTTGTTCAGTCAAAACACATCTGGCTGTAGAGTCGGTCCTGAGGGGGCAAGGGGCACTCAGCTTTGTTATCATTAGCTGTCAGGACATAACCCATCTTTGGCTTCCAGCTTAGAGGCAGAAGCCAAAATTTCCAGAGCAAAAACAGCTGTGAATAATTCTCATTTCCATGCTGAGATTTACATTCATCCAACGGAAAAAAATAAAAATTTCATGTAATTCAAATTAAGGTCCACAAGAGGCTTCATAGCTTGGGAGAACATCTCCGAAAAGACCTTGAACTTCCTGGTGTGATGCCAGGGTTGTTCACGCTGTTCTGCTGCTGCTGTTGTTTTTGGTTGCCTTCCTCTTTTCTTCCTGTTTTTACCCTGCTGGGATCAATGTCCAGAAGAGATGGTAATCACCACGACAACATGCGGCAGCACAGCTCATTAGTGTACATGCATAGCTCACACCAGGATTCCTGTCTGCATTTTAATGGAAGTACATTAGTCTTTGCCACCATGTGATAAAGCGCTATCATTGATCCAAGACTCGCCCTGTAGCGTGAGACGAACGGACGGCAGCTTGAGGCAAAGGTCCCTGGCTGCACCAAATACTGGTCACCCCTCCACCCACCGCCCCTTCCTCCTTCTCCAATCCTCCAACCAGCATCAGTCTCTTTTTCTCTCCAGTCCTGCAGTGCAGTCACATAATAAGCTATGATTGCTGCTCAATCTTTGTCTTTTTCAGAGACAGCCCATTTGAGATGCATAGACCCCTGAATTGAGTCTGCATGTAAAAACTCATTACTGGTGGGTGATGGATGAAGCCTTTTTTTCATAGTGTGCAGCTGTAATAAACAATCAATGAGGAAGCATGTGCAGCACAAATCATCCTGTACACTGCCTCACTTGCATCAATATTCTGTATGAGGGGTCTGGTTTTCCACTCTCAGGGTCAATACTAATAGACCAGTGCAAAGATTGGAGATTCTTAGTGTACAATCCATACCAAGGTATGTTGGTTTTTTCACAAGACTAGCGCATGTCCTTGAAGCTTACATTCTTGTCTATTTTAATAGTCTAGCAGTTTTAACCGTTTTCAATGACAGCTTTCTATCAAAAGGTAAAATACAGCAAGCACTAAAGATTTGATGCATCCAGCAAAACTGTATGCCTTCCAGTCACAAGCAAGTAATATTCAAAGACGATAAATATGTGCATAACTCAATTTCGAGAAAAGAAAAAAGCTCATACCTTGTAGTTTATTTAAATGTAAATGGTAACTCTGTGATCAAAGAAATGAGGGACTTTCTTGGTAATTATCAACCAAACACATTAAGACTGAGTTTTTCTAATTAACCCTACAGACGGAATAAGTAGTGTCTACAGGGATGTGTGACTCGAGACTGCATGAGCCTTATGTTTGAATTAGGAAGTGATCCTGTGACCAGAAGGTTTAAAGGATAGGTTAAAATTTTTCAAGTCTGTCTTTAAACAGAAGTCAGGTGCCCAAATGAACATTGAACAATTTTTGCCCTCTGTCATTATTCTTGTTTATATTGACCATTAGAAGATCCCCTTTATATGCACTTTAAATTTAAGTGATAGACTAAATCCACAGTCCTTGTTTTGAGCAAAAATGTGTTTAACAGTTAATCTTAAGATAATATAAGGCTTCAGTCATCTGAGATGGTGAAATACATGGATATCTTCCACAATTACAGTCTTTTTAGTAAGGAATTCCCTCTTTGTGTCTCGATGGACAGTGCTTTCCTGTTGAGCTGCAGTGGAAGGATCAATACAAAAAGAGGGAATTTGGCACTAAAACGAATGTAACTTTGAAAGATATTGAATTGATTTGACTTATCTGAATGGCTGAAACCTCAAATTATCTTTAAATAAACGTTCAAATATATTTTGCACAGAAGGAGGGCTGTGGATTCCATCCCCCATCACTTACATTGAAAGTGCATTATAAAGGGATCTCTTAATGGCCAGTATGAACAGGAGGAATGATTACAGCAAGAAGGAAATGTGTCAATGTTCATTTGGGCACCCTCCGTCGGCTGCCTCGTGCCTCTGCCTGCTCTGCTGCTGTTCTGCTTTTGCCAGTCAAGATGGCTCTGATCAATGCTCAGTCTATTGCAAACAAGTCATTTGTCCTTAATGATTTCTTTTGCAGGGAAAGTATGGACTTTATGTTCCAGACTGAAACATGGCAGCAGAATATGGACTATTCCCATCTAATCAAACTTTGTCCTGGAGACTGGTCTTTTCTATTTCTATTGTACAACCTTTTGTTGAAGAAACCAAACCTGAACCCCTTCCTGCCAGAGAACTGTAGACCTTTTTCTAAACTCCTTTTCTTCTCCAAAATGTCAGAAAAGGTTGTTGAAAAGTAACTTGTTCAAACACCAGATGTGCACAGGGTATTAGACAAATTTCAATCTGGTTTTTGTAAGTTACGCTCCATTGAAATGTCTCTCCTTAAAGTTTCAAACATCCTAATGGCTGTAGATGCTGGAGAGTGCTCAATTTTGGTTATTGGATCTCAGAGAAGCATTCAATACTGTTGACCACAACATATTAATCCACAGGCTGAAACACCTGGTGGCCATTTCTGGGACTGCATTGGAGTGATTCTCCTCCTATCTCACTGAGAGGACTTTCTCAGTCTCTGTAGGAGAACTTGTGTCAGACTTCTGCTTTGTCATGTGGCATCCCCAAGGGGTCAGTCCTAGGGCCTATTTTATTCTCCATATACATGCTTCCACTAGGATAGATTATTGGTAGTTTCAGCAACATCTCCTATCATTTGTCTGCTGATGTCATCCAGTATTATTTTTCCTTCAAACCTGATGAGCTTGATAGACTGTCTGTATTGAACAACTGTTTAAATGCAATTAGGAATCTGATGGCAAATAATTTCCTGCAGATAAATGCATATAAAACTAATGTCTTGATTGTTGCTCCTGATAATCTTCATTCAGTGATCAGGCAGAACCTTGGTGCCTTAGCCTCGTCTTCTCGGTCTAGTCTGCATAATCTTGGTGTGGTTTTTGACCAATCCATGAGTTTTGATGCTTATACTAGGACGCTGACTTGATCATGTTCCTTTCACTTAAGGAACATAGCCAAACTCAGGTCTGTTGTGTCAAGAGCTGAATTGGAGATTCTAATACATGCTTTTATCTCTTCACATCTAGACTATTGTAATTCGCTTTTTACCTTTTCCTTGGACCGCTAACAAACTGTCCAAAATGCTGCTGCGAGGCTTTTAACACAATTCAACAGGTGGTCACACATTACACCTATTATAACCTCTCTACATTGGCTTCCTCTTAATTTTAGAATTCATTTTAAAATCCTGGTGCTCACTTATAGAGCACTACATGGCCAGGCTCCACATTATATCATGGACCTTCTGCACTCCCACACCACAAGTGGAGGTCTTAGGTCCTCTAACCAGGGTCTTTTAAGTGTCCCTCAGACACCTTTTAAGACTCAGGGATATTGTGCATTCCAGTCGGCAGCACCTAAGCTTTGGAATAGTCCCCCTTTAAGTCTGAAGTCTCTGGACTCTGTGGAATCTTTTAAGTCTTTTAAGTTAAAAACCCATCAGGTGTTTAGGTAGCATGTGGATTTTGTTTTAACTTGTGTTTTTAATGCCTGTTTTCTCTCCTATGTTTTTTGTTGTTTATCTTTGATCTATTTATTGTTCTTTTTTTGTGTTTGTCTGTGATGCACTTTGTGACTAGCGTCTGTGAAAAGTTCTATATAAATAAACTTTACCTACTTACTTACTTACTTACTTACTTACTTACCCAACTATGGTTTTTTGGACAGACTTGAAAAACTGTGAACCTCTCTTTTAAATCCCTTGATAGCTATACTAAGAAAATCGAGAGGGCAAACGTTAACAAGGAGGGGTCTATTGCATGCTCAACCCAGCAGGGAGATGTGCTCTACTGCACAAACCATCCTGATGAACGTTAGGCAGCAATCAAGTATAATCACTTAAAAAAGGAGCAGGAGCGGTTTGAAATGATGCAGCACAGATTTTGAGGAAGGGCCTTGCATGTCCTTCAAAAGCTGCTGTCTTGAGTAAGACAGTGGATCAGGAGAGATGCTTCGAAGGTCACAGCACAAAACTGTCAGCGAACCAGTTGAGTAGACACAACCTGTGTTCAGATAACTGTTAATAAATGGATAATTACAATATTAATGGACTGCAGCAACTGTTAATTTAATAACTGATGGATAATGAAAATATAATGAAATAGCCTGATCAAATAAATAATGAAACACTGGTCTGAATGGTTTCCACAGCAACTGTGGTGTGTGTGTGTGTGTGTGTGTGTGTGTGTGTGTGTGTGTGTGTGTGTGTGTGTGTGTAAAGGACATCAGCTACACCTCACTAACATTTAAGGATTTCAATTGATTTAAAGGACAATGCTGATTTTGTTTGAACTCCCCATAGAATCAATTTTTGTCTTTAACCCAGAAGACCTCAGATGGCACTTGGAGTCAAAAGGGCTTGTGCTGCACAGAAATTAACGAACAAAGCTTTGGTATTGATTACTTTTCAAGCTTTGGTACATTTGCTGGGGTGTGTTCTGCTCCCAGTAAATACAGCCACCCACTCTGAATTTGACAAGAACAACTCTCGCCTTCTCCCCCTTCTCTGTATAAACTACAGACCCAGAGATTGCAATGGAACCATTATGACCTTCATTCAGTGCTACAAACTTTCTCTGTACTGTGTGAGTTAGTGTGACAAACTGGATTTAGCAGTGTGGGTGGTGGCACATTTTCCCCACAGAGTTTACTTTAGCCATACAAACTGTGGGCCCTGACACTCCAAGCACACCTAAAAAACCTACTGATGTGTCATGTTTTCTGTTAAATGTTGTACTTTCCCTATCCGAATCGGGGGTCTAAGGATATAGGGTACTGTATATTGTAAAGCCCTTTGAGACAAACATATACCTGTCAACCAGCTAACTGCAGACATGCATGATCAGTGCCTGATTGAGAGGAAACAGCTCTCTTGCACTTAGTGTATAAGTGACAACAGTAACTCAAATGCTGAAATTGGCCAAATGACCGCTGATAAGGATCGACTAGAACCAACAGTGCAAGACACACTGTAAAAACTATACGAGAGTGAGCGACAGGCCAACGGTCAGCTTGATGTGTCATCACCTTCAGTGATGGTGCTGAACACTGGAGATATTGCTTGTCTAACGCATGTTGCTGATCACTGATTAGTTCAGGTACTGGAACCAGTGTTGTGAATGATGAGTGTTGAGTGTATTTGAATTAAATAAATTTGAACAAATGGGGAAGAATAGTTTCTATTCACACTTTTAAAAAAAGACCAGCTACACCAAAAATGTTTCAATCAATCTAATGAAAAGCTTAGTGAAATACAGAAATTTCTTAAGAAGTCTTTTGGTATCAAGTCGGACTTGTGCTACAAAACAGCACAACCAACCAACAGGTAGAGATAGAGAGGCACTAGTCAACTAGTTATGCAATGTGTTTCTCATACTGATTAATGCAAACAATTAAAATAATGCCAGGGGGCAATGTCTTTCAGGGAAATCACAAATGGGGAAATGTATGCATTTCACACTCTATATTCAGGTCACAGGACTTGTCTAGCTTGTGAGGACAGTTCCCACTCTCAGTGCCACTCAGAAGAAGTCTTCCTGTAGTATCTCGAGCTGAGACATGGATTCTTGCATGGGAATATAATTAAGACAAAAAAAGATGCAGTTATTTGTATTTTTGTCAGATTATAAGGCAGAAAAGTAGCAGCATACACTGTAAGAATAAAGTTTACTTGTAATTAAACTGATTTGTATCAGAATCAGAGTCAGAATCTGTTTATTAGCCAAATATGCAAGCATACATTGAATATGTCTTGGCGTTTGCTCCCACAAACGCAACATGAAAGAACAAAAATATAACAAAAGTAAGGTAATAATAAATAATGAAATAAACATAGTAGCACTAAAATTTGATGAAAATTTTAAAATTTAAAATATATTTACAGAATGGAATGATAGTTTTGAAATGGGATATAAAACTTGAATAAGCCTGTTGAAATGAAATGAATTATTAACTTTACAAAGGAAATATGGATAACAATACAGACCAAAAAATGGTGATAAGTGCAAAAAAAAAAGTGACATGTGCAATAAATAATTAAATTATGTAACAGTGGAGGTTGAATACAGTGTACAATATTAAGTTCAGTTTGATTAAATATATGAAAGTGACCAGTGCAGGGATTAAAAGAGGGACATGAAATGTAAAGTCCAGTTTGATAACAGTACGGTTCAGCTATTAAGTAGGGCAACAGCTTCTGGATACTGTTACTGTGTCTGCTGGTGGAGGTTTTTATGGATTATTATTGTATTATTATTATTATAATTGTACCTATAATAAAGCCATAAACATCAAAGAGAAAACATATTTTCTGCACTGACATGTAATGCCAATGCAGACAGAGATAGAGAGAAAGAGATCCCATGTCCTGAGTTTAGAATCTGTGATTTCACATATTGCGCCTGGACTGACGCACCTGCATTTTCATTCTACAGCAAATTGTTATTATCTAAGAAATGTTGTTGGGGAAAGATCAAACCATGAAACAAGTTTATCAGAAAAAATGAGGTCATAATTATGATCCCATTGCGTTTTAATCAAAACTACCTGTAACACAAGCCAGACTAAACAATAAAAACCATATACAAACATCATGCTCTCTTGAAGCCCAAACAAGGAGTGATTCTGTTTACAGCTGATAAAATTTAATGTTTAGAAAGCAAGTAAGTGGAGTAAACACAAGCTGACATATCATAAAACACAAGGCAGTACAGAGTACAGACAATAGGCTGTAATATGCACCACAGGTTCACAGGTTATAACTGTGTATTTTGTGGTGCTCTTGATCTGCTATGTCCTCAAGAATACAATAATAAACAGCTGGCTTTAAACTTCCGTCATCTGGCCTCTTTTAAATAATGCTTGTAATGAGTAAAATATCAGTAAACAGTTTAAACCAAGAAAACACTGGTTGAAAACAGCATTGTTTTACTGTATATTTCTACTTGCATTATTTTCCGAGCTATTGTTCTTTCACAGGTTCTCCTTAGCGCTGTATGGCCAGCGCTGTTAGCTGTGCATTTCTGTCAAATTCTATTTTTTAGCTCTCGATCTGATCTGTTATCAAACACACAGCCCGGAGTGATGCCTAGAGTATAGTCAGTGCCAGACTGTTCATATCCTCCCTCACACTCATGCTGTTCTACAGTACCGCTTCTACTTCTGTGATCAAGATACATTCCTGCAGTCCTAACTTTTCATTTGTTGAGAAAATTCATCCGCACTTTATTCTATACAGAAGGGCATCTGTTAAGGGGTTTGGTATGCCAAGAATAATACAATTATTTAAAACAGATTTTATGTATACTATGTGTCCCCTGGGGTTTTTAAGTATGGTAATATTGCTATGATATATGCTAATAACTGTACAACACACACAAACACACATAACTGCAGACACACGTTGGTCAGGCAGAAATTTGACTTGAATTGGAGGTGAAGGTAAACAACGAGGTCATTGTTTTTGCTGCAGATGAGGCACTCATGTAATAAATATACTGAACTCCAAGAGATACACAAGAGATATACATTTGGCTCAGCACAGCCTGTCTGTCAAATTTAACTCATGCTTACATATTGATGTTTCCACTGATACATGAAGAGTACGGTTCAAGAGCAGTGCTCCCTGCTTTTCCATCAGCAAGTCATGATTTCATGTTTCATGATTGTTATATGTGGACATCTGTCATGATCAATTAAATTGGTTGTGTTTTTCTTTAAGAGCTGCAGTAATTTTGTGTTGCAGTTCCCAGCATTTAATCTAACCTAACCAATACTGTGGTATCCAGGATACAAAATACAGCTATTGTACACCGATTACAAGTACATACAAGCTGAATCTTTCTGAGATAGTGCCTTTCTTACAGTTTTGGTTTGTTCTCAAACTTTTAGGCCACACTTCAAAACCCTGTCTTTGCTGCAACTCACACTGAACTTCTAACCTTGATTCACCGTGAGCAAGAGAATTTGAAAGTCATTTAAATCATCACACATATACACATTTCAAAAAGCAAATTTATTTGCCATTGCTTGTAAAAAACATCTATAGGAGCTGATCTTTGTCGGCTCTGTCATGGTCAGCCCTGGTTTATCACTGCATATAATAACTACACAGTTTGTCTCCTGTTTTTCCAACCAAGCCACGGTTTCCTGTGCCAGTAATGTAAAATGCATCACTTCCCATGTGTCTGAGCATTCTTGATTTAGAGTAGCAAAATAGACAGTTTTTTATAATTATTACTTGAAATCCCTGTGCATGTTAGAGCTTGGGTCCTATATGGGGGAAACTATTGAAGCATATGATACCACTCATTATAGGGTATAATAGTTCATTGTCTTGTTTACTTAGTTAAAAAAAGTGGTGAGAGCATTTTTCACAGAAAGCTCCCAATACACCTTGGATTGCGCTGTTTGCCAAATCACAGCCACAAAAATGTTCCTAAGAAAAAAATTAGATCAGAATTGTGAGAACAGGATCTCAGAAGGAAGAAACCTTCCAAAAGATTAATGGTGTGAAAAGGGGAGGTAACTTCTGCCACCCAATAAAGTCAAAGCTTATGCAAACAACTAAAGCTCCCTCACCCCTGGCCCAGATCTATGGTCTTACAATTTAAGTGTGTATGGTGTGTGTGTTGATCTAGGGAGGTGATGGGGTGTCTGCATGGAGTTATTATTCAAGCACACGGAAACACACACACACAAGCTCTACGTGCCTCATAAACATAATGTACATTAAAGTATAGCGCTTGCTCTCTATTATTAATGAAAGGGTTGCTTGTTACATCACCCAATAAATAAACATTAATGTCTTTTTAATGGCATTTAAAGTGAGATCTCCCCAGTGCCAGCTCCTCCTCTTTAACACTTGTTATTATTATTCAAAGAACACTTCCCTCCTTGCAGCCAAGAGGCATTTTTCTTCTCAACTCTTTATATAAGAATTAGTAGAAAGGCAGTGAACAAATAAAGTGAATGAAAGTAAATTACTGGGGGAAAAGTAAAAGACAGGGCTAAAATCTTACTTGTAAGTGAGCTATACTTACTCCAGAAACTCCTCAAAATACATTCCGAAATGCAAATCTGTGCTGTCATTACATTCTTAACCCGTACTCTAGGTAACTGAGCTGACAAAGCCATGCTGTATAATGCAAAAAAATACCATGGATCGAAATATAAGTGTGACAGGAACAGGAAAGGTGAGATATGACTTTAACGTCATGTTTTTGTGCCTGAAACATGACATTTAACATGATGTTGGATTTACTAAAGTATAAAAAATGCACATTTCTGCACTTTCCTGTGGAGCTTAATATTTAGAAAATTTAAGTTAAAAATATAATATATAAATGGTTAAGTATTTAGTAATGATTTACATATTTATTCAGTTATACATTTACTGATTTATATTTTATTTCAACATAGTCCTCAATGCGATATGTCTGAATATATTTGGACAATCCAATATGTCTGAGTGTCCCTAGAGTTTGCTGCTGAACATAAACACAAGTGCTAAAATCCATAAAAAAACACCATTTCTAGCTGCAAGAGTTTATGCAGTCATAAATATTTAAAGTGGAATATATGTGAATTTCAACATTAAAATATGGCATTCCTGTGCCCGGAAAGATTTCTAGTAGATGCTGAATTAGAAAAACATTCACAACTGTGTCTGATAGTCAGGGATATAAAAAAAGAGGAGTGTGTCCTGCCTTAAATCTGTAACATCATTCTTAGATTTAATGGTATTCTCTTTTAATTTGAATCAAATGGACAAGAATTTAAAACAGCATCTAAATGAGCCCACTGAGCTCCTGTGGGCTGAACTGAATAGAGAGCAGTAAATGACCTGTCTGCTGGAAATTATGTCCACAGTAAATGTGAGAACTACTTTAACTGTTCTCTCTACACCGCACTCTATTCAGCTTCATTCAATTATGCTTTATTGGCAAAGCTGCAAAATACGGTGTTGCCAAATTAAATGTTGCCAATATAAGAGAAACATAACAAAGAGTGATGAAAAAGTATATGCCCCCTCTCACGCTCTCCTTTTTCTTTTTTTCTTATCATGAACATGTGAACCTACATGCAAACATACACTCCCACCCAAGCACACACTAGTGCACACACATGCACTAACTCACACTCCCTTCTTCCTTTGGAAAGGTCAAAGTTCTGAATTGGCTTGTCATTCACTTCAGCACGGGGTACAGTGTGTGTGTGTGTGAGCAAGTGTACGACTAATCCAGGTGCTCTCCAGAAGGGAAGATAAAAATCTGTTGCCTGCCTCTTCTCTAGTTGGGCCTCTCAATCTGCCAACAGGAGAGAGGTTGACCCCAACGACCTCCTGGCCTGGTCTGTTTAATGGCTGAAACTTCCTTCACAGAGCAAGAGACATGGGGAGACAGAAAGCCACATGTGGCAGAGGGTGCTGGAATGTACCTTATCCTAATTTACACATTATAAACCTCTGTAAACATTAGACAAGTTGAATGAGCATGACATGTTCATTTAGCTTATGTCTAATCATAAGCAGCTAGATATTAATATGCTAAATTGCTCCATATCAGTTACTTTAAATAGAAAACACATTTCCTTGCCCTAACTTCAGACCCCCCTGCAGTAATTTTGAATTCACATAGTAATATATGCCCTCCTATATGGCCTGAAAATTACATTGACACCCCAGGCAGAGTTCTTGTAAATAATCTTGTAATGCACACAGGACGAGCTGCTCACTCTAACAGTTTTCCTGTGGGCAGCTTTTACATAAATGTTAAAGAATGTTGCAATCATTGTTTGGCTGAGTTGGTAAAGGCTAAAACCATGTTGTTCACCCTGTTTTACATACATAAATAAACGTCCCTGTGGGCAAAACTTTTTGTTGGTCACAATGGAATACTTTTACCATTTCTGAAGCTAAAATGTACAATTGAAACCATATTAGAGGGCGTGAGAGATATGCAAGTGTGCGCACTCTCGTTTTTATGTATGCATGTGCGCACATGCATGTACATGTGTATGTGTGTGTGTGTGTGTGTCCGGGCAGACCTGGCTTTGATTAGAGCCTGCATGATAAAATGAGAGGCAGCTGAAGCCAGAGCTGGAGCTGGTTAGCGGCTGCAGACAAATCGAGAGAGACCAGGAAGATTTTTATCAAACACACATGAACATTTGGGGGATGCCATTTATGTTTCTTCGGCATGGCAACTCACACACATAGAAAAATGCAAACCAACAGAAGAGCACGTAAGCATGTTCATTTAAAAGCAATCGCACACACAAAAAAAGAACCTCAAGGGAGGCAAGAAATAAACACAGAATAGGGAGAACTATGCTGAAGCCCGGAGAGAGCTTGTGAAATATAAACAAGAGCAAGCAATAAAACAGCTATAAAACTCTTGCAAAACACTATCACTGACTTTTTGCCATTGTGGTGTTTAGCCAGCAGTAATATGTCACGGTTTCATTGTATCTCTAATCTGATAAGTCTTTATGGTTCCTCCTGCTATTAGCATCATCTATTGTCATTTGAGGTGGCAGGATGGCAGCCTGTGGCACTGACCTCTTCCAGATCCCACGTTCTCCCGCAGACGATGGATTGAATTAAGAATCACGCCTCTTTCTGACATCAGAATCTATCTAAGAGGGTGGGCGGGTGCAGGGGAAGTGAATGATAGTAGAATTTTGTTCCTGCTTGCATACTGAAAGGAGAGAGGATGTGTTGAAGTTAGAGCGCATTTTGTCTCCCCCAAGAGGCAGAAGAATTTTGTGCTATGGTTTACACTCACAGGACCTCCCTCTGCCCGTCTTCCTCTCTTCGGCTTTCCTCCGTTTCATTCTACATCTTGAAAACCAAAACAGACACCACATGTGGTGCTGACGACCTTTCCTGTGTTTGATGTACATCATTTCGTGTATGAGGTTTTGTTGAGCTTTTCAGAACATGGTCTATTTGGCTTTATAGGCCTAGGTTGTAAGGTTAATTTAATTCTTCAATATATGTTTATTTCACAGCACATCCCACAGATGAATTCCAACTATAATGATGCAGCAGTCATAGTTTCTCTTAAATTCAATCCATATGGTTATGATTTATGTCTTGTCTGCTTTTTCACGCTACAGTAATGCCATGAAATTTCTGAATAGACATATCTCCACAGTCAATGACTCCCCATGACTTAAGCTTTTTAGTCGATGATAAATTGAAAAAAAAAGGAGGATAACATCTCTTAAACTACAGTAAGGTGGCTTTTATTAAGCTGTAAAGAGATGAGTATCCTATCCTCTTCCTATACTTTCACGGTTAAATGAACCTGCATGTTTGGTCCCGCATGTTATTCCTCCACAGAAATTAATAAGCATTTAGATCATGTTACTGCATTTTTGCGTGGGAACTGTTCCCCCCTCCCCCCCACTGCCCTCCTCCTGTCCACTTTTTCCTGGTCTGAATTAACTGGAAACATGTTTCCACAACTGATAAGTATCAGAGAAGACAGACCGCAAGATTACTTTGGATCTTAGAATGGCTTCTTTTTTTTTTATTCTTCATCTTGGACAGATGATAAGAGAGGGTTGAACAAACACGCCGCAGAACCCACTGCCGCCCCACTGCCGATGGAAGGTCACATACTTCTAGTATTCCTCTGAGGGGGACTCCCACAGAAAGAAAAACTTTTTAAATTAATTTGAGACTACTTAACTTGACTGCCTCAGAAAACATGTTTCAGGTTTGACATTAGATGTTATATGTTTTTATAGGCCGCTAGGAATAACGCCCAAATGGATCCTGCAAGGTCTGATTGATCTCGAAGAAAGGTAATCCTACATTCTGCTGGTGGATGTGAAGGATGCATTATAACGATTACTGGCAAACTGGCTTTGAACTTTTCTGCCCAATGCGCCGTGGTTAATGGTGCTTAATGAAATAATAGATTGTGATTGACCACTACATAATACTTTTCAGAGCTTAATTGAAAACAGTAAGTCATAATGAAAACTTAGCATACTGTACCTATTGGGAGGTAATGAAATGTGCATCTCTGTGTGTGTAATGAGTCTTTTAATTCTATAAAAGCTAAGTGTGTGTCTTTTTTGATTTTATTGAGTCAGTATGGCTGCAACTAATGATTGTTTTCACAATCAATTTATCTGTCAATTATTATTTTTTGAAAAGAATCTGACATTTTATAAATAAAATGTCAGAAAATACTAAAAAAAATGCCCGTCACAAGTTCCCACTGCCAAACAGCTTTTTTGTCCAACCAACAGTCAAAAAGTATTTAATTTACAATATAAAATGGAGAAAGGCTGCCAGTCTTCATAATAGAGATTCTGCAACCAATGACTTTTAGTAATTATTTTTAACTGTTTTGCTTGATTACAAATTTAAATGATTTAAATAGATGCCGACTAATGTTCTGTTATTGACAAATTGTTTCAGTTCTAATTCAGTTTAATCAAGTGCTTTTATCTTCATTTATCACCATGCAGAACCAAATAAACAAATATCTAAAATACAGTTTATCTAAATTCAAATATATCATAAACCTAAAATATGCCTTATTTTAGCAACTTTCTGCTAACACTGTAAAATGCTCCCCTTTAAAAACATTTTTTTTCTTTATTCCCTAAATTGGCTCTTCATCAGGTACAGATTCATTCTGCTTTAGCAATCCTCACCTTGAATACTGCCACACCAATGCAATTTAAGATATTGTTTACAAATATAATAACAAAGATCTAAATATATATCTAAAATATCTATAAGTTTTACATTTTTTACATTTTTTTACAAATAAAAATAATGTAATTTTATCACCAGAGTTACCCCACCATTGTTCAGAGGCATTAATAGGTCATCTGCCATGTTGATACTGCAGGTGGGGAGGTGGAGGGTCTTCAGCTGTTTTGCATCACAGATAATGAGATGCTCCCATGACCCTGGCAGTCGCTTCCAGTCTGAATTTGATCGATGAGAACCCCCCTTTGACCCTTATCTGGTGTTGGGCTTTGCCTTATGGCTCTACATCTGGAAGAGACATCAGGGCTTTTTGCATGGAGTTTTGGATGAGGACGTGACCAGACTCTATTGCTCGGTGTGTTACTGCCAAGCCACCAAAGTTGCTCACTTCCTCCACAAGTTTCCATCAGGGGAAAAACAGCCTCTGATGTCTGACATGTCATGGTTTGGTGATGTATGAGCTATGAGACAGAGACTTTAAATAGAGGAATGCACTATTTGTGTTTTTGTCTTTATCTCCTGTATGTCCTCAAACATTAAAATTAATACATTTTTTTATTACAGCTATTAAGTTGGAGAAGATAGCATCAAATTTTATGTTTTTATTGGGCAAACCTTTTTTCTTGTACATTAGACATACGTTTTCCCTATTTTTGTCTGTCTATGCTCTTCCTGTGCTCTTCCCTTACTACATTTCCAAGATGATTCACCAATCTACCCTTTTTCAACAATGTCAGTTTTTCAGAGCAAGGGTTTTTAGTAAAAAGACTATTAGCATTGCTGCTCTGAAATGGTCTTCTCGAAGAGTCCCAAGGCAAGGATAATGGAGCTGGCACCAACTCTGCCAGCTCCACAGTAAAGTAAAAGTTAATATTTCTCTCCAAATGAAATGGACAGAATTCATCAAGTACATTTCACAAGACCTTTGTTGGCAGTGAGTTGCTTTCTTTGCAAATTAAATTTGCAGATGAAGGGCAAAACTGACTGAAGCAAATGCAACATTGTTGATGCTGTCAGTGTCAGCTTAAGAGAAACATCTCTCTATGTGTTTTAAAGGAATAAACACAGTGCAACTCAGACTCCACATAATGAGTATACATACAGTATATATTAATTACACATATGCTGCAGGCCCAGTGGGGAGCCGAAGTAGCGCGCCTGCCGCGGCTTCCATCTTCTTCTGTGACTTTGTTAAGCCCAGTGAGTTGAGGATCATGAATATCAGTAATTAGTTAAATTTAACAGCATGTGTGATCACCAGATTCTCCCTGCATCCAGGGCCTGCTGGCAAAACAAAAGCCTGAATTTTCAAAAGTTGTCTCGGTTCTGTTTCTGTAACAAAAACCTAATTTGTTGTCATGCCTTGTTAAAGTCCAAATAAAAGGCTGAATATTTTGTTCTCGGAAAAATAAAAAGGCGCTTGTTGTGCAGTGTACTGGATCTGGGTATGACTCATAAAACAGAGTACTGCACGTGATTAGGGATTTATATGTAAGTGGCATGGTGTTATTGCTGATTATGTGCATTGTGTGTTTTGCTGATAACACACTGAATGTATGACGTCTTTACACACATGCACACATGTGTACGTGTGTGTGTGCACCCTTGCATAATCTATAAAGTATGTATTTGTCCTTGTAAGCTAAGGATCTCACAGAACTAACCTTCACCAACAATACACATTTCAGAACTCACCATCTAACCATAGACAGACAGCACCCAGTTTCAATTAGAAGGGGTCTTAGGGGTCATGCCAGAAACTGTGTTCAAATTCTAGCTTTGGTATAGTGGTGCATCTATGTCTACTCCAGTATCTCATGAAATTTAAGAACCATATGTGGTTTTTTTTATGTGTTTAACAAATTTACTACAAATTAGACATACATGCACACTATTGCCAACAGCCTTTCAAAGCATACCTATTGATTTAGATCAACATTGACATAAATATAACGTTTATTATAAAGTTTTACCCATGTCAAGTCAGTTTGTTATTTTAATTTTTATGAGCCATGGAAATGTACAAATCAAACATTCTATAGTACACTTTGGAAAATCTGCAGTGATGTAATGTATGCAATTTGGAGTAAATTCACAAAAACACCGATCAGATCCTTTATTTTATATGAAATGCACCTCACACACCTTTTTAAGAATGCATCACACAGTGAAAGTTAAAATTCTCATCACATGGTATTCATAGAAGCACATCAGTTCATTACTCCTCTGTCATCAGGTTTACAACAATCCATTAGAGCTAATTATAGACAATTAGAGAGAGCAAAGAAATTATCTTATAAAGCATATCTAACCAGATTATGTCCCAGTACTAATCCAATATTCATTGTAATTATTTTGACAGAAAACATAGCATTATAGTGAGGATAATTTACATTCTCACTGATCCAATGAAATAAGACAAAAAAGGGAACAGGAAAAGAAGAAACTGAAAATCATTCATCTTGGTGAATGTTTATCATATATTAGATCCAGAAAAACTAACATGTTTGCAGTATGTGGTTTCTTAGTTTGCACACATCCAGCCAATCAGCGGCTTGTTGAGGGGTTTTGATGGTAAAAGGAGCACCTGTGCCTCAGTGGGCCCCCTACCACGTAATGAAATATTCACATGTTCTACTGTTTTGCTTCTATTGTGTTACCTAAATGGACTTGCATTTCACTGTTGCGTGAAAAATAATAAACACTTAACAGAAATAGGGGACCACAGCAGAACCACTGCTATCTCCCCCTCCCCCTATTCACCCTCTCTTGTTTCCTCAGTTCTGGCCACATAGATGCTTTTCCAATTAGGCCCATAGAGTAGAGCAGTCTAATATATATTCATAGCTGGTATGAATGACAGAGGACTGATGATAATGATCACGGTATGAGCTAGGGGAAAGCAATTACAGTCACCGCCACCATAAACAGTAATTGCAAAAATCTCTATCATTACAAAGAGAAACCACAAAACACTCACTATACAGCCAACATTCAGCAAAGAGGAGGGGAGTTGGTAGAGAGTAGGTACGGTTCAAGCTACTTTTTTAAATGAAAGTACAGTTTACCAACTTTTACCAGCAAGCCGTTCAATAAGCGCTTCAAATGAGTGGCCGTGCACGTGTGTTATTGACTCTAATCACTGATCAGTCTTTTAGTGGTTTCTCTCAAATTGACTTTCTCTCCACAGTTTTAAATGGTCTGCAAACGGTAATGGGAAACCGAGTCAATTACACAAGTCACTGTATGTTAGTAATTACTTTATTCTGAGGATAATTGGATAATTTGGCTGTAGTCTTCCCTCTTTTCCTTACTTTTACACAGTCAACGCGCAGTATGGGTGAGTGTGTGTACAGGTCTAAATGCGGCGGTGTTTGTGTGAACATGCACATGCCCACCCATGTGCCTGCTTGTGCACTGATGGCTGCAGCAGTGTGTGTGTGTGGGGAAACAGAGGGAGTGTGGAGTTTCGGGGGTATGATTTATAGTGCTCTGCAGGTTATAACTCATTTCAAACTGAATTTCCTGCCTGTGTGATTGCATCCTTCCGTAATGCCCTTGACAGAATGGAAAGCACAATCGATGTTCCATGTCTAAAGACAGACATTTTTGGGTGTGACTTTTGAATTTGTGCTTATAAATTACCCCCTTATGAGGCAAGTCGATTGTCCCATGAAGACAATAACGAATCCCATTCTTGCATTACAGAAAATGTCTGCAAATGATTTGGGGCTATCACTGGATGTCATACCAGCAAAATTATTTATGGATCAAAAATGAGATGCCTGTAT